>NC_137606.1:46388669-46498669 GCF_963280865.1 Gymnoscopelus braueri
AAAAATCCCCCAACGCGTCACATTAAGACGTGTTGAGAGCTTGAAGGTCTGCAATTTCTGCTGTTTTGGAACAACACTGCACTACACTATACACCACACTACACTACACTACTACACCACACTACACTACACTATACACCACACTACACTACACTACTACACCACACTACACTACACTATACACCACACTACACTACACTATACACCACACTACACTACACTACTACACCACACTACACTACACTATACACCACACTACACTACACTATACACCACACTACACTACACTACTACACCACACTACACTACACTACTACACCACACTACACTACACTATACACCACACTACACTACACTATACACCACACTACACTACACTATACACCACACTACACTACACTACTACACCACACTACACTACACTATACACCACACTACACTACACTATACACCACACCACACTACACTATACACCACACTACACTACACTACTACACCACACTACACTACACTACTACACCACACTTTCCATGAGCAAAGCGGTTAGCAAGGCAGTTAACTCAACCTACAACCTGTTGTTGCTACGTTGCAATGCTACGCATCAGTGCCTCTGGAGATCTGGGCCACCAGTCAATGACTGATCGATTTATACAATCAATAAAGTGGTCAATAAGCACTATTCTGTTTTCATCTATTTTCAGACCACAGGACATAACTGCACTGTACTATAAGTTATTTTTGAGTAACCTCTTTTCTTCTATTCCATTCTTCTGTATTGGTGGCACAGTAACATTTGGATGCTAGACCAATGGTTCTCAACGTCACTGAGAGACCTTGAGGGGGGTCCAGGGAGTCCCAAGCTACAGTAAATGATTGATACTTTGTTAAATCACATGTATTTATATGTACAAATAAATGAAATACAACTAGAGAATGTCTATTTTGATCAAAGTTCCACTGTTATCTCTATGCCTACACTACATAGACAGTAAAGGACCAAATGACAAACCAAATCGGACCAAATCATGCCCAAGAATGTCATGTCCTTAGATAGGGATCCCAGAGATACATATCTTTACCAAATGGGGGTCATTGAAATTAAAAAGGTTGAGAATCTAGCTAGATGATACTGCATTAGAAAAGCAAAATGTTACTGTTGTATTCTATTGTGTTTTGAAATGTACTACAACAGTGTGTAATGTTGTGTGCCCAGCAGCACTGCCCACTGACATATTGATGGTGTTTTTCTTTCCCATTCCATTGTAATCAGCTGTGCAGCGTGATGCATCTACAGCGTCCCAGTGACACAGTAACACCAGTAACACCAGTAACACTAGCAGCATGTAGAGGATGCAGGCGACTGGAGCGGAATGACCTTTCTCTACGCTTATCTACACACACACACACACACACACACACACACACACACACACACACACACACACACACACACACAGTCACACACACATACAGTCACACACACACACACACACACACACGGACACACACACACACACACACACGGACACACGGACACACACACACACACACACACACACACACACACGCACGCACACACGCACACTCACTCACTCACACACACACACACACACACACACACACACACACACACACACACACACACACACACCAAAAGGCAGTGTCCTTTTCCTCTCAGATGAAAGGAAGAAGGCATTTTCTGACACAAATCCTGCACCGTCAACGTCAATATAACCAACATTGACAATACCTGTGTGTCTGTTTGCAGGTATATGTGTGTGAGTGCACGCACACACACGCGTGCGACGGTGTGTGAGCGTGTAGCCAGCCTATAATGCAGTGTGTGCATGTTTTTGTTTTTTTCCCCCTGGATTATCCCCTGCTCTCGGGATCTCGTGTGACTGTGAACACATCACACGGCGCGACACACCCACTCAAACCTGGCTGCATACGCGAAATGCATTATGATATGGACAAATCCTACTACGATCACACACACACACACACACACACACACACACACACACACACACACACACACACACACACACACACACAGTAACACACCACCACCACCACCAGCATCCATCCATTCTCCTCTCTCTCTCCTTTCCCTGCATCTCTGCACTGCTGGGCTGATGTTACCGCCTACGTCACACCGCATCTCCTCCACTGTGGGGCATTTCCACCAGCTTTACTACCAAGCCCTTCATTTATTTATTTCATTATTCCATATTCCACAACCGTTCCCCCATCAGCCCAGCCAAGCCAAGCCAAGCCGGAGAAAAACCTCAAGCCACAGGGGAATGATGTGATAGGTTATATAGGTTTTTTTTATAGCCATATACGGGCCAATGGAGGGCGATGCTGAAAATAATAAAGCCCCATTCAAAAACCATTTGAGTTTTATGGAGCGGATACGATACGATATTCGTTGGTTTCCCCCCTCCCCACAGGATCAATAGCCTGTGCAGCCACGGGTTTCCATGTTCATCTTAGGCTACCAGAAAGGGACTGGGTTTCAATGTCAAGTCCGTCCACAAGCCGACAGGTCTCCCTTCAGCCAGAACCAAGCCTTGATCCGGTCTCCCTGCAGCCAAACCCCCCGAACCAAGCCTTGGTTCGGGGGGTTATGGCTGAAGATACAAGATAGGCTACAATTGTATCAACCCCCCCGAACCAGGTTCGGGGGTGGGTTGATACAATTGTAGCCTATCTTGGCTGAAGAATAAGATATATAGGCTACAACTGTTCATGTCCATTTCAACTATGGCCCCATTTTTATAACGCAGCCCCCCTTAGATTAGAACAGGAATATTCTTTTATTTATCCCACAGGTGGCCTGAAAACACGTTGTTTGTCACAGTTTCTCATGATAATTGATAAATGCATGATGCACTCACCGCCGTGCCCGTGGCCGCGCTGTGTCTCACCGCATTGCACGCAGTCTGTCGGATCTCCGCCGCGCTGCCGGGCTTCAGCAGGTTCTTGGTAAATCTCCGGGTCGATTCCGATGCCATGTCCTCATCTGAGCGGTCTTCTTTCACACCGACGACGAGCCTGGCCTGGTGGTCCCTCGTCTTCTCCTTCAGAAACAAATAAAACGTAAAAAACAAAAACAAAAAAACAAATTGAGTCTGTATCTATTCTATTTATAGGGCTACTACTACTCTACTGCAAAAACACATCTACAGTGAGCCTCGGAGCGTCACTGACTGACTGGCTGCGCGAAAGCTTCTCTCCTCCTGCTACTCGGCCGTGCCTCTCCTGCTGATGCTGCTGCACGTGCACGCACACACACACACAGACACGCACGTAGAGTGCTGAGTGCAGAGGAGGATGCCCGTAGCACGACGGTGTGCCTTTTGCCGACAGGAGCTCTCAAGCGACACCGGCGTCGCGCTATGGAGCAGGCTATAATAAATTGAGCTTCATTCGGGCAAATTATTAGCTCCGATCGGAACCTCTCCCTCCACTCTGTAGCTCCGAGATGAGGTCCCGCTGCGTAGGGTCCCGGCAGAGTGCGACGCCAGCGAACGATGGACAATATTGTTGATTCTTACCCTTTTCCGCACATCGTATCCAAAAAGTAAAGGTCCCCCCCCTGCTCTCAGATGTTTTACATTTTAGCGGTCAAGATTTCTTTACCGACGGGTTGGAACAAGAGTTTAAATTGTTGTTTTTTTTGCCAGCCTGTGGCCAGTCAACCCTCGTTCGCACTGTTCCCGTAAGGTTGCATTGGGAAAACATGCCACAGGCTGACTAAAAAGGCGATTTAAACGCTTGATACAACCCGTCGGTAAAATGTTCTTGACCGCTAAAATGTAAAACATCTGAGAGCAGGGGGATACCTTTACTTTTTGGATACGATGTACGGAAAAAGGTAAGAATCAACAATATTGTCCACCGTTCGCCGGTGTCGCACTCTACTGTCACCCTACGCTGTGGGACCTAATCTCGTAGCTATACAGCGGAGGAGCATAGGTTCCGAATGGAATGGAGCTACAGATATGTTGTTGACCTCTCGCTTCCTTCAAGCACAATCATGCTTGCTGGCTGGCCCGTACTGGCCTGGCCATGGCCAATGCAACATAAATCATCATTATAGGATGCTGTTTTTATTGTTGTAAGCTACTAAAGGCACGCGACCGCCATTCATTTGACCTGGTTAGTGTGCATTTGTATTTCCAGGACCAGGAGACCTCTAAAACGTCAACCACTCATCAACAGTCTCCTCACGCACGAACGAGGAGGGATGGAGCAGCATAAAGCGCGTGTACAGTTGCTAGTGGGGACTTCTACAGTAGTAGTAGCAGTAGCAGCAGCAGCAGCAGCAGCACAGTGACGCAGATAGGGAGGATGCATGGAACAACAGCGACATCACGCGGAGCAGGTTGGTAGGCGTACTACTAGTACAGGAAGAATGACACTCATGGACCAACAGCGACACCAAGCGACTGTGACTGGCACCGCATTTCTGTTCATTTACCTTTGCAAAGGAGGTTTTTTGATTGATTGATTGAATACTTTATTTAGAAATTTGCAGGAAAAAAGCACATGGAAGTACATGTTTTAGTCACGTTTACAGTAAGCAAGGACACAAGATAATACACCATAATACATCATAGTACACATAATACATAAAATGCATAAAAATAGTAATCTAATCATAAAGTAATACATAAGTAAACCAATAATCTAATAATAACTAATACATACGTAAACCAAGAACCTATCATCAGCCTACATTGAAACTATACACACTATAGGATGCCAGGTCAACAATGACCTGGCATCTGTCTACATAACATGCTATCTAAATTACATTTAGCCATTGCATAATCCTGCAAGGTCGTCAAGGCTAGGGCTAGTGCTGTGGGCTGAGGTGGATTCTGAAGAGGTGAGTCTTCAGATTATGGCAGAAGATTGGTAGTGAGTCTGCAGTTCTAATTGCAATGGGGAGTTCATTCCATAGTTTGGGAGCCAGAAGGCAGAAGAGTCGGGGGCGTGTGGAGCGTTTTCCCGGATGTTTTAGCGAAGGTTCTGACAGCATCCCTGTGTTAGCTGATCTGAGAGAGCGGGAGGGGTTGTAGGGTTGGATCAGGCTTTGAAGATACGGGGGTGCCATACCCGTGGTTGCTTTGTACTCTGTGTGGGCAGTAACTGGGAGCCCAGCCTGATCTCCAGAGATTACCGTAACATTGCACGGAACGAGTGCACTTCATTCCGTGGATAGCCGCCTCGGAACTCCCGAATTGCGTGCATATGTACGGCGAGTCCCACAGTGGGCGTAACCAGTCGCAACCCGGAAAAACCCGGAAGCAGAGCAGTCCCCACAAAAAAAAATACGATTCTGTGCCTATCGGTACATAACTCAAACGGCGCTGAGTAGGCACAGGCGAACGTCCCACCGTTCAGGACGGCAACTCGGTCGCCTTAGCTCCCTCGGTGGTCCTTCACGGGGTGACAGTTCGCCTGTGACTGCGCGCCTCCGAAATGGTTTTGTCACAAAGGGAGCGCCGTACATATGCACGCAATTCGGGAGTTCCGAGGCGGCTATCCACGGAATGAAGTGCACTCGTTCCGTGCAATGTTACGGTAATCTCTGGAGATCGGGTTGGGGAGCCAATGGAGGGAGCGGAGAAGGGGGGTAACATGTGAACATTTTGGCTGGTTGAAGACCAAGCGTGCTGCTGCATTCTGGATCATTTGAAGAGGCTTAAGTGCACATGCCGGGAGGGCAGTAAGGAGAGAGCTACAATAGTCAAGTTTTGATATGACTGATGCCTGGATAAGGAGCTGGGCTGACTCCTGGGTGAGGAAGGGTCTAATCCTTCGAATGTTATAGAGTGTGAACCTACAAGATCGAGTGGCCGCTGTGATGTGGCTCTTGAATGAAAGCTGACTGTCCAGGACAACACCAAGGTTCTTGGCTGTTGGAACCGAAGTCACCAGGGCGTTGTCTATGGAAATAGTTAGATCCTGGGGGGGTGGGGGGGGGGCAGGACTTAGCTGGGAAGAAGAGAAGCTCAGTCTTGTCTGGGTTCAGCTTGAGGTGGTGACAAGACATCCACTGTGAGATGTCAGCCATACATGCAGTGATGCGCTCTTCCACCTGGGTGGCAGAGGGGGGGAAGGATAGAAACAGTTGAGTGTCATCAGTGTAGCAGTGATAAGATTGTGAGCAGAGATGACAGCACCAAGAGATTTAGTGTACAGGGAGAAAAAGGAGGGGGCCAAGTACAGATCCCTGGGGGACCCCGGTTCGGAGGGTGCGGGGGGAGGAGAGCAAACCTTTCCAAGAAACCTGGTAGGTCCGGTCAGTTAGGTAGGAGGAGAACCACTTTAGAGCCGTCTCAGCGATGCCTAGGTCAGCAAGGGTGTCCAGGAGCAGCTGGTGGTTCACTGTGTCAAATGCTGCAGATAGGTCTAGAGTCTAGACAGTATATAAGTTTAAAGTGCTCACGTCTCTTTTGGGCTTGTTTTCATAGACCTGGTTGCTTGTTCTTCAGTCTGTTCTAGTATATGGCTGCTGCAGGTGTCCTCATTATTATTATTAGTCCAAACAAAATACATGCTGGACGGTTAATTTCTGCAATTTCGTTTAATTTACATTTATTAAGTTAGTAGCCTACTAATAACCTGGCTCCACCAGATGCAAAAAGCTTGCTTCACACACATTTGTTTCACAGCTTACAGGGAACCTGGTTACTCAATACCGCCCCCATCTGGCGGAGTCAGGTTAGCCTACTAATGCATTTGGTTAAAAATTTGCTGAGTGTTCTTGTCTGTGTGACAAGTCTGAGTGTTTCATCTGTCTGTGAAACATTAAACAGACTGTAACTGTAACTACAGAGTCCAGTGTATCCTTAATCACACCTGGAATCTTTGACAATGAGGCTCCATCTCCCAGCTTGATCAACACATCTTCTGGATTTCAGACCAAATAAGGTTATTTGATCTTGATCTATTTTCATGATACTGATATTAGACATCACTTGTTTGTTTATAGACTAGAGCTATGGTTCCCAAACGTTTACATTTCAAGGTCTCCCCTTAACTCTGACAGTGCACAAATGGAACCAAATGGACCCGTTAGGGTCCATTTGGTTCCATTTGTGCACTGTCAGAGTGTCTGTCGCACCTGGAATCCACTTTGAGAACCACTGTACTAGAGTAAATACATTATAAGTTTGTAGGCATAAGGACGTTTTTTTGTGTTATCCTTTTAGCCTTAATGTCTGACTGTACCTCATGCTGTTTACATTTCTGACTAATAAAGTATTCAGTCAATCAATCAAAGCTAAAGAATTAGAGAGAGGAAAAAAAGCTAAAGTACCCTCAATGCAAGTTATGTTTTGTACGCCAAAGTTTTGAAGGTCCGGGGACCCCCAGGGGTCCGTGAGGAGGTTCCCCCAGCAAAATGAGTTAATATAGCATCACAATCAGTTTAACCACTTTAACACAATTTTATAGTTCGGTCATTCAAAAATATCCAATAGCCAAAGAAGATTGAACAATCTTGAAAAACCTTGATTGAAAAAAGGACACATTTTGAATGAAATATTTTAACACAAATCTTCTGTTATCGGGGTCCCTAGCACAACATCTTTTCAGATGGGGGTCAAATACATATCAATTTGGGGTCCAAAAGTCCAGCTGCTTGGTTGTATGGTGATGAGTGCTCTTGAACTTGGGAAGTGTGTTGCATTTACTGTGTTATCTTCTTTCCTCAGCATGATGACTTCTCTTTATTCATTTTACCTTTATTTTACAAGTAGTCACTTGAGATCAAAGATCTCTTTATCCAAGATGCCAAAAATGGCAGCATTTAAAAAAAGGGGTCCACAGAGAGCTGGCAGCTCTTTTTTTTATTGTCAGTTGTGTTGCAGTAGTATATATAGCATCACATAGTTACATTGCATTAGTTCTAAAAAATGTTTTTTACAATTGCAACACAAACTGAAACTGAAATATAACAGAAACAAAGCAAGACAAAAAAGAGACAACTCAAAATAGTCAACCAAAATATCACACAAATAAGAAATAATAGAACAAGTTAAACATTAGAGAATGAAGTAACTGAGTAGCTAAACTTAATTTGAAATAAAAATAAAAAGGAAGGAGGGTGGTAAAAATGTAACACCCAGGGCCGAAACAGGGGACTAAATAGTCGAGTAGTAAGGCTAAAAAAACACAGGTTGGTATGACAGAGCTTTAAGAACTGCATTGAGGAGCTCAGTGAAGACACCATCATTTGCAAAAGATAACATATTATTCCACATTAAGTACAAACGGATACAGATTTTACCACAGCTATACAATACAATTAATATGACTGGTCCTGAACACAATAGTGCACATTTCACTTCCATCATCAAGAGTAGGTTACCAGTCTATATCATTGCTTTTACTTGCTGTGTCAACAACACAATCCATATCAGACTTGTCTTCATAGCATTCATAGCTGTGTTTACAGTAAATCACGTTTGAAAACTCACTTGTAGTCCTTGGCTTTCGATGATTCGGACTGAGAGTTGTTTCCATTAGGCAATGGGTCTGTGTGTTGCTTCCTCTAGGTGGGGTTCCCCTGTTTATTGTGTACTGTTTTTACTCTTAGTATTTTTTTGTATATTTGTTACTGAGTGTACAGCACTTTGGTTCAACACTGTTGTTTTAAATGTGCTCTATAAATAAAGTGGATTGGATTGTTTTCCCATGGGGGGGGGGGGGGGGGCAGACATGCCATCTATACATTTATCATCAGTGTTTATCAAACCTGTCACTGAGGTGTTACATGAAAACGTAGGAACATGACAATCAGTCATGTCAATCATGGGTCGACAGTGAGATAGGAAAGCATGCACCCTTGTCGGACCCCATAACCAACACGTATACCAGAGACCAAGTGACCTACTTTCACAATGTGGGGACTTTCATACCCAGTTGCACATCACAAGCCTCTGCAAACACAGCCTCTCATCACCTCTCATCGTGCTGATGATTGTTTGTCACTAATGCTATTAGTGCTATTGAGCCCAAAATTACTGCACTGCCTGAGCCACTGTGTGGAGCTGCATATATTCAGGGAATCATTCAATGATTCCTTGGGGTCCCCAGTTATATTCTACAACTATATTTCAATTTTGTTCCCATTAATTACCATATATTATCATCTTACCTCTCTGCATGACCCAACATCCACATTCTGGGAATGTCATAATGGGCAAAACATTCTGCCAAAATAGCAGATCTACAAGCTCATGAAGCATCGCAACGGGAAAAAAGAAGGGGACCCAAGAATAGACCCATGGGGGACTGCAGTCAACCCAGTCTATAGTTAAGTGGTTAAATCCCATGCAAAGTTTCCACCTTTGAATTTTCACCGAACCTTGCAACCCTAAATCTGTCTCTATTCCTGTGGCAGCAGACTGTCCAGGAACTCTCAGCAGACCCACCAGGGTGTGGAATAATTCAAAAGAAATCTCTGCAGGGGGGGCAGGACCTCCCAGGGAAGAACAGAAGCTCTGTTGTATCCATGTTCAGCTAAGGAGAGGTTGAATGAGGACAAGAGAGAAGTAACATGTAGATACTTGCCTGTGGGAAGGTTGATGTCACATACAGTGGTAAAATGAGAGCAGTGCCATCTTCTGGGGAGATGAGAGCATTCATTCAGCTCTTCAAGGACATGTGGACCTGGAGGACGGTGGAGCACAATGATGGAAAGAAGGACAGGGTGTGCAATTGAAAGAACATGACATTCAAATGTGGAAAATGAGAAATGAGGAAGATTAGGAACTCAGAAAAACATGGGACAGTAGCAACGTAAAGTTGTGGTTCTTTTTGATCATACATATTTTTTATAGCTTTATAACATTTTTAACACACCTTTGTATTGTTATTGCGACGTTAAACCAAATTTGGCTAATTAGCTACTATTTGAGTTGAGACACAGAAGCATTAATGCAACACAAATACAAGGTTGAAAGTGATCAGAAACGGCAACCAGAGAACACCAAAAGTCCCCAAATAATGATTGGAGGTGTCCAAACCATGACATTGTCATCCAGTTGAAGGTAGGCTACAACAGAAATACATTTGGCCTAGGCCACATGCCAAATTCAACAATAGCCCACTGTAGGCCTTTCAAATAGGCTAGAATCAATCACACACGGGTTAGCTATTTTGCATGTCCTCATCTCTGTAAAGAGTATACAGTGCATGTTTCTGTGTATAATAGGATTGTTTTGACACCAAACGTTATAACGCATCTGAAAAGGGCAAAGATAGAGGAGCTATAGGACGGAGTAGAATAAGGATCTGAGATGGAGCCAGAGTGTTCTCACAAGTGGGGGTGTGGAACCAGTTGACTGTAGACAACAGGATGTGTGCATGTGCATTAGAGAAGAAATTAAATCCTTGTTTCCCTCACTTGAGTCTTTCCTTGCAGTCTATTATATATACATAATAATGTACAGTATATAATAATACAATGAAGTCACACTATATAACAAATTGCAGAATTGTGGTAATGTTTCTTTCTGCATTGAGAGAGAGTGTGTGTGAGAGAGAGAGAGAGAGAGAGAGAGAGAGAGAGAGAGAGAGAGAGAGAGAGAGAGAGTCTGTGACTGTCTGTGTCTAACTTCCTCTGTGAGGTGCAAATTGTGGTTTTTAAAACAAGGCTGATGCATATATGCCGCGACAAACCATCTGTGTGTGTGTGTGTGTGTGTGTGTGTGTGTGTGTGTGTGTGTGTGTGTGTGTGTGTGTGTGTGTGTGTGTGTGTGTGTGTGTGTGTGTGTGTGTGTGTGTGTGTGTGTGTGTGTGTGTGTGTGTGTGTGTGTGTGTGTGTGTGCATGCGTGCTACGATCATGAATGTCATGGTTCCTGTCTTCCTTGCAAACCACCAGCATATCTGTAATTTCATGAGAAAACAAAACAGTCATGCACATATTATTTACAGACGTTCATCTACGTATGCCTCTACACATACAGTACACTCTGCTCTAGTACACACATGTATTTATGCACTTATACATACAGACCTGCAATTGGACTTCATGTGTGCAAACATCCACAGTTTGCACACATGCCTCATTCACCAACTGACTGCTGAATACGCAGACACACACATTTTCATGCAGTTTCTGATATTCACCAATGTTTTCTTTTGTTTTTAAGTAAGAACAGAATCTATGTACACTCAAGAGCACTCTTACGCATATTTGAATTCTGTGCAAAATGATTGATTCTTGTGTTTTCTTCAATTCAACTGTTGAATAATACGTATTACAGGATTTAAATTACAGTAATATTTGTTATCATTTATATATTTAATTTTATTGTTTTAATTGTCATCATTACAGTTCTCAATGGGCCTGAAAATGATTATTTCACCTGAACAGACCCGGTTGATTTTTTAAAGAAATAAAAATCTCACTGTTCCTTCAGTGTGTGAGTTATGAAGCATCAACCACAGCAGAGGTCTAGACACTTTGCAATCACTACTGCCCCATGCATTACTTAGAAGAAACTATTCTCAAATTGATATTTTTTGATTAAAATGTCACTTTAAGTTGATGCAGTCAATATGAAAATGTAAATGGAGCCACAACAATGTTATCCGCATCTTGTCTTTTAATCCTGGTTTTGTGTGAAAATGTATTTGTTTTCATGTGGTTTCTCTATTGCGTCACAGTGTTCTACTGAAGAGAAGGTGCCATTTCCTGACATAACGTGAAAAGTGAAGAGCCACATAACACATAAAGGCTTGTACAGTGAACAAGACAGTCTGTATAACAGCACCACATCCCTGTAGCTGTCTTGGTAGTGACAGATAAAAACAGTATGAATAAAATACTATTGATGTTCATCGTGGTCTGGAGCTCAGGTACAGTAAGACTCTGTTTTAATGACATTTGTTGGTTGATGTCTATTTCAAAACACATATCTGATCATAAGAAGAGATTCTTCAGAGCGTGCCATGATGCCTGCATTGTGTACACTTGACGTACACAAAATTCGCTTTTGTGTACGTCAAGCTTGGTCAAATCAAATTAATCACAGCAAGGATCCTTGTACTATATTACATTGAATGTATTCTTTTAAAATGTGTCTCCTCAGCTCTCCAGGTTAAACCAACACAGGACTCAACAGGTAAACAAAGTTTAAAGTGGATAGGCCTAAAGTGGACTTTTTTTTAGTGTCAGTCTCTATTTCTCTGCGTGTCTTAAGCTGTTTTATTATTATATTGTCTCTATTCAGATGATGTCAGGTTGATGGGAGGAACCAGTCGCTGTACTGGTAGACTGGAGATGAAACATCAGGAGACCGGAGAGTGGAGACCAGTGCATGATGATTACTGGAACCTTAAGTCATCAGCTGTTGTGTGTCAACAGATGGCCTGTGGCTCTGCTGTTTCAACAGAAAGGAGTTCTGATTCTCCAAATCTACGTGTATGGCAGATTACATCTTCCTGTGTTGGATCTGAGTCTTCACTAAGGGAGTGTGGAACAAACTCCCTTGATGAAAGTATTTCCTCTGTTATACTTAAGGTGATCTGTTCAGGTAACAAACAATGACTTCTACATATCTATCTGTCTATCTGTCTATCTGTCTATCTGTCTATCTGTCTATCTGTCTATATGTCTATCTGTCTGTCGGTCGGTCGGTCGGTCGGACGGACGGACGGACGGACGGACGGACGGACGGACGGACGGACGGACGGTCTGTTTGTCTGTCTGTCTGTCTGTCTGTGCAAAGTCAGTGCACCCGGCCTGACAAAAAGGCCTGACCTTTTGTGGCAACTGGACCCCAAACTAACTAACTAACTAACTAACTAACTAACTAACTAACTAGCTATATCAACTAACTAACTAACTAACTAACTAACTATAACAACAAACTAGCTAACTAACTAACTAACTAACTAACTAACTAACTAACTAACTAACTAACTAACTAACTAACTAACTAACTAACTAACTAACTAACTATCTAACTAGCTATAACAACAAACTAACTAACTGAGAGCTGCTTTCCGATTATAGTAGTACGGAGTAGCTGCACAGAGGCGTTCAGGGGGTGCAGTTCTCAGCAGGCTCAGGGACACCTTAACACATATACTAATAATAATAATAATAATAAACTGTAAATATATATTATAATATAATAACAACACAGAGATTTAAAAATCAACTAAAAGCAAGAGTGAAGAAATAGGTCTTGAGCTGTGCTTTAAAGCTATCCACTATGTACTGGGGTGCCCGGAAGACGGAACCGGTGACCTTCTGAGTTCTGAGACCGCCTTCTCTCTACCCACTAAGTACACTGATGATGATTAGCATTGTTTACTTGCTATTTTTTCTTTAATTTATTAATCATTCCTTCGTTTTTTTTAATAGTTATTCATTGTCTCCACCAGGCCGAAGGTGTGGCCGAGACAATATTTTCGCCCCTGTCCGTCTGTGAGCAGCTAAAACTTTGCACACACACTCCCTGGAGGCCATGGAAAAACCTCTGCCCCAAATCTTTCACATCGGCCTGTTATAGCGCCACCAGGAGGCTGATTTTTGCAAATCTTTCAAACATCATCATAGTGGCGCTATAGCCTAACAGCCCACTTCACGTTTTGGCCTATAACTTAAATTAGATTTAAATCGATTCAAACTGGTGACGATTTAAATCGATCTCATAAAAACATACATCGCGATGCAACCAGCAGAGGGCGCAATCGAGTCAGACTCCCTTCCTTATTCTCCGCCTACTATTTTGTCCCCTCAGGGCCACCATAGCTGCCTACGTTTGGGTCTCTTCACTCACTCAACGGCAGGCTGTGAACGGCAGGGTGGGGTTCACGTCCTCTCAGACTATGAAATCTAAACAACTAGGTGATAGTGCTGCATAAAGAGGGAAATGTGCATCGCATGTAAACCTGTTTATTTGATTGATGAATAGCCCAAACTATACCGTTTACCCCCTCCCCCGTCTGACAATGTTGTTAGCTGTTGTTAGCCTGTCTGATTTAAACTCTGTAGGAAACATACAACTGAAAGGCTTCTAATGAAAACGGCTAATTCTGGAGCGCCTCGGTGCGGCTGCAGAGTACAATGAATAATAATCTAATTTAATAATTTAACAATTGTATCAGACTGCTGACCAGTGGTGGACAGTAACGGAGTAAATGTACTTGAGTACTGTACTTAAGTACAGATTCTGAGGATCTGTACTTTACTTGAGTATTAGATTTTTTTAAATGCTTATTACTCTTACTTGAGTACATTTCCAAGACAAATATTTGACTTTACTCAACTACATTTCTAAGAAGGCTGTAAAGTACTGAGTACTTTTAGGTTGGCTGTTTCTTTTTTCTTCACTAAAATGCAATTGGCCACACTTCTGCTCTCACACTAGCCGTGTTTCTGGCTTCCCCCTCCGCTCGCCTCTTTGTTGCATTTTGTATGGGTGTATGGGAGTAAAAGTATTTAGTTCTGGTTCCTCAGTCATTTCTATTTTCCTTTTTATAGGTGTTTCTGCAGGCTTTGTATAACGTAGTGGTTCTACAGTACAAGCACATCAGCGCATGGAGTGCAGGTGGTTTCAGAGTGTTACTTCTCTGAAACAATATACATTCATTTTGAAAACATTACAACAATTCATTGATATACAAATTAAGAAATGTACTTCTACGTTTACTTTTACTTGTATTTTAAGTATTTTTAAAAGCATGTACGATAACAAATATACTTAAATCTACTTAAAGAGGCACTATGTAACTTTTTTTTAATGAATAAAATGTAATTTTGTCCAATCTGTATGGTAGAGTATGTTAATACAATATAACTTATTTTGTCTCCCTGCTCTTCTATTGAGACATTTAGATCGTGTCAAAGGTCATGTCTCACCTAGACACAGGATCTGACATGAATTTTGACCAGATGTGTTAGTATAGGAAATCAAAGGTTGTGTGTTTGGAGACAAAGCAAGTCGACTTGTCTCTGTGCCATCTTGTTTTGACAGGGTGAAGTTTTCTGCTGCGCATGTCGGCATCATCTTGTTTTGACAAGGTGAAGTTAACGGTTGTGCGTGTGGGTAGATATGAAACATCCTCTGCTCTAATGAGAGCAGAGGATGTGGTCACAAAGAAGGCTGTAGATCATGTCTAGCACTGATAGTCTGATGTCTAACCACATGCCTTGCAAACACCTTCCTCTCTGCAACCACCATCTCTGCAGGCATGGATGCCGATTTATGTTGGGTGGGTTGGGTACTCAACAACAAGTCACACACACAAATTTTAACCCCTTAATCAGAAATACCTGAAGCCATACCTGGTGAAAAAATATGTGTAATCACGGTAATCAAAACGCCCTTCATGACAGCTCTATGCATTTAAAAAATACATGTTTACAACAGATGGCCTCAGTTTAAAGTTAGCTCCATGTCCTAATCTTTGAAGCTGAATGGTCACAGTTGAGGGCCCGGGATCTGAGAATTTGTACCAAATAGATTTTTTTTTACCACCAAAGTACATTAAGAACTGGAATATAATTAATGTGATCTGAGTGCAGCTTTGTCAGCGATGTGTCACTCATGTGTGACTGCTGTTATTTCCTCATGAGAAAATAATAATCTTTTGAGGCACTTGGGTCCACGCTGGTCCCGAGGACCAGCGTGGACGGCCCCAGAGCTGTGGAACAATCTCCCCCACATCAAGTCTTTTAAGTCTTCTAAGTCCTTACTAAAAACTCACCTTTTCTCTCTGGCTTTTAACATCCACTCCTTGATATTCCTATTTTCACTCCTATCTAACATTTACTACCTTCTGTGTACATCGGTGTAAATGTACAATCTCGGTCTGTGTCTTTCTCCTATATGCATACATGTTATGTGTTTTATATATGTTATGTGTTTTATACATGTTATGTGTTCTTTGATTTGTTCTTTGAGGTTGTTTGAAAATGTGCTCTATAAATAAAGTTTGATAGGTTGATTAATTGATTGATAGATTGATAAGCTAGTAACTCCCATCATGATTACTGACTATGCAAATGACATTGCCTGAGTCTCAGGCACAGCAGAGAATGTAAAGAAACTACTACTAGCACTAGAAAGTGCAGGAATATCTGCCTCAAGCTCTATGCCAAGAAAACAAAAGTATCTGTATTTAACACAGAGGACATCATTGTCACTGCCGACGGGTCGAGGACTTCAAAGGACTTTTACTTTTACTTGTACTTTAAGTATTTTTAAAAGCATGTACTTTTGAATACTTAAGTATATTTAAAAGCAATTCCTTTTTTACTCTTACTTGAGTAACATTTTCACTGAGCTACTTTTACTTGTAGTAGAGTAAATTTGACCAGGAGTATCTGTACTCTTACTCAAGTACTGGGGTTGAGTACTTTGTCCACCTCTGCTGCTGACAACGTCAAACTCCTTTCAACACTGTCTTTCAGATATATAGCGAATTACATGGATATTAATCAATTAATTCTTATCTAATCTCATTTGGAGCAGTTTAAAACAGTTTCCCTTATCACATAAATGTGTTGTAGCCTACAGAATGCTGAGAATATAGCATAAATAAAAAATTACTTGTAAATCCCAAGCTTGGAACAAAGGCTAAGCCTTAATTTGTTTATTTGAAGGTTTTCTTTATTTCATCTGGGATATATGTTTTAAAATTCATTTATTTCATAATACTTATATATTTAAAGTTATTATTTTACAGATAAAAAAGTGTATTGTCTTAATGTGTACCTTACAGTTAATGCATGTACCTCATGAATAATAAAAAGGCTTTATTTAATTTCATATATTGAAAAGAGGATAAGAGAAAATACAGTTAAAAATACATGATTTTTGTAAGAGAAATAATCAAGGTTTTTCAGTAATTTGTCTGGAAAATAAATGTGCTTAAAAATCGTGAAAAATCGTATCGTGAACCTCGAATCGTGATTCGAATCGTATCGTGAGTTGAGTGAATCGTTACATGCCTAGTAGGTCGTACAATCAAAAAAATGTCAGTTGTTTCTGGTTTCCTTGGATCATGACGCAACCATACAAGATACAAGATTTTCAGCCGAAAAACACCCTTTTTGCTACTTCTCCTTGAGATTTTGTCCAAAACTCACAGCAAACCAGTACACGTTATCTCTGGGGCCATGTGATCAATGTATGAGTCAGATTTTTCAGATCCCATTCCAACTGGCTAAGACTTTAGCGTTACATTATTTATCGTTCTCTTTTTGAGTGCAGGTGTACAATAATTGTCTCTGATGTGTTGCAACCATAATGGATTTATGTACTTTATGTATTTATGTACTTCTTTATGTACTTAATCTTGAGATTTCAATCTCGTCTAGCGAGACTTCCGGTGGGGCGCATTCAAAACAATCACGTTGCATAGTGTTCTGTCACTATGAACGTCAGATCTCACAAAAATAATAATTTAAAAAAGCTATTAAAATAAGCGATTTAGCGCAAGGACCATATAGGCATGCGTTTTTAGCTGGGGCCGCCCCGGGATGGAGTTATAAAATTGTTCTACTGTACCATTCATCCTAGGATATTATAACACCATAGAAAAGGTAAGAAAACCGTGAGTCAAAATTCCCCTTAAATAAAAGTTTTCCCTCTGTCCGTTCTCTCTCTCTCTCTCTCTCTCTCTCTCTCTCTCTCTCTCTCTCTCTCTCTCTCTCTCTCTCTCTCTCTCTCTCTCTCTCTCTTCAGAGTCTGTGAGGTTGGTGAATGGGACTAGTTTGTGTTCAGGCAGAGTGGAGGTGAAGTCTAATAAGTCGTGGGTCTCAGTGTGTGAAGGAAACTTTGACCAGCAGGATGCAGAGGTGGTCTGTAGGGAGCTTGGCTGTGGGGCTCCTTCAGTCCTACAGGGGGCACTCTATGGAGAAGTGAGGGCTCCAATGTGGACCGAAGAGTTCCAGTGCAAAGGCAGTGAGTCGGTTCTCTTGGACTGTGGAACCTCAGGCTCAACTAGAATCACCAGCTCATGTGACAAGGCTGTTGGACTCACCTGCTCAGGTATTAGTCAAACTTTAGGTTTGGATTACTATTTTACAACCAAACTAAAAGTAATGTAATTTATGTAAGTAATAAAGGTTTTTGTTAATGAGTTAAAGCTCTACATATGCTCTGACAGTAATCATTGCTACAGAATGAGTAACGGGGCCTCCCATCATTTAATAATTAGAAAATAAATCTTCTGGCGGGTTGTCAATTTTGGCCAATCAAGGGGGGAGTTCCCATTTATCAGGTTCAATGTTATATTGTTCCAGTTTAAAGTGTGTCTGGTCATTGTGTCATCACTTCACATTTCACTTGTTTATACTGCATCCTGTATGAGTTCTCTCTTCTGATTGGACAAAATTGGTATCCAGACCTGAAAATGCATTTTCAAACACTCAATGGCAATGATTACTATCAGAATGGGGTTTTACTGTAATAATAATAATAATAATAATAATAATAATAATAATAATAATAATAATAATAATATATCTATATCTATATCTATATATCTATATCTATATCTATATCTATATCTATATATATACTGTATATATACTGGGACGATATATCGATATCGTGATATATCACGATACTTCCTCCCGCGATAAATATATATATATATATATTTTATTCTTTTTGTGATACGTTTTTTTTCCCGACTCTGTATTTGTGTGATGATGATTTTGAACTGTTTGGTGCTATTTTATGTGTTTATGAATTGAATCCAAGGACAATCGTGATATATCGTTGGTGAAATTTCATGCAATACATCGTGATATCGCAATATATCGAATATCGTGATATTATTGTTTTCGAGGGCCTAATATCGCCACAGATATCGTATCGTGAGATACCCATATCGTCCCACCCCTAATATATACTGTATATATATATATACTGTATATATATATATATAGAGAGAGAGAGAGAGAGAGAGAGAGAGAGAGAGAGAGAGAGAGAATATTTTTATTTTATTTATTTTTTTACTACTAATTCTATTTTGTCTGACTGTACAGAACCTGATGATGTCAGGTTGGCGGGAGGAAGCAGTAACTGCACTGGTAAGCTGGAGATGAAAAACCAGGGAGAGTGGAGACCAGTGGATGGTTCGTCTGACTGGAACCTGAAGTCATCATCTGTAGTGTGTAGACAGCTGTTATGTGGCCCTGCTGTTTCAACAGACAAGAGTTCTGGTTCTACAGATCAACCTGTATGGTGGATTACATCTACCTGTATTGGGTATGAATCTTCACTGAGGCAGTGTGTAACAAAGGAGTCTTATACTTCCTCTCGCCAACAGGAGGTGATTTGTTCAGGTACTTTGTCTGTCTGTCTGTCTGTCTGTCTGTCTGTCCGTCCGAGTATGTTTCTTTATAAGTAATAAGTAATAAAGGTTTTTGTTAATGAGTTAAAGCTCTACATATGCTCTGACAGTAATCATTGCTACAGAATGAGTAACGGGGTCTCTCCATCATTTAATAATTAGAAAATAAATCTTCTGGCGGGTTGTCAATTTTGGCCAATCAAGGGGGGAGTTCCCATTTATCAGGTTCAATGTTATATTGTTCCAGTTTAAAGTGTGGTCATTGTGTCATCACTTCACATTTCACTTGTTTATACTGCATCCTGTATGAGTTCTCTCTTCTGATTGGATAAAATTGGTATCCAGACCTGAAAATGCATTTTCAAACACTCAATGGCAATGATTACTATCAGAATGGGGTTTTACTGTAATAATAATAATAATAATAATAATAATAATAATAATAATAATAATAATAATAATAATAATAATATATCTATATCTATATCTATATCTATATATCTATATCTATATCTATATCTATATATATACTGTATATATACTGGGACGATATATCGATATCGCGATATATCACGATACTTCCTCCCGCGATAAATATATATATATATATATTTTATTCTTTTTGTGATACGTTTTTTTTCCCGACTCTGTATTTGTGTGATGATGATTTTGAACTGTTTGGTGCTATTTTATGTGTTTATGAATTGAATCCAAGGACAATCGTGATATATCGTTGGTGAAATTTCATGCAATACATCGTGATATCGCAATATATCGAATATCGTGATATTATTGTTTTCGAGGGCCTAATATCGTATCGTGAGATACCCATATCGTCCCACCCCTAATATATACTGTATATATATATATACTGTATATATATATATATATATATATATATATAGAGAGAGAGAGAGCGAGAGAGAGAGAGAGAGAGAGAGAGAGAGAGAGAGAGAGAGAGAGAGAGAGAGAGAGAGAGAGAGAGAGAGAATATTTTTATTACGGGGCCAGAGCTCAGCTCTGGACCTGTTTTAAGATTGGCAGTATTCTGTTTCTGCCACTTTTCGCAGTTCTGGCTGAACCGTGCTGTCGCTTTTTACGAAACTTGGCCATATGGTAGATGGTCATGAAAAACTATCAAGAAATAATTCTCACAATCTTTCGTCAAAAGGTGGCGCTATAGCAAAATGCCAACTTTGAACAGGTACAACTCATGCCCTGTTTGACCTACAGCCATGAAACTTGGATACACATATGCGTCTCTTCATGCTGAACAACTTTCACCCTCTGACTTTTGACCTCTGACCTTTAGATCTCCCACCATTTTGAATTATATGAAAAACAGTTAAAACCTATCTCCTCCTGGGATTTTTGAGTAATCTGCACGAAACGTTTTACACATGAACTTTGGACCTATGCCGACAAACCTGTGCAAAAGATTTTCCATAAGTGAAGAAATGAAGCTTTAATGAGCCAATGAATATTGCAGTTTTATGACAATTATTCATCTGCCCCTAACACATACATGCAGACTCACATTTCTTTGAGACTTTGCGTTAATGTTGAGGGTCATTCCAAATATTACTGAAACCAATCTTACTCCAATTGGTCAAAGGGGGGCGCTATAGCGATTTTTTTGAAAGTGCAAACTTAAACAGGCAAAAGTCATGCCTCGTTTGGCCGACAGCCATTAAACCTGCTTACACATGTGCCTTGACTCATGAGGAACACATGTATCACGTTGACCAGTAAGCTCCGCCCTTAGATTGTCCGCAATTTTGAGCAGTTTGAAAAACACTTAAACCCAGGATTTTTCAGCTATTTGCGTGAAACTGTATCATCTGTGTGATATCCTATTTTCACAGGTTCATGTCTGTTGGTCCAATGGCTTCTCCCTTAAACGTGTGCCTCACAACCTGAAGGTTGCCAGTTCAAGCCTCACTTGATGCGGACTTCATTAAAGTTGCATTGCACACAACATGATTGTGTCAATTAATACATTTGCAATTGTTAAACATAACCTGAAATACTTATTTGAGAGGGTATGTTTTTGCAATGTATGACATACTTCATTCTGAAAATAGCCGATCTACAATCTCAAAACTTTTCAGATAGCAACGTGTTTCTGAGCTTGTAGATCGGCTGCTTTCACTGGTTCACTTTTATATTCAACAGACAACCTCAGTCTGGACAAAGCTATAGCACTATAGGTAATGTTGCAGCCTGTCAATCCGAAGGTTGAGGGTTCGATTCCTGTTAATGGCAATAGGTTGACACGTCCAATCAATCCATTCTGCTTCCATCTTTCTCTCTCTTCAATCTATTGTTTCCATGTCTCTCTCTCTTCAATCTATTCCGTTTCCATGTCTCTCTCTCCGCCCTTAGATTGTCCGCAATTTTGAGCAGTTTGAAAAACACTTAAACCCAGGATTCTTCGGTTATTTGCGTGAAATGGTATCATCTGTTTGACCTCCGTTTTCACTGGATCAGGTCTGTTGGTCCAATGGCTTCCCGCTTAAGTGAATGTTTCATAACATCAAGGTTGCCGGTTCAAGCCTCACTTGGTGGAGACTTCATTTAAAGTGCATTGCAAACAACGAGACTGCATTAATGAATACATATGCAATTGATAAAGATAACATGAAATGCTTATCTGAGAAGGTATGTTTTTGCAATGTATGACATACTTCATTCTGAAAATAGCCGATCTACAATCTCAAAACTTTTCAGATAGCAACGTGTTTCTGAGCTTGTAGATCGCCTGCTTTCACTGGTTCAGTTTTATCTTCAACAGACAACCTCAGCCTGGTCAAAGCTATAGCACTATAGGTAGTGTTGCAGCCTGTCAATCCGAAGGTTGAGAGTTCGATTCCTGTTAATGGCAGTAGGTTGAGATGTTCAATCAATCCATTCTGCTTCCATCTCTCTCTCTCTCTTCAATCTATTATGTTTCCATGTCTCTCTCTCTCAATTAATGCATGTGCAACTGTTAAAGGTAACATGAAATGCTTCTTGGAGAGAGTATGTTTTTGCAATGTATGACAAACTTCATTGTGAAAATAGCCGATCTACAATCTCACAACTTTTCAGATAGCAACGTTTTGTGAGCTTGTAGATCAGCTACTTTCACTAGTTTTCGTTCCGAGGAGACACAAAAATGCCTTTATTGGTAAATGGTTTGTGAACCAGTGATCTAGAGTAGTTCGGGACACAGAGGCTTGGTTCATAATGGACGGAAATACTTATAAATATCAACAGACACTACCAGTAATTGTGTCAATTAATACATATGCAATTGATAAAGATAACCTGAAATGCTTATTTGAGAGGGTATGAAGTATGTATCACATACTTCTTTCTGAAAATAGCCGATCTACAATCTCAAAACCTTTCAGATAGCAACGTTCTTTCTGAGCTTGTAGATCGGCTGCTTTCACTGGTTCACTTTTATCTTCAACAGACAACCTCAGCCTGGACCAAGCTATAGCACTATAGGTAGTGTTGCAGCCTGTCAATTCGAAGGTTGATGGTTCGATTCCTGTTAATGGCAAAAGGTTGAGATGTCCAATCAATCCATTCTGCTTCCATCTCTCTCTCTCTTCAATCTATTATGTTTCCGTGTCTCTCTCTCTTCAATCTATTCCGTCTCTCTCGCTCTCGCTCTCTCTCTCTCGCTCTCTCTCTCTCTCTCTCTCTCTCTCTCTCTCTCTCTCTCTCTCTCTCTCTCTCTCTCTCTCTCTCTCTCTCTCTCTCTCTCTCTCTCTCTCTCTCTCTCTCATTCACCAGGTCAGGTGTGTTGTTCCAATGGCTTCTAGCTTAAGTGTGTGCCTTAAAACCTCAAGGTTGCCAGTTCAAGCCTCACTTAATGCAGACTTCATTTAAGTTGCATTGCACACAACATGATTGTTGCGAAAGCGGAAGGAGGCCCCCGACCAAGTGGAGCTTACTATATCACCGTGCTTGGGTTGTGTGTCTGTCCCTTATTTATGGTCTTTCCGTGTGTGTTCACGCTCTCATTGGCTCGCGCCCCCATGTGTGCAATTGTTAAAGATAACCTGAAATGCTTATTTGAGACTATGTCTTTTCAATGTATGACATACTTCATTCTGAAAATAGCCGATCTACAATCTCACAACTTTTCAGATAGCAACGTGTTTCTGAGCTTGTAGATTGGCTGCTTTCACTGGTTCACTTTTATCTTCAACAGACAAGCTCAGCCTGGACAAAGCTATAGCACTATAGGTAGTGTTGCAGCCTGTCAATCCGAAGGTTGAGGGTTCGATTCCTGTTAATGGCAATAGGTTGAGATGTCCAATCAATCCATTCTGCTTCCATCTGTCTCTTTCTTCAATCTATTATGTTTCCTTGTCTCTCTCTCTTCAATCTATTCCGTTTCCATGTCTCTCTCTCTCTCTCTCTCTCTCTCTCTCTCTCTCTCTCTCTCTCTTCAATCTATTCCGTTTCCATGTCTCTCTCTCTCTCTCTCTCTCTCTCTCTCTCTCTCCATTCACTGAAAAAACGTGTTTTTCCCTATTCTCGCCTAAAATGCCTAAAAAAGGCCTTTCCGAGAACCGGAAACGGAATCTGCGTCATGAATCCGGAACCCGGTGAGTGTGATGTAAACAGAAAACGAAACTGATGATGAAAAATTCACAGAACACCGCGATCACAGATTAAACAATGAAAATTCCAAAGAACGCATATATGCGATCTTTAGAATTGCGGCAATCAAGCGATGGATTTGAAAAACGCATATATGCGATCTTGGCAATCAATGTGTATTATGTGTTAACAATGCACTGTATTTGTCTGTGCGCCAATTAGGTGCTTATTGATGCGTTGATGCTTCGTTTCTCTACCTTGTACAGCACTTTGGTCAGCTTCGGTTGTTTTAAATGTGCTTTATAAATAAAGTTTGATTTTTATTTATTTTATTTGATACAACCAAGCCAACAAGTCATTTATTAGCCCATACCTCTACTTTATGGTATAATGTAGAACAGAACAATTATTAACTGAACAAAGTTATGTGCGTCTATATGTCAGTAAGTAGGCTAAGTCATGTGGCCCATAGGGCAGGAGCCTATCGCTGTAGTGTGAGGCGGCTGGATGTACAACTACACCCCATGGACATGACGCTATTATGTCGCAGGGACTTACCCCAATCAAACCCTTGATGCTGATTGCCAAGCAGGGAGGCATTGGGTTCCATTTTTGCAGTCTTTGGTATGACCCGGCCGGGGAATCGATTTCCCAATTTCAGGGAAGACACTCTAACCACAAGGAACCTGATCTGGTCATCTATGTTTGTCAGTAAGTCACCATAAAAAGTAGACAGCCAACAGTGTGTACAACCAGGAAATGGCACAGTGAAACCTGTTAGAGAGTGAAAGATTATGGACTTCAGGAAGCCGTGGAGAGAGCATGTGCCCATCCTCATCGATGGATATGCAGTGGAAAGGGTCAGCGAGTTCAAGTTCCTCTGAGTACACATCAAGGAGGAGCTCAAGTGGGACACACACCATGCATGTGAGGAAAAAGGCCCATCAGAGACTGTACTGTACTGGTTTCACCGCTTGAATAAGTTCAGAGTAGTAACAGCTCAGTTGAAAGCGCACTGATATTTTATTTGCACCTTAACTAACATCCATATCATGTACAGTATCTGCTGCTATGCTCACGCACCTTATGTTTAACCTCAGGTACATACCGCATAGATATACTATGTGTAAATATGTAGATGCATTGTTTTTATTGATCTTTCTCTCTCTTCCCCCCGCACCCTGTTCTCTTATTTCTTCCAAATCTGAACAGAAAAACCAAAGGCCATACTGAAAGCTGACCAAACAGACATACCTGTAGGGGGCAGTGTTACACTGAGCTGCTCTGTGGAGGACTCATCTGAATGGAACTACTACTGGTACCAACATAACAAGGACTCACTGATCATGCAAGATGGTGTTCAATACTCTACTGGACCAATCAGTGTGTCTGAAGGTGGAATCTACTGGTGCAGAGGAGGGAGAGGAGAACCAGTTTACTATACTGAATACAGTGATGCAGTCACCATAGACAAACTTGGTGAGTCATTTAATTTGCTTTGCTAAAAAAAGAATATACAGTGAGACAAAAAAATATTTTATAGTGTGGCTGTGGGCTAAGCTGAATAGTGTTTTTTTTAACTATTTGTTTATAAGTAGAATAAGTCAGGATCATTACTGATTTTAATAACAGTAGCAAAGCAAATGCTCCATTATGTTATACAGACAATTACAACCAAGACCACAACAAATTATTTTAGGAAGATCCGCCATCCTAATCTTCACCACTAGCAATCTTTGCCATCTGACGAGCGCCATCTAATGTCAGATCCTGCGAACGTCCTGTGATTACTGTTGCTAGATCTTGCGAGCGTGTTGCTGGGACAGAAAAAGATTGATAAGTTGAATTTCTTTGGATTCGTCTCTCTGAGAAATGCCATTTTAGTGTCAGAATGTTCAGAAAATGTATGGCTTGTGAAGAATGCGTCACATATTTTGTTCAGTGACCATTTGGCTAAAGAATGGGTCAGAAGCTGTATTCACATTCACTTCTCTCACTGGAATTAATACTCACAACCTACTTCTGGTCTCCCAAAGACGCGGCCAACTACATCACACAGATATAGGAAGTAAACCGGAGATGGCGTCTCTTGCTTTCATATTGTTTGTCTTGGACCACAAGTCACTTCCGGTCTATTTCCTGTAGTGAAAGACAAGTGAAGTTTTTGAATGCTAATTTGGATTGTATTTTATTTGAACAGAGGGCAGGTCTGTTTTGATACTGCAGCCCAGTTGGTCTCACATATTCACAGGAGAGACCATCACTCTCAAGTGTGAGATACTGGGGAGAAGTGATACAGACTGGAAGTATGAATGGATCACAACAAGCTTAGCTTCATACAAACCAGAAAACCAGGCTGAATTCAGAATCAGCAGTGTCTTTGTTTATCACAGCGGTGTCTACGTGTGCAAGGGTCGTGCCAAAAATGACCAGCAGTCTTCAACAGGGTGGAGTCATGCTGCTGAATTGACTGTGTCAGGTAAGTCAGAATATATCTCCTTCATATAGAAAAAGTAAAGAGAATATTGTGAATTGGAGTGGTAACGTCTACAAGACAGCATGAAATATCTTCAACAGACTATCAACAATGTTTACAAATTCAAAGAAATGTGCTTTCCAACAGCCAAACCGACGCCTGTTCTGGGTTTGTCTCCTTCATGGTTGAGTGTTGGGCATTCAGTGACTCTGAGCTGTGATGTTAAAGAATCATCTGAAGGCTGGAGGTTCTACTGGTACAGGGCTGTACCTAAACCATCAGACAACTCCTACACTTATGAGCTCTTACCTGGTAGCCACAATGAGACTGTAGACGGTTCCTACATCATTCATGGTCCTACAGGCACAGGAGGATATGTGTGTAAAGCTGGGAGAGGAGACCCAGTTTATTACACTGAGGACAGTGAACCTCAGTTTGTGTGGTCTGGTGGTGAGTGTGACTCATAATTCATCATTTATAAAGGTCCTTTTCTGACATTCAAACATACTTTGTTTGACCTCTGATCCTGTGTTGTGTTTTAGATCTCCATCCTTCAGCTTCTCTCACAGTGAGTTCTAGCAGAACTCAGCACTTCATCTACGAGTCTGTCTCACTGAGCTGTGAGGGAAACTCTACTGAATGGAAAATGAAGGGTTTTAATGATCGAGTAAAAGAGTTATCATCTGGGCTATTAATGAATGAATCTACATGGACGAGGAAGATATCTACAAATGACAGTGGTGTGTACTGGTGTGAGTCTGGATTGGGAGAGTACAGCAATGCTGTCAACATCACAGTACATGGTGAGTCCAGTTCCTTCATTCACTATACCTAACAATACTGCAGCATTCCATCAACTCATTAAAAACATGCTTTTGTATTTGTTCAGTGTGAATCCTAACATCATGGACTGTTTTAAAACGATGAACTGTTTTATAGATGGTCCTGTTATTTTGGTGAGTCCTGTTCACCCTGTGACCGAGGGACTTTCTATGACCCTTGGCTGCAAACATGAAAGAGACTCGTCACTCTCTAACGTGGACTTTTATAGAAATGGAGAATTGGTCCAAACTAAAACCAATGGAGAGATGATTATACCTTCTGTATCTAAGTCTGATGAGGGCTTCTACAAGTGTAAATATTCTGGAGAAGAGTCACCACAGAGCTGGATGGCAGTGGCATGTGAGTATACTGATATTTGCTTTTCTCATTTATTTGAACAGTCAGTATACCCCTTAAAAATCCCTATTCTTTGTCCTAATTCTGAGTTACATGTATTGCAGTTGTTAATGTACACAGAATAAAAGTTAAAAAGACACTCATTTAAATTGTCTTAATTATATGAAAGAAATACACACTTTGTTTGTAAACTATTACATAATAACAGACATGACTGTGGTCTCCCAGGTTTATAACAGCAGTTTAATCCTGTTTTGGGACATACGTATAGACATATGTACAGCCTACAGTAAAAGCAAAAAGAAAATGTTCTAATGCTGCTTAATCTATTTATTTCAAATGCAATTGTCAATGATGTCATAGTGTATAGACACTATGAATATAGACTAAATGCTAAATTAAGTCCTTTATTTCCAATGCTGTTTTCATCCTTAAGTGTCTGGACCTGTGGAACAGATTTCTACACTTATAATTGGACTGATTGTAGGACTTCTTGTTGTGATTCTTCTGACCATCTTTCTGGTCCTCCTGTGTCGATACAGAACATCCGAAGGTGAGAATGACTACATAACATGGATCACATCTAGGGTAGATTATAATCACTAAACAATTCTTCATAAGGCAGTGGCTCAGGGGTAGATTGGCCGGTAGAGCGGCCGGATGGGAACCGAAGGTTCCCAATTCGATCCCGGGCTCCCCAGAGTTAGTGTCGAAGTGTCCTTGAGCAAGACGCTGAACCCCTAATTACTCACGATGAGCAGGTTGGGGCCTTGATGGTTTCCCCTCTGCCATCGGTGTATGGGTGAATGTAATGCACACTCTATGTAATGCGCTTTGGATGAAAGCGCTATATAAATGCACCATTTACAACTCTCCATAAAACATACTGAGGAGGAGGTTGAGGTTCTGTACCTTAGTCACCCTTTTTATTATCATTAAGACCACAAACATTATTTTGTATTAATTGTGTTATTTATAAGAATTTATATTGTTATTATTTTTTGCCATAATCTCTTTTTATCTATTTGATATATTTCTTTCATTGTGATCTTTATTACATGCTGCTCTTGCTTTCTCTGTATCTAGAACGACTGCTGCCATTTACTGTCAACCAATTCCCCTTAGGAATTATAAACGTTTTCTTATCTTGTCTCATTTTATGTCTGTAGTCAGATTATAATCTCAGAGCAACTCTCCATAAATCAGTACTACGGCATAACAATATTAAAGGTGACTTTTGGCCCATGGTTTTCTTACCTTTTCTATGATGTTATGATATCTTAGGATGAATGGTAGGCCTACAGTAGAAAAAAATCATAACTCCATCCCGGGTCCGCCACACGTGCCAATAGGCCTTGCGCTAGATCGTGTATTTTAATTCTAATTTTAATTTTTTTCCTTAGAGATCTGATGTTCATAGTGACAGAACACTATGCAACGTGATTGTCTTGAATGCGCCCCACCGGAAGTCTCGCTAGACGAGATTGAAATCTCAAGATTTCAATCTCGTCTAGCGAGACTTCCGGTGACAATCAAGACAATCACGTTGCATAGTGTTCTCTCACTATGAACGTCAGATCTCACCCAAAAAAAAAAAAAAAGGCTATTAAAATACACGATCTGGCGCAAGGCCTATTGGCACGCATTTTACGCTGTGGCGGACCCGGGATGGAGTTATGACATTTTTCTACTGTACCATTCATCCTACGATATCAAAACATCATAGAAAAGGGGGCCAAAATTCCCCTTTAAGGTTCAAATACGCATGGTTAATATAATTGTTTTTAATTTACAGGTCGATGTTGTGTCAGGTAAGTTCAGTATTGATCTCTGTCTATTCATCAACATGACAGCAGTAGATTCCATCTTGTTTTCTACTTCATTTATGCCAAATATTTACCTTTTAATTACAGGACCGTTCAGTCTCAGGGAAGCAATCAGCGCTCAGCTGACTACCAGAACACCAATCAAATTGAGGCTCCTGATGATGTGCACCTCCCACTGCAGCATGGTCAGTCTGATGAACCAATCATGTTCTCGCAAGTTCTTCTGATTAGGACAACTGATTCTAATTGAATCTGAATTCATTATAACTTAAAAATACGTCTTAATTTATGAAAACATGAGTGTTCGTTTTGGAAGCTCATTAAAGTCAGTTTGTTTTGTGTATTTCCTAATTAGCAGAACAATTAAGTAAAATGAAACCATGTTTGAAAATAAGCACCACATTAATGCTTATGTTTACCTTTAGATGACAACAGCATCTATGAAGTAATCCAGCAGCCACATGACTATGAAAATGGTGCAGTATACTTTTTAAAGATCCAATCCATTTATTGTTATCTAATTTTATTTTTGTTTTGTTTTAATGTGGAATATGAATGTTAGGAATGTAATTTTTTTCAGGTTCTGGTGTATCACTTGATTTGTTGGAAATGTTTTATCAATCCCTGCTGAGTACAGTAACTTGTTTAGTGTTGGACATTGTCACCAACACATTAACAGGCTTTCTCATTAAGGAGAAACTGACAAACAATTATGCCTGTAGGTTTGTATTTGGTTCAAATATTTATGTTATATATACATTTGTATTATTCACAGATCCAGGTCGTTTCAGGTAAGTACAGTATTGACCTTTGTCTATTCAACATGGCAGCAGTAGATTCCATCTTGTTTTCTACTTCATTTGTGAAAAATATTTACTTTTTATTACAGACCCGTCCAATCTCAGGGATCAGCTGACTACCAGAACACCAATCGAATTGGGGCTCCTGATGATGTGCACCTCCCACTGCAGCACGGTCAGTCTGATGAACCAATCATGTTCTCGCATGTTCTTCTGATTCGGACAACTGATTCTAATTGAAACTGAATTAATTATAACTTAAAAATACGTCTTCATTTATGAAAACATGAGTGTTCCTTTTGGAAGCACATTAAAAGTCAGTTTGTTTTGTGTTTTTCCTAATTAGCAGAACAATTAACTAAATTGAAACCATGTTTGAAATAGGCCTAACTAAAATAAGCACCACATTAATGCTTATGTTTACCTTTAGGTGACAACAGCATTGATGAAGTAATCCAGCACTCCAATGACAATGACAATTGTACAGTATACTTTTTAAAGATCCAATCCAATTATTGTAATCTAATTTTATTTCATTTTAATGTGGAATATGAATGTTAGGAATATCATTTTGTTCAGGTTCAGGTGTTATCACTTGATTTGTTAGAAATGTTTTATCGATCCCTGCTGAGTACAGTAACTTTTCAGTGGTTTGAGAGGGCATGGCCCTCTGTCAACTGTCTGTTCACAGGACAGTCTTGTCAAACCCTGACAAACAATTATGCCTGTAGGTTTGTATTTGGTTCAAATATTTATGTTATATATATTTTTTTGATTTACAGATCCTGCCTGTGTCAGGTAAGTACAGTATTGACCTCTGTCTATTCATCAACACGACAGCAGTAGATTTTCTTTTCTACTTCATTTATGATATGTAATCTTTTAATTACAGACCCGTTCAGTCTCAGGGAACGAATCAGGGCTCAGCTGACTACCAGAACGCCAATGAAAGTGGAGCTCCTGATGATGTGTACCTCCCACTGCAGCACGGTAGGTCTTTGAACCAATCATGTTGGCTAAGGACTTAGGATACTTCTGACATGTTTTCTGACATGGACAACGGCTCCTAATTTACATCTAATTTACAAATCTCTTTCATTCATTAAACCATGAGTGGTCCTTTTGGAAGTACATTAAAGTCAGTCAGTTCAGTGTTTGTTTTTCCAACTAATTCACAGAACTATTCACAGAACTATTTTTCAATTGTGTTAAACAAAAGCCACTTTATTGTGTATTGTTTACCTTTAGGCGACACAAGCTTTTATGAAGTACTCAAGCGATCTACTGACTATGAAAACGGTACAGTATCTAATGTTTAAATGTTCTCTGTCATGCAACACTGTTGTCCACAGTTATTCATATTTTTAGGCCAAGTGGTTGTACATTTCCAGTGAACAGGATATCTGTGTATTTAATTTTTATTTTTTTATAGATGGAATGGGAATGGAACTCGGTGAACAACAAAACTCTGGCAAACAACTGCAAGGTGAATACACCAACAGATTCATCAAACTGTTCAAATATGACCCTCATTCTGCAAAGCTTCTAATTGTCTTTCAACTCATTTTCCATTACAGAATCATCAGGAATGAGGAATGAGTCTACATAAGAGGGAACTCTTTGATAATGGATGTGGAGGTAATGCTGAGTATCATATAATCCAGAGACCAGAGAGTTAATGAAAAGTGGGTTTCTATCCTGTAAATGTTTACTGTAACTTTGTTTCAGGTCCTCGGATAGAAATGTGTAGGACAACCCAAATTGAAAGATGGTTTTATATGTCAAATCACCTTGGAAATAATGTATTATGTGCTGGCATAACTGGGGACTGACTGTCACTTTTATACATCAAATGTGACAATTCCCAGAGCCTTTTTTTTAATGAACCTTTCTCTCAAACAGTAATTGGAAATTGCCGAAAACAGAATTGTTTCTATATAGACAACTGGCGTAAAGATTATTTGTATTTGGTGTCTATGGAGCAAGCAACCCCGCTTTGAGTTGAATCATGACAGTTTTGAACGAAAATGGTAATAAATTAGGATTCACATTAATAATAACAGCCAGAGGAGAATAGAAGTCCCTGTTTTTTTGTTTACTGATCCCCATTCCCCATCCCCTTTAAATTACAATATGTACACATGTACAGTATGTGATACTTTAATGATCATACTTGGTGCAGGTGGGTGCTCCACAAGACCATGATGATAATTACTATAGTATGTTGTACATATACAGTAGACTTGTAAAATCATATTGTTTTTTATATCTGTAAATCTGTAAAATGAAACATCTAAATCTGTGCTTCTGTGTCAAACATTCCATGAGGACTGTTGTAACACGTTGTGTTACAGATGTGTTGTTGTGGTTTCCATAGTAATAATCCTCAACGGGTCATCTCAGAAGTACTGTAGGACAATGGTTCTCAAAGTGGGGTCCGGGGAACCCCAGGGGTCCCCAGCTGAATTAGATAATAGCATCACATGCATGTTAACCACTTTATCCATATTTTATACATTGCAGATATACAAGCTCACAGTGCGTCACTTTGTGCCGCTGTAAGCTTGTACATTTTCTATTTCTTTATATTTTTGGAAAAATCACAAAGATGTTTGGAGGATGTTGAATAATTTAGATTTTTTTAAACACAAATCCTCTCTTCGGGGGGTCCCTGGCACAAAACATTTTCAGATGGGGGGGTGGGGGGAGATCCGCAGCCAAATACATATGCATTTGTGTGTCCTTGACATGAAAAAGTTTGAGAACAACGTCTGCTGTAGGACATTTTACGGTCAGGGAACCTATAGGCTTTGTAACATCTTACCTGAGGATCTAAGACTAGCAAAGTCACTGTCATCTTTTAAATCTCTTCTGAAAACCTACTTTAATTTGTTTATTTGATTGTCTTTTATCCATGCTGATTTCCTTCTGTGCCTTTTTATGTTTGTTTTTATTTATGTTCATTTCATTCTTTCATATTTTGTAAATATTTTTTTTTCTAGTTTTCTTTTATATGTTTTATCTTGTTTTTAATGAAGCAATTTGCAAGCCCTTTTCGAAATGTGCTTTGAAATAATATTTTTATTATTAGCCTTTTTAAAATATTTGTAATGTGTAGTTTTTATTTTTACATTTTATGCTTTTTGAAGTGCTTTGTAAGACGAGACAAAATAAAGTTTATTATCATTATTATGACCAATCTATTCCTTTCTATCTTATTATGTTATAATCAGTAAATGCAAGGTAAGAGATTTATACAAGGCACAATATTCACTAATAAATGCAGGGTAACTGTTTTATGTGACATGTTATTAATCAACAAGGGCTATCGCCTTCTACGGCGTAGAAACCTTGTATCTCCAAATGTTGTTTATGTTTTTTTTCAAATGTATGCCCTACTTCATTCAGTTTTGTACAAAAGTAGTGAAAATAGCAGATCTACAAGATCAAAACGTGTTGCATCGCAACAGCAACGATATGCAATATAAAACCAATGCATGGGAATGTACAGTCAGATTGACATGAAGTGAGTGACAGGTCAGGAACAGGTCACTGAAAATAGCCAATCTACAAGCTCACAATGTGTGGCGGATGCAATGCGTTGTGAGCTTGTAGATCAGCTATTTTCAGCATGTGATACCACCATACGACTGTCACCAGTATGTTCATTCAGTATTTGAATGAACAGACTGCAGTATGGCCTGTCTGACAGTAGCAGTTCAGTTGTTCTGACATGGTGCTGCACGCCCATTCATAAGCATTCAATGTGTGCACTGTTATTGATAAACACTGATTCAGTATGATATAAAACCACTCTGATGTATAAAATATGTAACATAGCAGATGTTAACTATATAAACTGTTGCAAAGTCAGTTTAACATATACAATATATAACAGGGTACAACATATGTTCTTAAAGGAGAATTCCGGACAAATTAAGTGTTATCTTTGATGTCTCGTTACTCACCTACCGATGTGAAAAGTAGCGTTATTTTTTTTCATATATTCCCCTGTCGTCATTTTTTAAACACCCTCCGTTGTTATAATGGGAGCGTGAGGGTTAGTGAAGTTCGTCTATTATAACCGACGCAATGTTATTTTTTTCTCTACTACGATTCATTGTAGAGTCTCATGATAGTCAAACATGCGCTGAAAATTCCTGCGAGCCTGCCGTTAATGGCGAACGATTTAACACTGGTTGCTTGTTTCCAGAATCTGGCAACACGAGTTGCCAGGTTCTGGAAGAAACAAGCAACCAGTGTTAAATCGTTCGCCATTGACGGCAGCCTCGCAGATAGTTTCAACGCATGTTTGACTATCATGAGACTCTACTATGAATACTAGTAGTGAAAAAAACAACTTTGCGTCGGTTATAATAGACGAATTTCACTAACCCTCACGCTCCCATTATAACAACGGAGGGTGTTTAAAAAATGACGACAGGGGAATATATGAAAAAAAAGAACGCTACTTTTCACATCGGTAGGTGAGTAACGAGACATCAAAGATAACACTTAATTTGTCCGGAATTCTCCTTTAACAATAACAAGATAAACTGTTTACAGTCAATTTAATGTATAAAATATATAACATGGTACATCAGCAAGGAGATTAATGGTTGATGTGAAATTAAATTAAACTGTTTTGTGGTTTTGAGATGTGAAAACGTTCTATATCTGAGCCATCTATAAACCACAACTCTTTCCATCTACTGGATCATACTTGGCTGTTCCAGACACCTCCCTCTGTTATGATGGCAGTTTGTCTACAGAAGATGACGCAAGTTGTGTTTTCAATCATATGTGGCTGTTCCACAGACCCGCCCCCCTCTCTCTCTTGATGGCAGTTCTTTCTACAAAACATCACAGGAAGGTGTGTTTTCATGTCCATGTCCATAATATGCAGAGCATCCTGTTATCTACTCTATCAACAGAGTTTAGCAGCATTCTGCACTAAAGTGTGTATACGTGCACATACACACTATACATATACATACACTATACATTACAGTACACTAATACTGTGTTGTTGGTTTATCCATATAAATCCAATACTTAGTTGACCAGATTCCCAGGGGCTCTAAACCATAGCCTGTTTTCACACACTAAATATATTCAATGAAAATAGCCGATTTACAAGTTCATAATGCATCACGTTGCAATGAGTTTTGAGCTTATAGATCTGTTATTTTCACTGAATGTTAGTCCCAGAACAGGGACGCTAGGGTTTAAGTGGTGAAATGTGTATATACTGTATATGAATACTGTATGTGTCCATGTATTAACTTATTGCCTCAGAATGAGCCCTGAGTGTTGATGTCTATGTCCTGTTTGAATGTTAAATGTCTGCTTGACTTGAATGACCCCACTCTAAATAGATCTCAGGTGTTTCAGTATGAGTCTCTCTGGCTGAGTGTGTCCCACAGACTATTTTATTTGTACTACAAAGGGGAGTAACCTGACTTGTCTGGTTCATTTGATGGATGTTAAAAGAGGCTGTTCTTTTTTTTTCTTGGGCTACCCCAGAGTTAGTGCCGAAGTGTACTGAACGGACCCCTAATTTTCCCGGTGTCGGTTTGTGAATGTGTGGGTGAATGTTAGGCACATTGTAAAGTGTCTTGGACAAAGGTGCTATATAGTAAATGCACCATTTATCATCGCACAACAGGTGTGGAGTCACACCCAGCTCCAGGCCCGGCGACAGCCGAGAACAGAGGAGAGGGCGGGTGGCAAGCTAAATATTATTTATTTTGACCTAAAGATATTAAATCAGGTGTCTTTGAGATTGACAGTGTAGCAGAGACATGGTGGCTATTTACAACCACGAACAGCAGCTAAAGTCCTTGTCATGTCTGTCTATCAGTCCCCCCCGGTAATAAACAACACGACTGACCACTTTCTATGTACGCCGAAGCACGTCTGTGTATCCCGTGCCTTATTCATTAAATAAGTACCAGAAGGTTACTCTTCCTTTCTCCGTGAGACACTCACTATGGGAAACAGCACCCCCTGGTGATACACAGAGCTAACACAATACAATCATTGGACGACCGGATGTCCCTCATACAGCCGGAAGGGTTATAAAGGCCCTTGCGTGATGTAGTATTTCCTCTTCAGCTACTTTGCACGCATTGCACAACAGCTACTAAAACACACAGTATTATTAAACGACAAGTCCTCGAGAAAAGAACCAGCTTTAGCCCAAAGCGGCGCTTCGGACAAATCGCCCGCGGGTTTCTCCTCGTTTCTCTAGTTAGCTGCTAAGCTAGTTTAGCCTTTTGTCCAGCCCAGTGTTTGTTAGCTGTGGGGTATTTTATTGATAACACCTCACTTTGTTCAACCAACAACCAACAACACATGAGTCAAAGACAACACGGACTCAATGAGCGCTCAATTTTACGTGCTGCACGGAGAGATCAGTCTAGCTTCCTCCTAGACCCACAAACCTTCTGACTTCTCCTCTCCGTGAGACACCTTTATTCATCTTGTGGTTTCATAACATATCATAAAGAGGAACTCACAAGTTCCTGTTTGCTCAGTGTGTAATGAGTAATACATATGTCCTCGAAGACGTGGCTGCACAGCGTATATTATCTGCACATAGGTCAAAGTACAATATGTTTAAGGAAGCAAGCACTTGTGTTAGGAGGCCCTTTCTGGGGCAAGCATATGTCAGTATTAATACAGGTAAAAACACAATGTGAGTTACATACAAATAGAAAATATAAACTTTGATCCCTATCATTAGCTTAGCGGCTAATTAGCCTCGCTTAACAACGGCGCTGTTTAGCTTCATCACCATGAGCAGCATGCCTTCTCGTCGATGTGGCCTCCCGGGCTGCGAGGCTCTGATCTTCGGCGACGATCCTCACCCCGCCTGCGTCTCCTGCCTTGGAGTAGCGCATGCTTACAACGCGCTGGCGCACCCCGAAGATGCGGGCCACTGCGTTGCCTGCTCTCGGTACTCAGAGAAGTACCTCAACACCCGATGACAGCGGGGCCTTCGGCGCTAACACGGCTAGCGGACCTCGCTACGCTCCGTAGCAGCTCTCTCGTCCCACATCTACAGGCCCTTCAGCTGCGAGCGGTGGTACTCACCGTTCGCAGCGTCCGAATAAGGGCCCACCTCAGACCACAGCTCCCGCGGGTGGTGGGACTAGCCACCCGCAGCGCTACCACGGTGCTACTTCGGCCGACACCTCTGTGAGTGGCGGGACTAGCCGCTCACAGAGTAGCCGCGGCTCACCATCGCCCACTACTACTGTGTCTGGCAGTACTCGCCAGGCACAGCAGCCTAGCGGCCTTCTTCCTCCCCTCCTCTCATGCCTTCTCAACCACTGCTCTGGAGCGGTTGATGGGACGAGTGACATGGAGGAGGAAGAAGAGGAAGGAGAACTACCATCCTACAAGGAGGACTCTAGGGAGGTCGTCATGACAAGCCCTGTCCATGACGCCGTCCCTGGTGCCTCTGCGGGGCCCCAGCCTCGGGCGACGGCCTCGCCTGGCTCCACCCTCGTGCCGTAGCTGTCTGGCCTCCTTGCTCTCCGGGAGTATGGGGACAGGGACGCTGACGCCCCCAGCACCTCCAGCAGGCCCGGTACCGGGAGCGACCCTGAGCCCATCTCGGCCATCTTTGAAAGGGCCATCGCCAGGTGCGGTCTCCAGACGCCGGTGGAGGAGCGTCAGGCCTCCTCCTCTGCCCCTGTCCAAGTCTTCCAGGGTATGGTCCCCCAGCAGCCACGTCCTCCCAGGGTCAGGAGGCTCCCCATCGGAGATGGCACCTTGAGTCGAGTCAGGAGGTGGCGCGGAACACGGAAGTGGCCGTTTCCCACTTGACGTTGCTGGGTTTCACCATAACCGTCCAAAAGAACGTCTTGGTCCCGTCTCAGCGGACCACCGTCATAGGCCTCCTGAACAGCGGAGCGGATCTGTTGTCCAGGGGCAGGTTTCGGTACGCGGATTGGTCTCTCCATCCGGAGGTGGCGAAACAGATCTGGGCCAGGCTTGACCGACCGCAGGTCGATTTGTTTGCCTCCGAGGAGAACACGAAGAGTTCTCGGTTCTTCTCGGTGAAGGGGACCCCCCACTTTGCTTGGACGCTTTGGCGCACAGTTGGCCGAACGAACTGCTTTATGCGTTCCCGCCACTGGAGCTGATCCTCTCGACGGTGGAGAGGGTCAGACTCTACGGACTGTCAATGTTACTGGTGGCACCGGCGTTGGGCGCGTGGAGGTCGGAGATATCTCCTTTCCTCTACGACGAGCCCTGGCCCCTCCCCCTGATCAGGGACCTGCTGCGGCAGGCAGGGGACGAGATCTTCCACCCCCGCCCTCAGGACCTAGACCTGTGGGTTTGGCCCATGAGAGGGCAACTCTGAGTTTGTGTGGCCTGCCCCCCGATGTGGTGGCCACCATCCAGGGTGCTAGGGCCAGCTCCACGAGAGCGGCGTACGGCTTGGTGTCTTGGTGCTTGGAGCAGTCGCCGTCGGTGGTGGCTTTCCAGGCTCCGGTGCGCAGCGTCCTCATTTTCCTGCAGGACAGGCTAAATTAGGGTTTACCCTTTTCGACAGTTAAGGTGTACCTGGGTGCCAGTTCCTGGCAGTGGTGCTGGTCACACTCTGCCGCCCTCCGTTTGAGCCTTTTGAGTCTGTGGATCTGAAGGTCATCAGTCAGAAGACGGCGGCCGGCCGGTCGTCGACCCAACTTTTTGTCTCCTATGGCCGGGGTCGTCAGAGGAAGGCGATTGCTAGGGCGACGCTTTCTAGATGGATCGTGGTTGCCATTAAGCTGGCCTATACTAGTGGTAGTGCCGCAGTACCGGATGGACTGAGGGCTCATTCTACTGGAGGCGTGTCAGCATTCTGGGCCCTCTCCAGGGGGGTTTTGGTTCAGGAGATATGCACGGCCGCTAACTGGTCGTCTCCATCGACCTTTGCGGCCTTCTACAGCCTGGACGTGGCGGCGCCTTCGGTGGGTCTGGTGGTCCTGGGTGTAGCTGCTTTCTCTAGTTAGAGGGGGAGGTTGAGATGGCCTGAGGCCTTGTTCTCTCTCCCGGTCTTTCCTCTTCCTATGATCCCCTGGGACCGGCGGTCGGCTGGGTTCCAGGGGTGGGGGCCCTGTTTCCTCATGATGGTTGTTATGGGGTCTCTTTGTCTGTTCATTTGTTGAATGAGGCAGATTTCGGTCTGTCAGGGTCTCTATTTCTCTTTCTATGTCCCGCACCCGAGTCCGGTGGGGTCGGGCGCCCGTGAGGCCGGAGATCACACCCGTGGGGGCGGGGCCTCTGGGCTGGGGGGCGTGCGGGCTATAGATGGTTGGATGGTTTTATAGCTTCCGGGGGGTTTAAAAATCCCATACTGAGTGTCTCACGGAGAAAGGAAGAGTAACTAGAGGCTACGTAGGTAACCCCGGTTACTTTACTTTCGGAGTGAGACACTCACCTAACACCCTTTTGTTCGCAACTGCGTGCAGAGGAGCTGTGTTAGAGGAAGTACTACGTCATGCAAGGGCCTTTATAACCCTTCTGGCTGTAGGAGGGACATCCGGTCCGCGTGACATACCCTCTCGTCCAATGATTTGCTCCGGGAGTGTATTGTGTTAGCACTGTTAATCGCCAGAGGGGCGCTGTTTCCCATAGTGAGTGTCCGAAAGTAAAGTAACCGGCGTTACCTACATTTGTATTAACTTACAGTTAAAAATATATATTTATGCAGCCTTCTAATGTACCGGCGGTACATTCATAAATATAGCACAGACTGTTTTGTTTGTACAAAATGCAATTACAGACGAACCTGGACTGGCTGGTATTTGGCACGTTAGACTGGTGGTGACACGTTAGAGGTGGTGATAATGGCGATTCATTGCTGACAGTGACAACAGGAGAAATTGGAACCGGGTCCGTGGCAGAGAGCGACTGGGCCGTGCTTGTGTTTGTTGTTGTTATTGTCCACACTCACAGTGCTAGTTGCAAGCCCAGGAACAGAGGTGGTTGCACTTGCAGCAGATTATGTAATTGTTTTCATCCATTTCCGAATATGCATTTTGAAACTGCGCTCCTAGTCTACATTACCAACAAACGATCAACATGCGATGCTTCCTCCAGTATAGTATTCACCTGTGCGGGGGAGTTTTTTCTGTGTGTATGTGTGTGTGTGTGTGTGTGTGTGTGCGTGTGTGCGTGTGTGCGTGTGCGCGTGTGCGCGTGTGCGTGTGTGCGTGTGTGTGTGTGTGTGTAAAAAAAACATATTTACATATTGTGGCTGTCGGGCAGAGATCTTGTAAACGTTTTATGTTTTTTCATAAATTAATGCCCTCACGAAGCGGAAGCAAGGAGTGAAATTAGCTGATCTACAACCTCACAACACGTCTCATGGTGACATCTACAGCTTGTAGATCTGCTAAACCGGTTAAGTCTGTCTGTGAGCGACTGAGCGTGACTAAATAATAACTACAGGTTATTTTTTCTTGGACATACAATATTTCCACCAGACTATTCTACAGCATACTTGTATATTAAATGTGATACTTTTACCTTAAACCTTGTGACAGGCAGAGTATTGTAATCACTCCTCTCAGTATTTTAAAAGTAAATTCCTTGACACATCAGGTTACACTTAGTTGACTGGGGTCCCCCAGGGTCTTTACTAGGCCACCTCCTTTTTTCTACAAGCTCACAGGTCACGTTGAGATGCGTTGTGAGCTTTTAGATCGGCTATTTTCACTGAATAGAGACACTAGGGTTCAACAGGCTGAACAGGCATAATTCATACAACAGCAACATTTTAAGTGAGGGTTTGCATGTGGTACCACCAGCACCACATGGTAAAGTTAATGAACACTACATGTTCCACCATCTTTATTGTAGGTCAACATCATGGCAATTAGCTCTCTCTATCAGGAGAGGGAGACAAACTAACATCAAACTTCTGGAATGTAGTTTAAGCATCACGGTATGTTGTACAAGCTTTGTGTGTGTGTGTGTGTGTGTGTGTGTGTGTGTGTGTGTGTGTGTGTGTGTGTGTGTGTGTGTGTGTGTGTGTGTGTGTGTGTGTGTGTGTGTGTGTGTGTGTGTGTGTGTGTGTGTGTGTGTGTGTGTGTGTGTGTGTGTGTGTGTGAGAGAGAGAGAGAGAGAGAGAGAGAGAGGGACGTTGTGGTCAATAGCTGGCAGTGGTGTAAAGTAACTAAGTATGTTTACTCAAGTACTGTACTTAAGTACAATTTTGAGGTATTTTTACTTTACTTTTACTTCTACTGTACATACATCTCAGAGGCAAATATTGTACTTTTACTCCTCTACAATTATTTGAAACCTTTAGTTACTAGTTACTTTGTAAAGCATAAATTAACCACTTCAGCCATAGCTATTGAAAAATAGCCGATCTACAAGGATTCAAAGGATCTTTATACATTAGGAAACATGTGAAATGGGATATTGTGCATAATGACGCCAAAACTTTTGTACTTTCCATCACTGATAGCTGGTAGACACAACATCCTTGTTTTAGAGGATGTGATGTGTGTGTGGTTGATCATAAGAAGTGAGGGGACATGTTTACCTATAAAATCAAAACCACAGAATCAGCACCAGCTATAAAGGAATGGGTGATTTTGTGCAATTCACAAATTTCAGTTAAATTGAATAAAGAAAAAACATAATAATTATATGACATAAAAATAATGTATATATATAAATGTAATATATATATATATATATATATATATATATATATATATATATATATATATATATATATATATATATATATATATATATATACATACACATAAAATGTGTGACAGTCCTTTGCAGTCTCTTGTGCAACATATCAAATAACAGATAATGAAACATATCAAATATTGTCGCTGTCGGGCAGAAACCTTGTATCTCCATATTTCCACTTTTTTTGTCAATTGATGCCCTACTTCATCATGCAAGAGTGGCGAACAAAAGTAGTGAAAATATTAGATTTACAAGTTCAAAATGCATTGCATCGAGACAGCAACGATATGCATAAATATATATAAATCGACAGGTCAGGGACAGGTGACTTAAAATAGCCAATCTACAAGCTCACAAAGCGTGGCTAATGCAATGCGTTGTGAGCTTGTAGATCATCTATTTTCACCATACGACTGTCACCAGTCTGTTCATTCGGTATTTGAATGAACAGACTGCGGTGCAGATGTTAACACGATAAACTGTTTAAAGCCAATTTAATGTATAAAATATATAACATGGTACATCAGCAAGGAGATTAGCCTAATAGTAATGGTTGATGTGAAATTCAGATAAATGATGATTATCATCTGTAAATGAAACTGTTTTGTGGTTTAGAGATGTGCAAACGTTCTGTATCTGAGCCTCCTATAAACCACAACTCTTTCCATCGACTGCGACCATACTTGGCTGTTCCACACACCTCCCTCGGTTATGATGGCAGTTATTTCTAACCAACATCACAGGAAGTGGTGTTTTCATGTCTAGACCCCCTAATATGCAGACAGAGCATTCTGTTATCTACTCTATCAACAGAGTTTAGAAGCATTCTGCACTAAACTGTGTGCGTGCACATACATGCTATACTTATATATATTTATATACTAACTGAAAATAGCCGATTTACAAGCTCACAACGCATCACGTTGCAATGAGTTGTGAGCTTGTAGATCTGCTATTTTTGCTGAATGTTAGTCCCAGAACAGGGATGCCAGGGTTAAGTGGCAAAATATGTATGTATGTGAATATGTGTGAATATGTAGTAACTTAATGCCTCAGAATGAGCCCTGAGTGTTGTTGTCTATGTCCTGTTTGAATGTGAAATGTCTGCTTGACCTGAATGAACACTGGACTGTGATTATTAAAACAGTGTTGAGGTTCCAGGACATGCACACGTAACACGTTTCATTTCATTCCGCCGTTCTGACCATGGCTCCAAACAGATCTCAGGTTTTTCAGTGAGAGTCTCTCTGGCTGAGCAGTGAAGTCCAGGAGAACTCCGCCCCAAAGGTGAATGTTTCATTCAATGGGGAAATTTCTTTTTCGGGGGGTCTTTTCTGCCTATTTATAGTGTATAGTGGAGATGGACAGGAAACAGGGAGAGATAGATGGGGACAGACATGCAGCAAAGATTGTCGGGAACGGGACTCAAACCCGCGATGTGCTGTCGGGCTACATCAGAGCCTAAGTGCCCGGACCGCTAGGCCAGCGGTCGGGGCTCAATGGGGACATTTGTGAGTGTGTCCCACAGACTGGGGACAAATAATCACATCCCACCGTGTCATCGGAGACCAGTACCATTAAGATACTGGAGTGTACTGGTGCAGGTCTTGACTGGCCATCGGCAGATCGGGGACATTTCCTGATGGCCCGCTTGTTCAAGTGAAGTCAAAACAGGACAATTTTTTCTTTGTTTTGACTTCAGCCCAGAAACACTATGACTACAGGGCACATCAGTGAACACCGCTGACCATGAAAGATTTTTTTTTTGTCTTTTTTTTGCTGTGGCTGGGCGCAGGTGAGAACCACAGCCTCATTTAGACTTCATCTTACAACAGTGTCCCGGGCCGAACTCTACAAGCTCCCAATTCACCCACGACCATGAAGCTGTCAGAGAAAGAATATGCACTTGTCATGTATCGCAGTCAGTCCAGTCTTATAGTCAAATATCATGTAAGGGTGTAAGGCACCAGTCCTTGAACTATAACCCCTGATGTTTGGCACCTACTGTGAATTAATAACTTTTTATGTTTTCTCTCTCTGTGTGTGTGTGTGTGTGTGTGTGTGTGTGTGTGTGTGTGTGTGTGTGTGTGTGTGTGTGTGTGTGTGTGTGTGTGTGTGTGTGTGTGTGTGTGTGTGTGTGTGTGTGTGTGTGCGCGCGCACACGTGTGCAGCACCTACTGTACCTCAGCAGGTGAGCCTGTCAGCCAACCTGCAGTCACAACAGCTGTCTGTGTCCTGGCTGGGAGGAGCAGTCTCAACCTTTGACCTCATCATTCTAAGAACTGAACTCAATGAAACCATCTTCTATGTAAGAGTTTCAATTTCTTAGGTTTATTTTTGTTTATCCCTTATTTTTTTCAAGTTTGTGTTATTGATGTGAATTCTGTTTGAGATTGTATAAGGTTGCGAAGGAGACATAATTCAGCTGTAAATTTTGCTATGACGTCTTGATGATTTTACAGACTAGTTTTTCTATTTGGGGCTAAATAAATAACCTACTGTAGATCGTATTTTTAAGAGAGGAGAAGACAGCCCACCCACCAAATATGATATTTATATTTTGTTATAAAGAGAGAAAGAAGTTCATTTTTACCTTCTTATATTTGATCGACATGGCAAGGTGTTTTGATAACATAGAGGGGGTAACGATGATCTAGAATGTTCATTTCCCAGAGTTATGTTATTATATTGCTTTCATTAACCTGACCACCAGCGAATGGAGCAACACCCAGATACTGCAAGGTCAGCGGGTCACTCATTTACCTGTATCACAATGATACACCTTACAGTGTATGCTAGGTAAATAGGTCATGCGATTTGTACAAATATAAAAGCCATTTCCATTCACATTAGTTGAAGCTTGTCATCTGAATTAAAAGCTACTCTGTAATTCCCTTTTTACCTACTTCATAAAGGACAATTTCATACTATATGTGAAAAGCAAGTCAACCTATTATATCTCTGTATAATTTCTACATTCCATGTGTAATACATACTTTTAACCTAGCAGGTAGTAGACCTCATAGGACTGAAATAAAATTAAAAAAATATTTTTTTATTAGAGCACCCCATTTTCAGTTCAATTCAGCAGTCCGTTATAAAGCCATAGAAATCTCTGAGCCAGAAATGTTTGCATAAGAGAATACCTTTTATTGAAAAGTTCTTTCCCTTACTGAGTGTGATGTGTGTAAACCGTATAGGACACTGTGTCTGTGGGACTGGATAAGGGGAGCGGTCGGTGTCAGTGGAAATGGACCTCACTATTCTATTACATTACATTACATTACATTACATTACATTACATTACAGTCATTTAGCAGACGCTTTTATCCAAAGCGACTTACAATAAGTGTATTCAACATAGGTAGGGAACGAAAACTACTAATCACCAGAAGTCTTTAGTGCATTTTCTGCAAAAACAAGCAACCAAGAGTATACCTAGCGCTAAGGTAAAAGTGCAATATATCAGCTACCTATTTCCTTAAACAGATGAGACAAAATAGCAAAATCAAATGAGCATGAGCTAAAACAAATAAGTGTATCGACTAAACAAGATCCAATAAACAATCCAATAATCCAATAAACAATACAGCAATAGAAAACAAGCGTTCGTACAACTAGTTAACAACAAGTAGGTCAGGGAGAGAGGAAGGGTAGTGTTTCCTGAAGAGGTGAGTTTTCAGCCTGCGGCGAAATATGGGCAGTGACTCTGCTGTCCTAACATCAGTGGGAAGTTCATTCCACCACTGTGGGGCCAGAACAGAAAAGAGTCGAACCCCTGGAGTGTACCTCTCTGTCGGTCCGTCTCCGCTCCAGGGACGGAGAGACCACCAGCGAATGGAGCGACACTCAGATACTGCAAGGTCAGCGGGTCACTCATTTACCTGTATCACAATGATCAAGGCCAATGGATGCCAATAAACAAGGCAGATTGAGTAGGGGTTTCACTCTGACTTCAGAGAAGAACGTCAGTGACACAATTCAAACCTATGAGTCATTAGAGATCAACAGAGTGTGCCTCATGAGAGAAATGGAGTCAAATCAGTTTTCATTTAATTTCTTTCTCTCCTCACTGTGTAAATTTGGATGTTCACCTGTTACCATCTCTTCCCCTTTGTCTCATGCGCTAACTCCCTTCTTCCTATGAAAAAATGAACCCATCTCTGCTTCTAATCACCCCTCTCTTCCTTCTTCTTCCCCCTCAACAGGGAAGGATCTCCCCAGCAACACAAAATCCCAGATGTACCCTCACAACCGTGTCGTGCTCGTGGGAAGCAACAGCACCTTTTGTTGCATTGTAGGAGATGGGATGAGCTTTGGCAACCTCCGCTACAAATCCACCGCCATGAATGCTACGCGACTGAGCAGGCGGAGCTATGCCAGCACCAGCACCAGTCAGGGACTCTCCGGCACCTCAGGAACCAACGTCTTCTGTCTTAACAGAGGCAGGAGAATACTGACCGGAACAGTCGTGTATGTCGGATGTAAGATGGATGGATGGATGAAAGAAAGCATGAAAAGAAAGTGTGTGTGTGTGTGTGTGTGTGTGTGTGTGTGTGTGTGTGTGTGTGTGTGTGTGTGTGTGTGTGGTGGTGGTGGTGGTGGGGGGGCGCTAGTCTGGTTAATGCCTACTGTATCCACTATGTCTGAGTGGGCTCATAGAGTTATTATAAATTATATAACTCTATGGGTAGATTTAATTCATTGTGCAATATTTGTTCAACCTCAGAGTCCACGTTTTGATGAGCTTCTCATATTAGAATGCACAATTGCTAATTAATTAGCTACACCCTGCACTAGATACCAGAGAAGCAAACGGGTGGCTTCCTGTGTTTGTCGTAAAATTATTTTGAAATGAAAATGTATAGAGCACTTAAAAAGCATTTAAAATGGTGAACCATAGTATCATAATTTTGTCATGTATCAAAGTGTAAATTAGCCTTAATGCTAAGCAAGCTAATATTTGGGCATACCCATGTATGGGCATATGGGTTGGATCAGTGGTTCTGGACAACTGGATCCCCATACATGCCTATATATGGCCGTATCGGTTGGATCGACGGTTCTGGACAACCGCCTATCCGACCGATGACTCCCAAGGGTCATCGGTAACCCGCGCGCCGAGTTTGAAGTCGGCTGGTTGGACGGCTGTCTAGATTACCTACAGACACATGGACAGATTTTGTGGATTTATTGTATGATGTGGAATTGTCACATTTTGGTATGGTTTGGTGTCCATTCTTGTGGAATCATTTTTCTTAAATACGACGGCATCTCTTTATTGAATTCCCCCATCATTAGATCCACCTCTGCCCCAGGACTTGGTGTGTGAAACCCAAGACTTGACCTCAGTAGTGTGCCAGTGGAACAGGGGACGAGAAACCCACCTGTACGGCAAAACGCAAATGACGTACTATAAACTGAACGGAAGGTAATACAACATGTGCAGTGCACACACACATATCATATGTCAAAACCTATGCTACTTTAGAAATACACACACAATCCCTCATGATAAGATTCAGGATATCGCAAAGTGTCTGTATGGCTGACACTATTTTCTTAACGATCAATTACTTTTTGGATTAATTGATTAATCGGGAATATATATTTATATATATTTTTTATATTTCAATAAATCGACAAGAAATAGTCTAATCGATAGCTCACAACGCGTCACATAGCTCACAACACGTTACATTGCGATGCATAGTGTTATTGTCAGGGCCGGATACAGAAATTATTAACTGGGTGGGCATTAATAAATGCTGGGGGGGCGGCTTTTTTTTTGGGGGGCCCCAAAACCATTTGGGGGGTTTTCGGGGGCCCCAAACCCCCCAAATGCGTAGGAAAATATGCATAGGAAAATATGCATTTTGGCACAGTTAGACCTATAAAAAAATGTGTTGCCTTTTGTCTGACCTCTACCCTGAAACCTGCCTGGCTTGGTTGAACCTGCCAGGGGTATGACCCCTGCCAGTATAGACCCCAGGGTCATGGAGGCACACAAGCCTCCCCACCACAGCAAGGTAGCAACACAGGGGAGGTTATCTATCTATCTATCTATCTATCTATCTATCTATCTATCTATCTATCTATCTATCTATCTATCTATCTATCTATCTATCTATCTATCTATCTATCTATCTATCTATCTATCTATCTATCTATCTATCTATCTATCTATCTATCTCATGTTTCTATCTCATGTTTCTATCTATCTATCTACCTACCTATCTATCTCATCAGTATCATGTTTCTATCTATCTATCTACCTACCTACGTATCTATCTCATCAGTATCATGTTTCTATCTATCTATCTATCTATCTATCTATCTATCTATCTATCTATCTATCTATCTATCTATCTATCTAAGGATGAAACTTGGATACACATATGCGTCTCCTTATGCTGAACAACTTTCAGCCTCTGACTTTTGACCTCTGACCTTTAGATCTCCCACCATTTTGAATTATATATATATTATATATTATATATATCTCCTCCTGGGATTTTTGAGTAATCTGCACGAAACGTTTTACACATGAACTTTGGACCTATGCCGACAAAACGGTCGGAGCGGATTCTTTCCAAGTGAAAAAATGAAGCTTAGCGGAGCAGATAAGTGCTACGATCTTTCAATTTATGATACAAGCGTGAAAATTAGCGTGAGCAGTCTCCATGGGTCACTTGACAAGAAAATTGTCTGAGCCATTTGTAATTTCAAGATGGCGGCCATTTTTCAAGATGGCCGACACCTTAGTGGGCAGTTAAGTGATATGATGGTTTATTTGGTGATACAAGCATGAAAATTGGCATGAATACTCTCTGTGGGTCACTTGACAATAGGCCACCCACAGCTACTTGAAATTTCAAGATGGCGGCCATTTTTCAAGATGGCCAACACTTTAGTGGAGCAATTAAGTTATATAATGGTTTATTTGGTGATACAAGCATGAAAATTGGCATGAGCAGTCTCTGTGGGTCACTTGACAATAGGCCACCCACAGCTACTTGAAATTTCAAGATGGCGGCCATTTATTCAAGATGGCCAACACTTTAGTGGAGCAATTAAGTTATATAGTGGTTTATTTGGTGATACAAGCATGACCATTGGCATGAGCAGTCTCTGTGGGTCACTTGACAATAGGCCACCCACAGCTACTTGAAATGTCAAGATGGCGGCCATTTTTTAAGATGGCCAACACTTTAGTGGAGCAATTAAGTTATATAATGGTTTATTTGGTGATACAAGCATGACATTAGGCATGAGCAGTCTCTAAGGGTTGCTTGACAAGAAAACACTCCCAGCCACTTGAAATTTCTATTTTCAAGATGGCCGCCCCCTGGATCCTCAAAAGATGTTTTTTTTCCATTAAGGACGATTATACGATTATGATTATTATGCTAAAGAACAACTTTTAACACATCACAATACAGTTGTGTTGATTTGTTGATCATATATTAGATAAGAGTGAATATATGCACTACCAGGGCACACTGGTGATATATCACTGCTGTTAAACTCAGAGTGGGGTTCAATGTCAGCTAATTGAAAGTTAGTATCCCAAATGCTGTCTAATTTACCCCAAAACCGTTAGATAGCCGCACCTGAATTGACAGGTTGTGCCAGCGCGGGAGAGCCGAGCCAAGGTTAATGGGGTTTTAGTTAACCGGATGGTGTACAGATCGCACAGGATTTAAATGGCATTGGATGAACGATCGGACTAAGTGTAGGGTTAAGGCACGAACTTAGTTGTATCCCATACATCAAAGTGCTTGGTAAAGGGTGGTAAAAGGATAAACCCTCGGCCTCTGCCTATGCTGCAGACATGGCAGAAGCCATCATAACAGTTGTGAAAACTAACTGGGACAGATGTTTCATTTGTCAGCAGGTCACCAAGGAAAAACTCATTCAGCCGAGTTTATTCAACAGAAAGCACGATCGTACTGGTTATGATACCATTGCAAGAAATGTTCCATTATTTCATAAGATCAATGCTCTGCCTATCTTACTTAGTCCAACCCGACTAGATGAAGGTGATGGCATAGAAAGCACATTGACAAGAAACAGAGCAAAATATCATTCAAACTGTAAACTTAGGTTCAACAACACAGAGCTGGAAAGGGCGTTTTTTCCCCATTGTCCTCTGTGTTTTCAAGTGTAGGCCTATGGCTCGGCTTCCCCTCGCCACATCGGCGCATCATGTTTTACTTTGTCACCAGTCTATTAGTGTGTAATTTTCAGCTGTTACTTTGTAACATTGCTTCCACTGCCTTCCACTGCCATATGTAACAGTCAAGCACATTTTCAGTTTAGTTCCTTAGTATAGTTTGTCATGGTTCCGTGGCTACTGCCATTCAGTATTAGCCATTGCTCAATTATAATTTTGGAGCACTGTCCGTTCAGCACCACAACTGTGCTAATCAGCACCACAACTGTGCTAATTTATTAATCATACTTTTTGTTAGTAAAAAAAACATATATATATATATATATATATATATATATATATATATATATATATATATATATATATATATATATATATATATATATATATCCTCCCTTGTGACTGTTACCTTGTCGTGGTAAGGGAGCTTGTGTACCTCAGTGAACCCTGAGAGCTATGCCAGTGGGAGGCAACTCCTGACAGGTTTTACCAAACTGGACAGGTCGTGGGCGAGGAGTCAGACAAAACACAGTCAAACAACCTCTCTTGACAGAGCTTTTTGAGGAACCCAATACATTTATATGAGAAAAGGTATCATTTAAAGATCCACATGGCGGACGGCAGTCATCTTGAAATTTCAAGTGGCTTTGGGCGGTTTCTTGTCAAATGACCTTTTGAGACGGCTCATGGCAATTTTCATGCTTGTATCACCAACCAAATGATTTATTAAGCTTAACTGCTCCACTAAGGTGGTGGCCATCTTGAAAAAATGGCCGCCATCTTGAAATTTCAAGTAGCTGTGGGTGGCCTATTGTCAAGTGACCCACAGAGAGTATTCATGCCAATTTTCATGCTTGTATCACCAAATAAACCATCATATCACTTAACTGCCCACTAAGGTGTCGGCCATCTTGAAAAATGGCCGCCATCTTGAAATTACAAATGGCTCAGACAATTTTCTTGTCAAGTGACCCATGGAGACTGCTCATGCCAATTTTCACGCTTGTATCATCAACTGCCCCTAACACATACATGAAGACTCACATTTCTTTGAAACTTTGCGGTAATGTAGAGGGTCATTCCAAATATCACTGAAACCAATCTTACTCCAATTGGTCAAAGGGGGGCGCTATAGCGATTTTTTGAAAATGCAAACTTTAAACAGGCAAAAGTCATGCCTCGTTTGGCCGACAGCCATTACACCTGCTTAGTGCTTACACATGTGCCTTGACTCATGAGGAACACATCTATCACGTTGACCAGTAAGCTCCGCCCTTAGATTGTCCGCAATTTTGAGCAGTTTGAAAAACACTTAAACCCAGGATTTTCAGCTATTTGCGTGAAACTGTATCATCTGTGTGATCTCTTTTTTCACAGTTTCTGTCTGTTGGTCCAATGGCTTCTCGCTTGAGCGTGTGCCTTAAAACCTCAAGGTCGACAGTTCAAGCCTCCGTTCAAGACTTCATTTAAGTTGCATTGCACACAACATGATTGTGTCAATTAATGCATGTGCAATTGTTAAAGATAACCTGAAATGCTTATTTGAGAGGGTATGTTTTTGCAATGTATGACATACTTCATTCTGAAAATAGCCGATCTACAATCTCAAAACTTTTCAGATAGCAACGTGTTTCTGAGCTTGTAGATCGGCTGCTTTCACTGGTTCACTTTTATCTTCAACTGACAACCTCAGCCTGGACAAAGCTATAGCACTATAGGTAGTGTTGCAGCCTGTCAATCCGAAGGTTGAGGTTTCGATTCCTGTTAATGGCAATAGGTTGAGATGTCCAATCAATCCATTCTGCTTCCATCTCTCTCTCTCTTCAATCTATTATGTTTCCATGTCTCTCTCTCTTCAATCTATTCCATTTCCATGTCTCTCTCTCTCTCTCTCTCTCTCTCTTTCTCTCTCTCTCTCTCTTCAATCTATTCCGTTTCCATGTCTCTCTCTCTCTCTCTCTCTCTCTCTCTCTCTCTCTCTCTCTCCATTCACTGGCCCTGTATTATTGCTGCTTGCAGCTATATTTTTATTTATTTTTTTACTACTAATTCTATTTTGTCTGACTGTACAGAACCTGATGATGTCAGGTTGGCGGGAGGAAGCAGTAACTGCACTGGTAAGCTGGAGATGAAAAACCAGGGAGAGTGGAGACCAGTGGATGGTTCGTCTGACTGGAACCTGAAGTCATCATCTGTAGTGTGTAGACAGCTGTTATGTGGCCCTGCTGTTTCAACAGACAGGAGTTCTGGTTCTACAGATCAACCTGTATGGTGGATTACATCTACCTGTATTGGGTATGAATCTTCACTGAGGCAGTGTGTAACAAAGGAGTCTTATACTTCCTCTCGCCAACAGGAGGTGATTTGTTCAGGTACTTTGTCTGTCTGTCTGTCTGTCTGTCTGTCCGTCCGTCCGAGTATGTTTCTTTATATATTTGTTTCCTTCAATCAATGTAATTAAATTAAATTCAACTTTACATTAAATATTATTTGCATTTATTTGCATGAACTATTTCAGTATGAACATCTCTATAGACCAATAATTCACAATGACAACAATATCATCCAGAGATACTATGTGTTCAGGTAATGGCCAATCAACTCTGTCTTGTTACAGATCTGTTTAAGCCAAACATCACCATCTTCCCCTCCATGAACGGGGTTTCTGAGGGCCAGCAGCAGGGGTTGCAGTTGTTGGAGGGTTCCACATTCACCATAACCTGCTCCATTGAGCCACAGTATCCAGGAGGCTCCTTCCAACTCACCTACACTGGATCCAAAACAACACACAACCAGACCCAGCCAGCTGTCAATCACTATGCCAACTTCCAGTTTCCTGCAGCAGACCACACCCACCAAGGGAACTACAGATGTGTCTATCACATCAATGTTTTTAAACGTAACCTCTCCTCTGAGAGCAAGCTCCTCTCTCTCACTATCACAGGTAACCTGAATGAAATGTTCTATCATAATGTAGATCTATCTATCCATCCATCCATCCATGTCCTCCGTTGGGTGATGTTTTGAATCCAGCATATTTCTCTTTCAGCCAATAATCTAACGGCGGCTGAAATCATCAGAATTACGCTCATATTGCTGGTGCCATTGATACTGTTAATCAGTATCATCATCGTCTATCGTCTCTGGAAGGTACAGTATACGTCTTTATTTAATACAAGACTCAAGTTTAAATTAGCTCATTCTAACCCCCCCCCCCCCCCCTCAGTAATTTAAAGTTGGGTGCTGCTGTGTTTCTCCAGGCCAGAGTGCAGAGTGCAGGAGTGGAGGACATCGAGATGGTTTATTATAACCTTCCAGTGCGGAAGCGATAGAATGAAGAGGCAGGAGCATTGCGCTATATGGGCAGGAGACCAAGACCTAGAAGAGGTTTTCCAATGAGATAAACATCACCTCAGTCAAGGTTAGAATAATTATAAAATGTCACACTGAAATCAAACATTAAACCTGGGAACCTACCACTATTCAAAGGGAAGTCCAAATAATCCATTAATTGAACTCCCACATTCTGATTGAGGGCTGGGGGAACCTGAATCAATAACAGGAAAGATAGGGTAAAGCTGGCAGAATACTTCAAAAGAAGTCAAAGAATATTCGGCTGGCCAAAATGTAACAAGTTCTCTGCGGATGAAATTGTTTTATACTTGATGCAGCATCACTTTAAATATTGAAGGTTAGACTCTGCCCACTGTAGGTTATACAGTGCTGGAACAGTGATTTTACCATATTTCCCCAGTCTGTGTTCTCATAAACCTCCGACGTACACGTTTGACATAATTTATCTAGGAGATTTTGCTATTTCCGGCGACAGACACAGACAACATGTGCCATCTCTCAACATTAATTAATTGGTGTCAGGTTGTGTTTGTAGTCCCTCAGTTACAGATTACAGAGCTACGTACCTCCTAACATCCTCAGACAATCTTCAAAATTGTCCATGGTACCTTGTGTTTCTGACCAATCACACACACAATGTTCACGCTGGTGGTGTCTCTGCAGTCATTTTTGGAAAATCCTGGCAGTCCAGGAACTTCAGAAATTAACTTCAGAAAGACAATGAGTTTGCTTGTTTTGTCATCATTGTCTCCGCCAGGCCGAAAGGCATGGCGAGAGAGTATGTTTTCGCCCCTGTCTGTCCGTCCGTCCGTCCGTGTGTCCGTGTGTCCGTCCGTGTGTCCTGTCTGTGTGTTACCACCAAATCTCCGGCACCGTTGGCCCGGTCGCTGCGAAACTGTGCACACACACTCCCTGGATGCCAATTCAGAACCTCTGCCTAAAATTTTCACATGGGCCTGTTATAGCGCCACCAGGAGGCCGATTTGTGCAAAACCCATTTTTTCCCATTACTCCTACAGTTTTTAACCAAACCTCATGCAAATCGGTACACAGTATCTCTATAGTCATGTGATCAACCCTGATCTGTCCGATTTCCCATATTCCATCCTCATTGGCTAAGGTTACCATCCAAAGTTTGCAGGATTGGTCCGTTTTGAACAAACTGCCTCAAATCATGAACGCAGCTTGCCATTTGCATAAAATTGCACACACACATTCCCACTAGGCCGAGGAAGAAATGGCACTTAAAACTTTTCACATCAGCCTCATGGTGGCGCTATAACAGGCCGATTTGCATTTTTAACTATAACTGCACCGATCTGCGTGAAACTTTGCACGCCTACTCCCTAGAGGCCAAGGAAAAACATCTGCACTGCATTTTTCACATCTGCTTTTTACAGCGCCACCAGGAGGCCGACTTATGTCAAATACATTTTTGGATATTAATCCTTCAGATTTTATCCAAACATCACACAAATCGGTACACAGTATCTCTATAGTCATGTGATCAAGACGCATCTGTCCGATATTTCATATTCCATCCTGATTGGCTAAGGTTGACTTCCAAAGTTTGCAGGATTGGTCCGTTTTGAACAAAATGTCTGAAATCATGAACGCGGCGTGCGATTTCCGTGAAAATTTGCACGCACATTCCCACTAGGCCGAGGAAGAAATGCCACCCTTTTCACATTGGCCTATTATAGCGCCACCAGGAGGCCACAATAACTTACCTGACCTGGCGGAGACCTGTGCTCCGAGGAGCACTTTTTCTAGTTTTGTTCTTATTATCTTGCCAAATGTCATTTCCGCAAGGAGTATGCTGCAGCCTTCAACTGTTCATGTGTATTGTTCAGCATGGGTTATCTGACCTCGGTCCATGACCCTGGTCACGAGTTATTCCCATGCAGGTTCAAAAGGGTGAAAGGGGGAACAAGTTAATTCAATACGGGTTTCTAACCTACAGTAATTGTTGCTTACAATTAGAATGCAGAGTCACAAGGCTTAACACAAAGGTGAGATAATGTTACCTGTTAAACAAATTCTTTAAAGGTTCTATGACATTCATTTTCACTTTTTTTTATTTTTTATGTTTTTTTTGGGGTTTTATGACCTCAATTACACCCAAAAAATCTGAACTTTGAACATTCAGTGGATTTTCTGTGGTCTGGGGTTTTCTGAATAATTAGGCTGAAAAGTAATCTGAGCTTGGCCCTTCGGCAGTGAGGTCACAGCCGATTAATCCCGCCCACTCTCCTCCTCGCCCCTCCCCTCCCCACAATGATTGACAGGCAAAATCCCTCACCAGCGACACCCGCAGGCAAAGATTTCTTTTTTCATTGCAGTTGAAAAGGCTTTAGAAATGTGAGAGAAAAACACCTGCCATGGATCAATGGAGTGGAATTTTTTGTTAAAACTTTCTATACACGTTTGAAGGTCATGAAACCTTTAAAGCAGCAAGAGAGTCGGTTTGGTTGCTTTTTAAGACATTTCTGTTGGTATAATAGATCTTGCAGGTTGAAGGGGAGTTTTTTTAAATATATTTCATAGATTATTGTGATGTATATGTCACAGGTAGATTGGCATTCCAGGTAGATTGGAAGTGGAGCGCTTGTTTTTAGGCTCGGGGCGGGGCTGCGATGCGAGGACGACGACAACACAACATGAATATACATACTTACTGGCCTCAGTGGCGCACTTCGAAAATCATTGGACTCCCCATCCACTACCACTGGGAGTCTGGGTTTGACTCCCGCTCGGGACATTACTTTTTCAAACAACCGCGGACTATTTTTTTTCGCCGATAAAGTATAGTTTTGGACCAGACGGTCCGACGGAGGCGCGCCGGCTCAGGAGACCTTGAGGCCAAGGAGTCGCGCCCGAGCGCCTCCAGGCGCGAGTGCCCGCGACGACCGGCCGATGGTCTCCTAGTCGACTAAGCGCCGTCCGAGTTATGTACCGATAGGCACAGAATAGTAAATGATGTTGTGGGGACTGCGTTTGCCCCGCTATGGTTTGCCCCAACTGCCACTCACTGCACTAACATAGCCCGCCAGCCCCGCCTCCTCAGTCTCGCCCCCTTGTTCGCGGGTGTGCGCGCGCGCGTGCATGTGCGCGTATGCGTGTGTGCGTGTGTGCGTGCTCGTTTGTGTGCGTGTGCATGCGTGCGTGTGTGGTGTGGGACTCATGTGTGGCTTGCATTGCCCTCTGGCGTTGGTTCTACAGAATTGCCTGGGGGGCGGACGGGCGGTGAAAACAAGCGCTTATTTTCCATTCTACCTGGAATGCCAATCTACCTGTAACATATACACTTCTTACTCTTAGATGTTATAGCTGATTTACAAGCACTGCTTTTGAGGATGTCTTATAAAGCATCTTTCTCATTTTATCCCCTATTATGTCTACCGTTTTAATGTTTGCATCTGTTGCATCATTATTGTAAAGCACTTTGTAACTTGTTTTTGAAAGGCGCTATATAAATAAAGTTATTATTATTATTATTATAGTTGTTTGAGTTCTCTTCACATTTATAACAACCAAGATATGAGCAATATGAGCAATAAACTGTTCTATTTTTGTATTGCAATTTGTTTTTAATTGTATGTGAACTCAATTAAGAAGCAGTTAAGTTAAGAAGTGTTATTTGATCATTTCTATTGTGCTACTTATCCCTATTGTTGCTGTTGTGAACTTGTATTTAAAGCGATGATGTCCCGGCTCTCACGTGTCTGCTGGTTGTCCTTTGTGCTTGTCTGTTTGGGTGCAGGAGATCAGTGGAGGTGCACCTGAGCAGGCTTTAGGGTGCACTATATAAAAGAGAATTGTGAACTTGTTTCCAGCTTCAATTTCTAGAGATTGATTTTCCCTAACGAATCACTAGAGATCAACTACGTGGCTGAAACTGACATAATTTTAAGTCGACACTGATGCATATGTCAACAACACAATGATGAACATTCAATTCAATTCAATTTTGAAATTAAAGTGTCAAATCACAACAAGTTGTCTCAAGACACTTTACATGTAGAGCAGAGACCCGACAGTCCCACCCTGAGCAAGCAATTTTGCGACAGTGGCAACGAAAAACTCCCCCTTAACTGGAGGAAACCTAAGGCAGATCCTAGGCTCTAGGGTGGGGGCCTTCTGCCTCGACCGTGTCGCGGGGAAAGAAGAGAGAGAGAGGGAGAGGAGAGACAGAGAGAGATACAAGTTGTAGCAATAACAATAGTAGCAAATATAGTAGTGTAAGATAGTATATGATAATATATTATAGTAGGCTACAATAATAATGTGTATACAGTATATAATGGTATAATATAAGAATGTTAAGGTAATATACAGTATAGTGTAGTGGTATAGTGTAATGTAGTATGAATCCACAGTCGTGCTCCACGGAGAGGCCCGGTCCACAGTCACATTCTTGATCTGCAGCTGGGGGTCCGTAGTGACAGTCCATGGAACTGCGACGTGGGAGATAAAAGAAATTCCGGGGAGCGGGTCCCTGGATGTGGAATTAGTGGCAGGCCTTACTAAAGCGTAAATCCGTACAGTGTTAATTACAATTGCACCAGTGGGACACAAACCCACACAACCAAAAGGGAGGACGAGAGGGAGGGGATGTAAGGGAGGGGGGAGATGGGGAGGGAGAGGGGAGAGAGGATGACTATAGGGTGACTGAGTACTGAGAAACACTAAACAATTAAAATTCCCAATGTATGTCAACAATCACCCAGCATCTGTCTACATCTATACACTTCGGCTATAGGCTTTATCATAAAGAAAGGTTTTTAATCTAGTCTTAAACATACAGAGTGTGTCTGCTTCACGGACTGAGACTGGGAGAAGGTTCCACAGCTGAGGTGCCTGAAACTTATTTATATATATATATATATATATATATATATATATATATATATATATATATAGAGATAGAGATAGAGATAGAGATAGAGATAGAGATAGAGATAGAGATAGAGATAGAGATAGAGATAGAGATAGAGATATATATATATGCATTTTGCTTCTTCTTCTTTTTTACAGTCAGGTGGAGACTGTCACTAGGTCATTACGGTGAGTCATCATAGCTCCGGTCCATAGCGTTTCAGAAGGAGTTCTCCTTAATGCTATGGTACTTTCGATCCCTTACTCTCACACCCGCAGTAGCGGGTGTGAGAGCGTCTCGTCTTTAGTAAAAATAAAAAATAAACTTTTGCTACTCACCAAAACAAAGACTGTTTTATGCAGTTGAAAGCCTATTCTACTTAGTGGGAACACTCTGAGCCCCCATCTCACGTCTAAAATACACTTTTTGGCCAGAGAAGAAAATATTTAACTGGAAGGAAAACATGTTTTTGGTTACTCCACTGCGCCCTCTACAGATCTAATCCATGGACTTTTTCTATTGACCAGATTTTTCCTTCCGGTGAAATATTTTCTTTTCTGGCCAAAAATTGTATTTTAGACGTGAGGTGCGGGGCTCCGAGTATTCCCACTAAGTAGAATAGGCTTTCAACTCCATAACACTGTCTTTGTTTTGGTGAGTAGCAAAAGTGTATTTTTTATTTTTTTACTAAAGACGAGAGGCTGCACCCTGTGGTGCGAGCGTAAAGGCTCAAAAGTCCCATAAGGAGAACTCCTTCTAACGCTATGGACCAGAGCTAGGTAAGTTTTTTCCACTGTGAACAGTATCACTGTGATAAGAGAAAGAAACAGAAAGTAAACGAAAGAAACAACAGAGACATTTGCACCTATTTCGCAAGATAGGCCATAGCCAAACTTTTGTTTGAAATAGACTGCACTTTACAGGCTACGAATAAGGAAACACGGCAGGGTCTGGATGTATTCTCTGCCTTCCCGAAAGTTGCGTCTGTGGACAAGTGGAGAGGCGACCGAAGTTCATCTTAGACAAGCGCGCCTGAATGACAGACAGTGGCACAGATTTGTGGAGAATTTTCGTAGGAATTGAAGTTGCTTATTCCTGACATCCAGAGTTCTAGATCTCCATTTGAATGATCTCATCGATCGATCCCCAGCTCATCTATTCTCAGCAGACTGGTATTTATTTTCACATAATGTATTTATTATTAGAATTTTAAATGTAATAATACAGAACATACGTGTATATTAGCTGACATACACAAAATAAAAACAATATCTTGGGATCAATATTACCTCTAGTATGAAAGATTACATGCCTTTGATTGCTAAAATCAAACACGATTTAACTGTGACTCACAGTTAGACTGTGCAGTTGTTGAGACAGAGGAGGTAATCAGCTGAGAACATTCGACTCCTTGTTCATTCATTTTATACATGTAGAGAATATACAGGGCCTTGCCGACTATTAGGCCTATATGCTCCCTATAATATCAATCAATCAATCAAACTTTATTAAGGACACATGGTCCATAGCACATAAAAAAAACATACAATACACAGACAACAGAGGCGGACATAGTCCACATTAAAATCACAGATTCTTCGTAATACATAATACACTTATGGTTTGGAAGGATGTGAGGAAATACTTGAAGATTCCTATATATATGTCAGTCTACGCAATTAGACACAGATCTCCCTGTGTAGCCTACAGTTATATATAAATATTGACTGGAAACTAAACGGCATCATTCACATTGAACCTATTGCTATACCCAGACTATCATGAAATCGTTTTAACAACTAAAAGAGGAATTCAAGAGAAATCCCCTTTTAAAATATCTCTTTATAGTTTCACATTATCTAGGAGTTAAGGTCACAAGCGATTTTAACAACCTGTTTAAGGCCAACTTAGCGCCTTGTTTGGCTCGTATAGATGGGTTTCCGTGCGACGTCATCACAGAGCAGAGTGTGCAATCTGCGCATGCGGGAGGTAGAACGACCCGGAAGTGCCATTCACTCTATTGTTATTTTCGGGATTTAGATAGGCATAATGCTGCTATTATAGGCATAATAGGCATAATGCTGCTATTATATACAGACAGATCCAACTTCCGACAAATCATTTTTATTGAGTAAAGAAGATATTACAAACTGCATCATTTAATCTACTTTCATTAAACCCGGTGAAGACCATTTATTTTATCAATGTACAATGGCCAGAGCTGCTGCGGGTAATAGCGCCCTCTACAGGCTCTTCCCTCCACTGCGCGCGCATCATCCTCTCATGTTTACAAACGGGAAACCCATCTATGAAACAGGACTTTGAACGCTGGTCATTGCTCCCACTAAATCTAGCTGCAAGGATCAATTCCATTAAAATGAACACTCTCCCTAAGTTCTCCTATCTATTTCAGTGTATACCAATCTTCCGAATACAAGAAGACTCACTCCAAAACCAACTCACCCCAACTCAAAAAGGAAAACTCACCCCGGAGCTAGGAACACTCACCCCGGGGGGTGGGTAAACTCACCCCAGGACCTGAGAAAACTCACTCCGGAACACTCACCCCGGGGGTAGGAAAACTCACCCCAGAAAAACTCAATGGTGTAAAGTAGCCTACAGTGAGTTTTTGTTTTGTGGGTGGGTTTAACTTTTCCCCTCTACACCAAGTCTGTATGTTTAAAAAAGGCACATCTACCGGCTTGTGAGCTTTCCTTTTTCACAGAATGCTTTCACCTTCACTGGAGTTTTTCTTCATTTTTCTTTGTTAAGTTAGTATTTGTTTGCATTATAAACACATTGATTATAAACACATTGGAATGTTCACTTTTCTGATGAAATCTACCTTGTATTTAAAGCACTTTAATTAGCTAAATGTAATTGAACAACATAATTTGACATTGGAATGTTCACTTTTCTGATGAAATCTACCTTGTATTTAAAGCACTTTAATTAGCTAAATATAATTGAACAACATAATTTGGTAATTCTACTATACCTTCAAAGAAAGAATTTTTCTTTTTTCTTTTTTTTAAAACCATTTTTCACCATCACATTATGAAAGCATTCTGTGAAAATGGAAAGCTCACAAAGTTAAAAACCATTGGGGTGAGTTTTCCACAAAGTTAAAAACCATTGGGGTGAGTTTTCCGGAGTGAGTTTTCTCAGGTCCTGGGGTGAGTTTTCCTACCCCCGAAAATCTTGGGGGTGAGTGACGGGAGAGAGAAGGGGTGGAGACAGGATAAAATCTCTGCACATTGATGGCACATATACACATTTCTTTCTCTGGTAAAAAAAAAAATACAAACAAAACAGTAAAGGCTGGAAGTTGTTCTGTCTGTATGCTAATAAAACAAAGGTATGGCTCGCAACTCACTTTGATGCTCCAGGTTTTATTTCACAATACAGCTGATACGACGTTTCGACCCTTTCGGTCTTTTTCAAGTATAAACAAGAACAGGAAATGACCTCTTTTTATACAGGAACCAATGATTTTGGTTACCAGCCCCACCTGGTGATCAGGGGCGGTACCAAGACTTAATCAACATTTTGTCAAGAGACAACTTATCAAAAGACAACATTTCATCTTTTACATTTTACAGAGTATTAACATTTACTTGATTTTTACAACTATTTTTTAGAAAAAAGACTTTAGTAAAAATTAAAAACAGTAGAAAACTCAATTCATTTGATTCAACAGACAGGCAATAAGGACTAAGCTTATTATCTGCTGACAAATATTTTCCAAGAAATATTTCTCCAAAGAAATATACATTTCATGAAATGCATTTCTCAAGAAATACTCCTTAAAAACTATATATCTTTTGACCCGGTCCAGATCATAGCCACTGTGTACAACAAGTTACAAGCAAAAACAACAAAAGGAAAAGAAAAGTTAACGTTTTACAACCTATACATTTACAACTCCCTTCTTTGGCTTGTTTACAAATATGGCCTAATATCAAAGTCCTCATTGAGTCCTGTTGGTGCCATGGTTTTAAGATAATGGATCCACCATACTTCCCTCCTCAGTAGGAGATTGTCTATATCTCCCCCTCGTCTCGGAAGATGCACTTTCTCTATTCCTAGGTATCTTAAAGATGAGACATTGTGGTGTGCCTTTTTAAAATGTAAAGCTACTGGGCTTTTTTCGTCCCCATTACGTATTGTACTCCTGTGTTCAGCAATGCGTGTTTTTAATGCACGTGTTGTCTTACCCACATATGCTTTCCCACATGGACATCTAAGTAAATAGATTACATTATTCGTTGTACATGTTATTTTGCCTCTTATTTTTATCTCTTGCCCCGTTGACGGGTGATAAAAAAATGTGCATTTTTCTGTAAAATGACATTGGGCACACGAACCACAACGTCGATTGCCATCTGGTAAGTCATCTAGGAAAGTGTGGGGTTTTTTAGGAGGTAGATCTGATTTTACCACAATGTCTCTGATATTATGTGCTCTCCTGTATAATAGCCTAGGGGGGATCTGAAAAGATTTGTCCAATATTGGATCAGAACTAAGAAGATGCCAATGTTTTTTTTATAGTTTTCTTAAAATAATTGCCTAGAGGTGAATATTGTGTGACACACTGTATGGGTTGTACAGACGTGTTTTTATTTTTCTTAGATTGTAAACATTCTTCCTGGGTTTTTTGGCATACCTTCAATGCTGCCTTGTCTACAATGTCCTGTGTGTACCCTCTTGTTTTAAACATATTTTTTAAAGTATCTGTCTGTTTCTGAAAGAAATCGTCTCTACTGCAGATTCTACGGATCCTATAGAACTGACTAATAGGTAAACTGTTTTTTAAGGGAGTAGGATGAAATGAATCACTTCTCAATAAAGAATTTCTGTAACAGGGTTTCCTGTATACATCTGTTTGGAATGTACCCTTCTCTCTTTTGATTACAATATCTAAAAAATTTACTTGGTGTTGGTCATGTTCCATAGTAAACTTTAGATGTTCATTTCTGACATTGAGAAAATCAAAGAATTGTATTAGTGTCATTTCATCCCCTGTCCACAAAATACAAATATCATCTATATATCTTTTCCACATCTTTATGTATGGCAAAAACATGTTTTCTGTTGAGTTGAATACATAGTTCTGTTCAAAAAGACCCATATAGATGTTTGCTATGGACGGGCTAGCTTTACTGCCCATACTCACACCTTTAACTTGTAGATAGTTCTCGTCCTGGAACATGAAGTAGTTGTGTGTGAGCAGTGTCTCTGTCAGTTCGATAAGAACGTGAGTTTCTGGTGTTGAATCTGGTGGACGCTGATTCAGGAACAGTGTCAGAGCCTCCAAGGCCCCTGTATGGGGTACTGAGGTGTATAGGGATTCGACATCCAAACAGGCCATGTAGGTCACAGTGGTCGGATCCTGGATGGACTTCAGAGTCTTTAGTAGGTCTGTTGAATCCTGTGTGAAGGACGGGAGAGATTTCACTATTGGTTGTAGGAAGAAGTCCACATAAGAAGAAATATTTTCAGTGAGAGATCCTATTGCTGCCACTATTGGTCTACCTTTAGGTTGGACAGGATCTTTGTGCACTTTTGGCAGACAATAAAAGACTGGAGTGCTTGGATGATCTATTTTCATATAGTCATATTCTTTTTTGGTCAGGAGGCCATTGTCCAACCAATTCTTTAGTTGATGATGAATCTCATTTTTAAAAGTTACTGTTGGATTTCCAGAAAGTTTTCTGTAGCTCTTGGTATCTCCTAACTGTCGATGTATTTCCTTTACATAATCACTCCTGTTCTGAACAACAATGGCCCCTCCTTTATCTGCATTTTTTACAATCAAAGTGTCATCTTTAGAAAGAGTATTCAATGCTTCCCTTTCTTCTTTCGATAGGTTGTTATATACCTTATGTTCTTTTCTTTTCTTAAGAGTATATTTATTTATATGCTAAACCATATAAATGTTAGTCTAAAACCCAACATATTAGAATCGACAACTTGATGTGATATTTTATGACTGACATACATTTTATTGTATGATCAGAGGGCGTTTTCTGTTAACTGACAGTGACCTTCGTCCTCCCCACCTGTTTATAGACGTTCCCTTTTCGGTCCCCACCCAGGAATAAGAAACAGGTAACAGCCTGTATAAAAGCAGTCACAGCACAGCCAATGCTCTCGGTAAACTTCCTTAAATTTCCCGGAGTTGTCCCTCGGTTCAGGGACATTTTACGGAGAGAAAACATCTTGATTATACTTTCGCTTTCAACATTAACGTTGGGCGTGTGTCTGACTCTGTGTCAGTCTCCGGAGGAAAATCGGGTAGGGTACTTATCACCTAATATACTCTACTACGATCTGCTTATTAGCTAATGTAGCCTACTGTATATCATCCGATGCCTTTTTGTTATTGATTATTTGTTGCGGGTTTCGTTTCACGTTTGAAAACAGTTACTTCCTTGTGGAGACGTTGTTTAGCCCAATGTTATGTAACAGCTAGGAATACAAGAAGACTCACTCCAAAACCAACTCACCCCAACTCAAAAAGGAAAACTCACCCCGGAGCTAGGAACACTCACCCCGGGGGGTGGGTAAACTCACCCCAGGACCTGAGAAAACTCACTCCGGAACACTCACCCCGGGGGTAGGAAAACTCACCCCGGGGGTAGGAAAACTCACCCCAGAAAAACTCAATGGTGTAAAGTAGCCTACAGTGAGTTTTTGTTTTGTGGGTGGGTTTAACTTTTCCCCTCTACACCAAGTCTGTATGTTTAAAAAAGGCACATCTACCGGCTTGTGAGCTTTCCTTTTTCACAGAATGCTTTCACCTTCACTGGAGTTTTTCTTCATTTTTCTTTGTTAAGTTAGTATTTGTTTGCATTATAAACACATTGATTATAAACACATTGGAATGTTCACTTTTCTGATGAAATCTACCTTGTATTTAAAGCACTTTAATTAGCTAAATGTAATTGAACAACATAATTTGACATTGGAATGTTCACTTTTCTGATGAAATCTACCTTGTATTTAAAGCACTTTAATTAGCTAAATATAATTGAACAACATAATTTGGTAATTCTACTATACCTTCAAAGAAAGAATTTTTCTTTTTTCTTTTTTTTAAAACCATTTTTCACCATCACATTATGAAAGCAGTGAGACTGTGTTGGTTTAGTTCCTCCTGTTGTGACTGACTGACACTGTGACTACGTTGTCCTAGTCTAGTCTTCTTTGTTTTTTCTCTTTTCTCTTTCTGTAATAACTGGATGGGGGCGCACTGCAAATACCCAACTTATGAACCAATAAGATTGGAGTAAAATAAATAGATACATAATAAATACATAAGACATTTGCATTGAGGTTGACTGAGTTAACATAATGTATATCAAGTGAATATACAGTATGAATATACTGTACATCTACCGCCTATGAATGGATATACGGTAAACTGTATGTGCAGACTATCAACAATAAATATTGTTCCTGTGGGGCAGAAACCTCCATATTTAAACTTTACAGCGTCACACAAAAACATCAAAAGTAACAGATCTTGCTGGAAACGCTTCTCGAAACACGGCTCGTTTTGGACGGTTTCCACCCGACAGAGACCATATAGACTGGCATGTATGGTATCAACCGGCCTACAACAGCGGGTCCATGAATCATAAAAACACGGGACGTGATGTTGATACTGTCCATTGTGCCAATAGATGGTGTGCACTCACATGAGATTTGCCTTGATGTTACGAGAGTGGCATGGGAGGTGTTTTTCTTAGACTGGGGTAAGATGTCAATTTTGGGACACATCCTCAGTAGTGTGCCTTTGAATCAGGGGGTGTTTCGGCCTTCAAACACTATACACCCTCATCAAAGGTGGCCAGCTACAGGGTGATCAAGCCTTAGCTTGTGTCCCATGCCCAATCATTAAGATTTGCCTAGTTGTTAAGTGGCAGACATCCCAAGGGACTGTGCAAGGCAGGGGCGTCCTCTTCCCTGAACCGGCCTACAACAGCGGGTCCATGGATGATATACTGTACTGTACATGTACAGTAAATCAACATTGAATGCATGAGTGATTACAGGTAGGTCTCAGCAGCAGTTATCCTTGACAGAAATGTCAAGTACATGTGTAGTGTACATCAGGTGGTTCTCAAAGTGGTTCCCGGGTACCCCCAGGGGTCCTTGAGGGGGTTATTGGAAATCTTTTTGAACACAAATCCTTTCTTATTGGGAGCCCATGGCACAAAATCTCTTCCAATATAGTCCAAATATATCAATTGGAGGGAGAGGGGGGGGGGGGGTCCTGGACATGAAAATGTTTGAGAACCAGTGGTGTATAAATTCCAGTGGTGGAATTGCAAGTTACAAAAGAGTAGCCTATAAGAATAGGCTCCATGAATGTGGGGCTAAAACGTGCCTTGTGAGTCAGTTCAGTGTGTGTGTGTGTGTGTGTGTGTGTGTGTGTGTGTGTGCGCACACACACACACACACACACTGAACTGACTCACACACACACACACACACACACACACACACACACACACACACACACACACACACACACACACACACACACACACACACACACACACACACACACACACACACACACACACACACACACACACCAATAAAGGCCATTGTACATCTTTTACTGTCTCCTTTTTCTCAGGAATCCATAAAGTGGTGAAGGAAATCCGACCCCCACACCGACGGCGAGCAAGTCAGTGGTGGACGGAGATTTAATTTGTGCAGAAAGAGGATACTCTGGGAAGGGTTCCTGGGGGTCCAACTGAAGGCTGCACTGAGTAATACACATAGTGACCCCCTGGGGTGGGAGTGTGTGTCCCCCCTGCCCCCTCCCCGCCTCCCGACCGACACCAACAGACCCTTGTACGGGTATTAAATGGCCAACTAATTATCCAATTCACAGTTGGACTGCACACACACACACACACGCACACACACGCACGCACGCACGCACGCACGCACGCACGCACGCACGCACGCACGCACGCACGCACGCACGCACGCACGCACGCACGCACACACACACACACACACACACACACACACACACACACACACACACACACACACACACACACACACGCACAAAGAGGTTATGTTCAGTGTTGGACAAAGTGCTCAACTCCCAGTACTTTAGTCAAAGTATAGGCTGTTGCAGGAGTAGCCAACTTGATTTAAAAATGTACATATAGCTGCACTATGTAACTTTCCTCTTCTACCAAAGATTTGAACCAGGTTTAAGTGCTGATTTTGTTTTACCATTGAGCTAATAGAGCCTGCCTGCTTGCTCAGGGGATACATTGAATATTGACCATCAGGTGAAAATGTGTGGCCCGGACGGTTGGCGTAAGCATTTGGGCACCTAGGCTGGTAATCTGACTGGTTCGACTCCCGATCCCGACGACCTTTGCTGCGTGTCACCCTCCCATCTCTCTCCTCATTTCCTGTCAGTCTACTTTCCTATCAATAAAGCCCCCCCCCAAAAAAAAAAAAAAGAAATTGAGTCAGTTCCTGTGTCTAGGTGAAACATGACCTTTGACACAATCTAAATATTTCAATAGAAGATCAGGGAGATAAAATACCCCAATTGTATAAGTTATATTGTATTAACATACTCTACCATACAGATTGAACAAAATTACATTTTATTCATTAAAATAAGTTACGTAGTGAGGTTTGAAGTATTTAAAAAGACATGCTTTAAAAAAAAAATGAGTATTCAAAAGTACAAATTTGCAAAGCAGATTTTCTTTTTTCATTTCAATGCATTGTTGTATAACAATTCAGACCCCTTCAAAAAAAGATTTTCCAGAACTTTTTTTCCCCCAGAACTAGCAGATATATAAGCTCACAACACATCATGACGAGTTGTGAGCTTGCAGAACTTTTATTTTCACTAGGCTATAAGTGGTTAATTCATAATGTAATTGTTCCCTCCCTAGAAACATAGTGGAGTCAAAAGTACAATATTTGTCTCAATATACAAATATTGACATTCTCAACCATATACATAGGGCCATGGCTCATAATTGGGCTTCCAGCGCCCTCTGTTGGTCTGCAGAATTATACTTGGGAGAAAGTAGTGGTCCTTAGTGTACTGCTCATAGAATGGTGACAAACAATGGTTAACTAAATATGAAATGAATTATTATTTTTAAAGCAAACAATTAAGATCAGTATAAATGTTTTAATATGTCATCAATGTGAGACGTTACAAAATGTTGAAGGTAGGTAAGTGACATGTTTTGGTTAAACTTTTTGTTTTTGTTAAAAGGTTAAACCTCTATATTGTGATAGTAATCATTGGTATAGACTGTTTGTTCAGTAACAGTCTCCCTGTCTCTCCAGCTCTTTAATAAACAGAGGAGAAAGTACCCATTTATCAGCTTAATTTTTAGTGTTCCATTCCAATTTTGTCTGCTCATATCTTTGTGTCATCCCTTCCAATTACACAATACTATCCTGTCGTGTGAGTTCTCTCTCCTGATTGGATAAAATTGGTATCCTGACCTAAAAATAAATTGTATGTTTAATAAAGAGCTGGTGGGACGGGGAGACCAAAAAGAACTATGCCTAAACCTAACCTTAACCGTAAGCCTAACCTCACAAAAAAACAATGCCTAAACTTAACCTTGAAAATATAATATATAATTCCTTTTAACAGGACGTTCATGAAAGTCCTTGCGGGCTTGTTTCCAATGAGGGCCTGTGAGCAATTAGGGGTTAAGAGTCTTGCTCAGGGACAAATTTCATTTCATCGACACATATGCTGGCGTGGCCTGGAATCGTACCTGGGGCAATCAGGGCCTCTGGCTCCCTAGGCGGGCTCACTAACCACTCAGCTACCCTAATCTTAACCCCTAAACCTAACCATAAATATAAACGTTGAAACGCAACGTACTTAAAATGTAACGTTTTTGTGGTCCAGAAGCTCTGGCTATTGGGTTTGCTTTCCCTGGTCAGGTTTTGACACTGAACCTTAAAAGCACTGAATTATAGTACTTTATTAACCATTTTGGCATCCCTGTTTACACAATTTTGTTTATAATGACATGCCCAAAATGTGCAAACATTTTAAAAACGTTTCAATAAATGAGTTAACGGGCCATTAAGTGATATAATGAATAATAAGTGGGCCTTCAGTGGATAAGGTTGAGAACCACTGGCCTACAGCATGGTCTAGTAGCCTATAGTGGAGGGATGAGGGTGTCCATTTTATTTCTAAACAAATTGATAGGTATTTTTTTATTGTGCAATATATCTCTGAGAAGATTATACTTAAAATGATCTACTATAATTGTATGAGATATTGTCATTCATTGAATTGATACATGTAACTTCCAAGTTCACATGAAAAGTTTAAAACTTACTGCACCAAAGACATCTGGTTCGAATTACCAGGATGCTCACAGTTCAAACATATAACAGGTTCCCACTCCAAAAGATGACAAACAAAGCTAAAGAGACATTTAGATATGTTTTATGAGGTGTTAACAAGAGTAAGTTACAAATGTTTCAGCCTGTGACTACATCATCAGTGTACTCCAGTGTACTTTGAGCATGGTTTTCTTTACATTCATTGCATTGGCTTCATGAAAGCAGAAGGGAGGTTTTGAAAGCAGTCTTTAGTCTCATCCTAAGCTTTCCTTTGCTGTCATCTGCTGGCCAAACATTGAAAGTGCGTTAGTAGACATGTTTATATACAGAGCTCATGATTCACAAGCAAGCCGTCATTTAATTACATGAGCCCTGGTATCTTTATTTTGGGCATGTCATCATTATAGCAAAAACTTGTCAAGACATCGCCCACAATACCAGAGGGAGCGTAAACAACGATCTGGTAACATCCACCCATAAAACAAACATGGGTAAATTCTCCTTCTACAGCACTGCCAACCAGGTGTGGAATGCCCTGACCCCATCCCTCAAGAAATGTAGATTGCTGGCTTCCATTTAACACAGCCTTGAAAATTCACCTTTCCGGAGGCCAAAGGGGGAGTAATTATCACTTCTCCCTTAGACAGGGTTTTGTGATGATATTGAATGTTTGGTGCTATACGTTGATGAATTGAACACCTAGGACCCCAATGTGGGAACAAGACCGCAGGGACTTTTTGGGTGTTATCCTTTTAGACAAAGTGTTTGACTGTACTTGTGCTGTTTTTACATTTCTGTCTAATAAGTATGTTCATGATGCGTTATACACATAGGATGCATAGCAAGTGCTACCCTTGTTTTCATCAGAACTAGCCTTTTACAGCAAACACTTTTGTGTCAAACTAAATATCGTCTCTGTCGGGTGGAAACCTCATATATCCAAAACTGTTACTTTCCAGCAAAAGTAGCAGATCGACAAGTTCGTAACGCGCCGCTTCGCGCCACATTTCGATCTTGTGGATCTGCTACTTTTGCTGCTTTTGTGTGACGCAAGCACAAAAAGTTAGCATACGGAGATAATAGCTTTCTGCGCTACAGCGACGACATCTAGGTCGAATAAGTTATTCATTCAAAGACAGATCAGTGTCTGGTGTGTCCAGAGCTCTGCGTAGGTTCTGCCAGAACAGTCCAGGGTGCTGTCCAGCCTGGGACCAGCTCAGGTAGGTTTGTCTCTTCACCAGCCTCCTCATGTGATGGTAGGGAGACAACTGCTGGGCTGGGATGTCCTCCAGAAACACCAGGATCAACACGTCCTTCTGTTCATCAAAGAGACGGTAGCTGCACACAGGAAAGGAACCCCCCCCCCCCACCAGCACCATGGGGTAAGAATTTAAACGATTGGGTGACATTTCTATGAAGCCGGAAACATTTTATATAGGGTATAGCCGTGGTGGCCACTGTGTCGTGCCACTGAAGAAAACACATTCATTTTTTCCCGTAGATATTTCCGAATATATTTATTTACATTATTTTAAGCCTGGAACAAAGCCGAATATTTATATTGCACTGAAAATGCAGGATTTTGCTGTCAAAGGTCAAACAAATTGTGCCCCCCACCTGGCCATCTGGATCTCTCTAGAGCACCATTCACTCTCCAGGTAATGATGGCTGATCACACAGATGGTCTTTCTGCTGCCATAGATGGCATCTGTAATGTTCTCTACGATGGGTTTACCTGGAAACAAACCGTATAAAGTATTATTCAAATCTGATTCCTAATGATTTCATATCTCATATATAAGAAATAGACAGACAGACAGACAGACAGACAGACATATCAATCGACCGACCGACCGACCGACCGACCGACCGACCGACCGACAGAGTCATGATAATGGCCCTAATTCACTAAGAGGGTCGTAAATATGAGGTAAATAAAGTTCGTAAAGGAGGTCGTATTTTCGGTCCTCACAAACTGACGTGCAATTCTCAAAGGGGTTCGTATATCCCTGAGACGTGTGTATGACCAGGTGTTGGACATGATTAATCTGGAAGGCTTCATCAACAGCATCCAACTTCAACGTCACTTTACTGAACAGTATTGCCATGTCCGCTTATTATAAGCGAATTTGAGCTTATTTTTCTGTAAAGTTGCTTGTAAATATTGGTAGCTGTGGGGCGTTTTTTTGGGCTTGTTTCTAAAGTGTAGTTGATTATTTGGGCTTGCTGAAGCAATTGTTCAATTATTTTAACCGGTGGTTCTCAAATATTTTTGTCATGGACCCCCAAGTTAATATGTAGACTAATTTATCCCTATAAGCCCCATCTGAAAATGATTTGTGCCAGCTGGAGCCCCGTACCAGATTTGTGTTGTTAGAATGTTTAAAAAGCCTTCCAAATATTCCACATTTTGTTACAAGATTATTTTTTTAAAATAGCAGATCTACAAGCTCAAAACGGTTTAATTAAAGTGCTTATAATGGCCTAAGTGCCAGTTGCTTCTTTTGGGCTTGTTTTCCTAGATCTGGTTGCTTATTTCTCTCACAACATCTGGCAACGCTGATGCAAGTTCAACTCGTCTCTCGTCTAAAGATAACAGATGTGGCCGTCGTATCGCCTTGACAACTTACTGTTCTGTCTGGAAGCGGATCACGTAATAAATGCTCTCATGTGTAATGAGAATAAAGAAGTTTACACGGTTTAACCCCATTAACAAATAAAAGGCTAATAAAACGTGGAAAGGATATTATATAAGCCTTTTCTAATGAACATTGCGCACCTTTACCGAAGTAAAAAATATGATGAAATCCAGCATACAAGTGGAACGCTGCTATCCGATTATGGACCAGAGCTTATTGATTACTCATTGATTAAATTAGTTAATTTTGGATCTTCTGGACACAGCTTTCTTCCTCATCAGATGGTAAGATTTATCAGGCTGTTGTGTGTGGCGTTCATGTGATCAATATGCAGTAGCCTACAGTAGGCTATTACAAATTAATACCGCAGCACGGACACTGGAGGTGCGTCAGTCCCTCCGCAGTTTAAGTCATCATAGCCTATTTTCCTTATTACGTGACACTTTGGCTGAGATGGCCCGCTGGCAAACACACTGAGGGACCTAATAATTCAGCTCTAAATGCAACTGATAGCCTAGAAAATAAATAAAAAGCGGTGGAATCTACATAATGTCTATATTATGCATGGGCTACAAGCAATACATCGTTTGACTTTTTTTTTTATTTTTATTTTTTTTTATATATATGTGTTGACAAATGTTGGGCACATATATATTTTATTTGAGGTTTGGTACTGTTGTAATTGATTTTGGCATGAAGAATAAAGCATTCTAAAGACATATGCACATTTCAGCCCTGGTAAGACAGCCTCGGGGCTGACTTGAGAACGTGTGCACCTCACGCACAAAACACAGACCAAAAAACATTAATGAATCTGACTGCAGGTGTAGGATTTGTCTTAAATGCCGGTACGTACAAAATATGGTCATAAATCGCTTAGTGAATTAGGGCCAATGTTCCTAAAGACAACACTAGAGACGGGTCCCTAAAAGTTAGTGACAGAAAGAGACAAATAACAGCATAAGTGAGAGACAGAGATCGGTTTGTACCTGGTAGGAAGTCTCGGTGGTGCAGACAGAGTCTCCAGCCCTGCTCTCCCTCCAGCACTGGAAGCATTTCTCTGTAAACCCAGAGCTCATCGTGAACGTTGTAGGAGATGAAGGCATCGTAGCGCTGAGGAGACCCCCTCTTTCTTTCCTTGGCGTCCATGGTGTCATAAAGGATGGCCAGGAAGAGGTAGTAGGCATAGAGAAGATGCAACCTCAGGAAGTGGTAGGAGAAGGATGTGAGCAGAGTCAGCACAATCACACAAGTGGAGCAAATGTAGCAGATGTAGCTAGCGACCCAACAGGAATGATAGTCAAAGTCCAGAAACCTGGTTCCCTTTTTAGCCAGAGGATAGGCACAAGTGTAGCGGTGAACATCAACTACACAAACCTGAATTTGGTTGTTCTGCATCCACTGCAGAAAGTCATAATTAGAGCAATCACAAGCGAAAGGGTTGTCAGCCATGTTAACATACCTGAGAGCAGGCAGAAAACGGAACACAGATACATCGATCACTGTAAACTCGTTCTGGCTCAGGTCCAGCCAAGAGAGTCGAGTCAGGTTGGCTTGTGCCAGGAAATCCAGGGACTTCAGTTTATTGTTGGAGAGGTTGAGAGCCTCCAGGTGTGGAGTGTTTTTAAATGTGATATATGATCTGTGAGGAGGAGTAAATAATTCTGCATTGCATCGTATTGTAAGTCTTGTCAGGCTCTTCAGCGATGGCAAATGAAATAAAGACGCATTGATTTTAACAACATAAACCAATAGACTGAGAGTTTCAAGTTTATCTAGTCCTTCAAAAGCGGTGCCATCCAATTCCACTGATTTACTCGATTCCACGTCTAAGTGTTTGAGTGATTTCATACCTGTAAAATCCCCCTTCTGAAGGAATGGAAGTAAATTCCCACTTAAATCCAAGTATTCCAGTTTCTCTAGACCAAATTTGAATGTACCGGCAAACAATGTCACAATGTTGTTGTGACCCACAGTTAGAACCTTTAACTCATTGAGATGTTGAAAAACACACCCGTTTAGTTCAAAGATCTGGTTGTAATCTAGATGAAGGTGTGTGAGTCTGGTTAAATGTAAGAAGTCTAAGCAGCTCAAGTCATTAATATCATTGTCAATAAGGTTTAGGATTTGAAGCGTGGAGAGATTCTTAACATCATCTGGCACTTTGGAAAGGTGGTTACTGGCGAGGTTCAGATGACTCAGTTGCTTCATTTGTTTTATTGAATCCTTAGACAGTTCAGTCAGGTTGTTAAATGGTAGATCCAGGTTGGTTAGCTGAGTGCAATGTGCCAGTTGTTCACTTAGGTTGGCAATTATGCTATAGGTTACTTTGAGTGTCCTCAGTGTAGATATTTTGCAGGCTATGTTTAAGAGACCTCTGTTTATCCACTTCTCCGTGTTAGAGATCTCCAGGTTCTCTAGTGAACCAAGGTTCTGTAGAGACTTCCTGATGGAGTTAAAAGGTGTAGAATGATGCAAATAGTCACTAAAGTACACCGTACTTATATTCCTGAGAAAATACTTGTCTGGTATGTCCCACTCCCATCCATTACCACAACAGTCTGACATGTCGATTGTCTCAAGATGTGGAAATGCAGCCGTTGTGATGCTAAACTTTTTTATCGACTCTGAATTAACTTTCAGCTCCCTGAGCCCACAGGACATGTTTAATGGCAAATCTTTTGACAGAAAAGACGCTAACTCATGAATTGAGATGTTCAGCGCCTGTAAGCGTGGCAGTTGCAAGATGGTGATGATGTCTGTCATTTGATGTATATGGTTGGACTCCAGATTTAGTGCCACTAAACTGGGGAGTAACCGGAAGGCAGCAGGGTTGATGAATTGGATATTGTTTACATCCAAGCGCATTATTTCAAGGTTAGACAGTCCCTGAAACACATTGTCCGTCAGTGTTGTTAGGTGGTTGTTGTTCATATGGAGCACTTTAAGTTCCACGAAATGGATAAAAGCCCCGTCATCTACATGGGTTATGGAATTAAAACCCAGAGCCAAATCTCTGAGATTTGACAGACGGTAAAAATCGGTCCTGTTTATTTTTCGAACGGCATTTCTCTGGAGTGTTAAAGATCTGACGTCTCTGGGAATGTCATCTGGTATGTTAGCGAGTTGACGATGTTCACAATCCACTGAGAGAGCAGCAGTGATATTTTCAGAGTAAACAACAGTGCAGTCTTTGAGCAGGTAAGCCAGTATGGGACTAAGATGAAGCGTGCACAGCAGGAATAAGAATGGGAAACAATGGCAGCTTCCTGTCTGTAGCATCATGGCTGTGTTCAGGGTCAACTGTCCGGTGCTTTTGGTGGAGTAATTCTGTTGTGGACACTGGTTGGTGACAACACTGTTCAGCATCGATGATCTAAAGAGGATAGTGGTTTAAAAAGTATTCACTTTATTTACTTAAGTAAGTAAGTATCAATACCACAATACAGAAATACTCAGTTAGAAGTAAAAGTATTGTATTCAAATTACTTGAGTAAAAGTATGAAAGTATTGGCATCAAAATATACTTAAAGTACCTAAAGTAAAAATACTCAAACTACACATGCAGAATGTTCCATTTCAAAAGTTCAATATGCATAAAAATAGCAGATCTACAAGTTCACACAGATTTGAGCTTGTGAGCTTGTAGATCGTCTATTTTCAAATAGTCAACATGTACAGCCATGTACATTTTTGTTACTAGTTACTTCAAAGTAACTATTAACTAAAGTTTCAAAGACTTTTTGTGGAGTAAAAAGTACAATATTTACGTCTGAGATGTAGTGGAGTAGAAGTAAAAGTATTGAAAATACTCAGGTAAAGTAAAAAATACCTCAACAACATTGTACTGAAGTAACAGTACTTGAGTAAAATTACTTAGTCACTTACCACCACTGAAAGAGGTTTCAACAGTAAAACAGTTAGAGTACACATGCAACCTTTTATTTAATCTTTAACTTTACTCTCATTCTATATTCCACATGTCTCATGTTCCATTTAAACGACTATACCATTATGTTTGGACAGACATGTCGCATGTCATTCTCCTCCTGTTGGGACTCAGATGATACTGAAATATCAAAGAAACTAGAACTAGAAAAGAAACTAGAACTTAGACAATATAACTGTATCAACTTCCTTATTTAGCCTGTTTCACTTCACTGACTGTCGTCAAGTTAAAAACATATATAATTTAGTCAAGTGTCAATTATCTTTGAACAACTCCCTTCTGATGAATATAATTTCACCATTCAACATCAAAATGATCCAGTCAATAAGAAAATGTTCTTATCAAACTGTATTAACCCATTTAGACCGGGGAAGCATCTGTGTCATTTTAGATTTCTTAGGGCTATTCAAAAATAGCAGATCTACAAGCTCATAGCGCAGCAACCAGCTAACTCCAAAATGTTCATTTTTCAGGAAATGACAAAAACTAAACAAAAAGTGGAGTTAGGGCGCGCTCCCACCGCACTTTTATTTTACCTCTGGGGCAGAATCTGCCAATGCTTTGTCAATGTAAATGCGTGGATTCACGCAAGAGCGGATCTTTCCGCCTGTAGCGCAGACCTTGCGTTTATCTGCTCTACACGACTTGTCGATTTGAAGCAGAAAACTGCTGGAGGCAGGAGCTGATTTTCCTCCTCTGTCCAATCGGGTGAGTGGAAGGCGGACCGTCCCAAGACTCAGGAAGCACCATGGTGCTCAAGGCAGCAGGCGGTGCGGGCTACGGGGAGGGTCCTGAAAGTGAGTGACAGGCGCGTCACTCCCGTTTTTTAGAATCCGCTGGCTGCAAAAAACTGTGCACAACCTGCGTTTAACGCTAGCCGACCATGTTTTGGTGGGAGCGCGTCCTTAGGAGGTTTTGTTCATCATTGATAAAAACAACTGAATGGACCTCCAAGCTCACAATGAGGTTGGAGGTCAAAAGGGGGTGGAGCCTGGAGTCAGCTAAACCAGCTAACTACACCCCCCTTTGGTGAACTTAGCTGGTTAAGTTTGATGTTCTAATGGAGTTAGCTGGTTTTGTCAGAAGCACTTTTTAATAGTTTTAATTGGTTCAATAATCTTTTAATCAACACACAGACGTAAAGGGTGTTCAATGGCCCTGATTTATGGAAAAAAAATGCAAAAGCGGAAAATGGAGTTAGCTGGTTCCTGCCGGACAGCATTTAAAGATTTGAACACATTTTCACGATTTCTTTCCAAAAATAGCAGATCTACAAGCTCATAGTGCGACACTCGGTGCCGCGCTATGAGCTTGTATATCTGCTATTTTTGAATAGCCCAAAGAAATCTAAAAATGACAAACAGAATGCGTTCCAGGTCTTAATGGGTTAAGGACACATGGTCCATAGCAACATAAAAAAATACTCTGTGAAATATGGATTTCCCTACTAACCTATACAGAACCTACCTACAGTACCTACTATCGTATATTATGGACCCTAAGTTGCTTATATTAATCTAAACTAGATGGAACTGTGAAATGTAGCCTTGCTAAAGTGACTGGTGAATGCCTGGTGAAATTGCTAATTCTAACGCAGCAACAGCTGTCAATCTAACAGCTGAGCACTGATCAAAGAGCTTGGTCAACAGGTGGGGATCACTGACCCCCACCCAAATGAGCAGTTTGCAGTCTAATGTTAGATGCTACCTACAAGTGTATAAAAGAGTGACTGTAAAATGATTAGTTAGTACTGTCTCACACGACGTGAGGCTGTGTGGAGCTCAGGGCTCTGCCCCTGGCTCTCTGGTTCTCAGTTATGCTGTTTGTTGCTGAATAAACACACTGAATGATTCTGGAACCTGGAAACCTTGACGTCTCTCTTCTTCTCCTCCATTTCATTACAACTACAAGCCTGCTAAACGCAATTTATGCCTCATCATATGCGACATATTTGGCGAGCCAGCTCCATCGTTGTGCTCACTTTCACGGGTGTGTGCTTCGATTAAAGAACCTGTGTATTTTGAGGTGGCCGTGGGAGCGGGCCTGTGAGGAGGATCGGATCCATGGGAGTCTTCCTACGGCGAGGAGGACCACCGCGGAGCAACCATGGAGACGTCAGCGCGACCTATGACTACGACCGCTCATGACCAGATCTCAGATGGCTACACAACTCCACTGCTCTACTCTTCTCATGGTGCGCTTGGCTTGGCTGTGGAAACGGCGGAGCGGAGAACTTTCTGTGTCGAAGTTATCCGTGGGGGGAGGTGGTGTGAGAATGGAGCGGCTATCTTTTTGGCTGGAACGAAGATATCACCTGGAACTGCGCTCAGCTTTTCTGTTGACGTGCGTGGACATTGAGATAGGCGACGAAAGCAGCATTATCGGATGGGAACAATGAACATGCAGGACAGAGGTTGTATTTGTAGTGATAAAGTGGTTTAAACTACGGAGCGTTATTTTTGTTGCCGTGCGTAAAAGTGTGATGTGAGGATTTTGTTGTTTCACTTTCTGGTCTCTAGGTTAAATGTGGAGTTTTTTTATATTCGATTTTTAAGAAGGCTTGTGTGTTTGAGGGCGATTCCCTTATGTTTTAACATTTTATCCTAGAGTTTAAAGAAAACAGAAAGGCCTGCACACTGATTAGAAGGGGAAATGCATATTTGATGCGACGTGAGTTCTTTATTTTTGTTAAGTATGCGACTGAGATTGATGATGAGCGAGAGGCGAAGGGGGCTAGGAGCGACGGCAGGCAGAAGGAGAGATCGATGCGCTGAAGTGCATGTTGATGTATTTTCTCTGCGAATAAGATTTTCTTTTATTCTGAAATTTGATGTAAATCACTGTATGACTACTTTGTAATTGCGATTCCTGTATCTAAGTTGTCTGATGTGATGTTTGATGTTAATTCTTCCTGGATGTCCTTTGTTTAAACTTCCAGTCATTGGTCTTGGGGGGTAGTAACTAAGTAAGAGTTGATGTTTTTCTTTCATACTGTTTTAATTAATATACGTGGTTGCGAAAGACGTTAAACTCTTTCGTGGGGGGAATATCGTATATTATGGACCCTAAGTTGCTTATATTAATCTAAACTAGATGGAACTGTGAAATGTAGCCTTGCTAAAGTGACTGGTGAATGCCTGGTGAAATTGCTAATTCTAACGCAGCAACAGCTGTCAATCTAACAGCTGAGCACTGATCAAAGAGCTTGGTCAACAGGTGGGGATCACTGACCCCCACCCAAATGAGCAGTTTGCAGTCTAATGTTAGATGCTACCTACAAGTGTATAAAAGAGTGACTGTAAAATGATTAGTTAGTACTGTCTCACACGACGTGAGGCTGTGTGGAGCTCAGGGCTCTGCCCCTGGCTCTCTGGTTCTCTGTTATGCTGTTTGTTGCTGAATAAACACACTGAATGATTCTGGAACCTGGAAACCTTGACGTCTCTCTTCTTCTCCTCCATTTCATTACAACTACAAGCCTGCTAAACGCAGTTTATGCCTCATTATATACGACACTACCCTTCCTACCAACCATTATTCCTACCATTCTGAACTAGACCACTAACTTGGATACTTGGATGTTGGACATGCAAATCAAAGCTTTCAAATGAAGCTGTACAATTAAAAACTCTACAGGCCGTGATTAATTGTATCAACTTCCCCATTTAACCTGTTTCACTTCACTTTCATCACGTTAAAGTAATGAAAAATGATCCAGTCAGTAAGAAAATGTTCTTACTTTATGAACCATGGACTTACCTACTAACCTACCTAGGTACAGTATTCATTTTTGTTACTTGAGTAAAAGTATCAATACTTCAATATAGAAATACTCAGTTACAAGTAAAATTCAGGAATTGAAAATGTACTTGAGTAAAAGTACAAAAGTATTGGCATCAAAATGTACTTAAAGTTGTACAATGCAGAATCACAAATAACGATTTTTAGCAACCTCTGCTGGTCACTACCGTCACTGCATACAATTTCCCTAGTCCTCGATTACCCAGAATTCCATTCGTTTTCACCGGAAGCCGGAAGCGTTTCAAAAAGCGATCTTTTAATTGTTTTATACTATCTACGGATCGTTTCTCTTAGCCAGTGGAGCATTAGTTACCATGAGCTGTGCTTTCTTTTTCTGTTCTTTTTCGATCTTCCAATCCTACATTATCTTAAAATCAGCGTGAGGTTCCTTTTTGTTAATAGCGCGGTAGTTCCTGGCCAAACAGGAAACCGTTGCGGTAGTTCCTGAGGACGTCGGCCACGACGTCATGACGTTGGCCAGGAACGTCATTTTCCCGGGAAAGTCCCCCCCGTACACGTTCAATAGAAAATATATAAATAAAAGGCTTCCGGGGGTGAAATTCACGGAGTGGGTGTTGTGAAACTTTTGCCACTCGCAAAAGATATACAATTTAACTTTAGTTTTGTTGAAAACGTTACCTAGTATTACTTTAAAGTACCAAAAAGTTCTCATCATGCATGAATGTCCCGTTTTCAAATGTATGAAAATCTTTAGAAAATAGCAGATCTACAAGCTCACAAAGTGCTGCATCGTGACACAGTGTGAGCTTGTAGATCGGCTATTTTCAAATGGCCAAAATGTATATACTGTAAGGCTGAAGTGGTGTAATGTAATTGTTGTAATAATTATCTAAATCTACAAAGTAGATAGTAACTAAAGTTTTCAAATAAATGTAGCTGAGTAAAAGTACAATATTTGGATCTGAGATGTAGTGGAGTAGAAGTAAAAATACTGGAAATTGGAAATACTCAAAATTGTACTTAAGTAAATGTACTTAGTTACTTTCCACCACTGTACCTACCGACTACTTACTTACTTACTTACTTACTTACTTACTTACTTACTTACTTACTTCAAAGTACCTTGAACAAAGTTCATCTGCTTGATCCTTACATAATGTCAGAGAAAAGATCAGTCTCTCTGTGGTGTAAATTGTATTTGTAAATTGTAATTGTTTGTTCGTTAATTTGTTTGTTTTTCCACTGAATCCTCTGCTTCTAGTCACACTATACATATCTGACATCAATGTCCTTCAAGGTCAAACTTTCAACATATAATACGTAAAGGTCACAAGGAATAGCAATTTCCAGGATGAATTTCAGAGCACCATGGAAATATTTCTGTGGAAAAGGAATTTCAAGATTGAAACTCCTAAAACCCAGTGACAATCATCCTCCCAGTGTGTTACTGTGTGGGAAATGAAGGGTCATTTCGGTTAATGACATGGAAGTTTAATTGACCACAGCTCAGCTGACGTACATGTGACAATAGCAGAGAGAAGTGAAAGAGGAAGCACCCTAAACAAGACAGTGTGTACGTGTTAAATTAAGCTATTTGTCCTTTATTTGACCTTTATTTTCCCATGTTGACACTTGAGATCAATGACCGTTTTTTTCTAACCTCTTGCCCAATTGGCTAGCCTGGAATCCAGACTGAGGATTTTCACTTGACTTCTCCATCTGCCAGTATTCTATTTGAGCCGGATTTCTCCGAACGTCACCTTTATTGCTGTCTGGATAGTCGATATTGGAAATAGTGATCACATTTTAATGTTGCGTCATTTTTGTTTAGTTTATTTACACATTTACACAATTCTTGAAAAAATATAGGGTACAGTAACAAACAAAAAAACAATAAGAAAGATGATGTGCCAGAGAGGTAAAACCCCAAACGGGTAACCTTCCTAGATAACCTAAAAAAGTATGGTGACGAAAAATAATGAAGTCTTGAACGAATATGGTTAAGGAATATGTTATATGTATATAATAATGATCCATAAAGATCTATCACAATATAGGAGATACGTATACATCAGATAAATAGTAGTAGTAGTAATAATAATAATAATAATAATAATAATAATTATTATTATTATTATTATTATTATTATTATAAATATAGCTGCAAGCAGCAATAAATGGGGCCAAGGCATGAAAGGAAAAAAGCAATATGCAACATAGCACAATCAGAATAGATTGAACTTGAGACAAAGCAGCCCATGCAATTAACACATGAGCATTCTCAACAGCTGAGCAGAGTGCTGAGGGATTGTGGCTATCAATCTAGGGGTAAGAACCTTGCTCATGGACACCTCAACCCATGACCATAGACAGGAATCGAACCCTCAACCAAAAATAGTAAAATTCAGGAATTGAAAATGTACTTGAGTAAAAGTACAAACGTATTGCCATCAAAATGTACTTAAAGTACCAAAAAGTTCTCATTATGCATGAGTGTCCCATTTCAAGTTTTCAAATGTATAACATTTTTTAGAAAATACCTGATCTACAAGCTCACAATGCGCCGCATCGTGACACACTGTGAGCTTGTCCACAAGTTTCCTAGGGCGTTGTGGGCATCACTTCCTGTCGATTTGATCCAATGAAATCCAATGATATCCAATGAAATCGACAGGAAGTGATGCCCACAACGACTTAGGAAACTTGTGGATATACTGTAGGGCTGAAGTGGTTAATGTAATTGTTGTAATAATTATATAAATCTACAAAGTAGCTGGTAACTAAAGTTTTTTAAATAAATGTAGCGGAGTAAAAGTACAATATTTGGATCTGAGATGTAGTGGAGTTAGAAGTAAAAATACTGGAAATTGGAAATGCTCAAGTAAAGTACAAATACCTTAAACTTGTAAGTAAATGTACTTAGTTACTTTCCACCACTGTACCTACCTACCTACCTACTTACTTACTTACTTACTTACTTACTTACTTACTTACTTACTTACTTACTTACTTACTTACTTACTTACTTACTTACTTACTTACTTACCTACGAACCTACCTAGTACCTACAGTATACCTACCATGTCAAACAGATGGTTGGTACTGTAACTGTACCTACCAACGGAAGATGGTTTAGGTACCTATATGAAACACATGCTTATTTTCTCCACAGTCACAACTACATATACAGTTGTGTTGATAGAACAGTTTAGTTTTGAGATGTTTCTTTATCTTCAGACACACGTGATGTAATAATTGTCACTGAGGTTGCATCATTAATCCACCTTGAACAAAGTTTATCTGCTTGATCCTTACATAATGTCAGAGAAAAGATCAGTCTCTCCGTGGAGTAAATTTCAGTTTGTTAACTAATTTGTTTGTTTTTCCACTGAATCCTCTGCTTCTAGTCACACCATACATATCTGACATCAATGTCCTTCAAGGTCAAACTTCCAACATATAATACGTAAAATTACAAGGAATAGCAATTTCCAGGATGTATTTCAGAGCACCATGGAAATATTTTTGTGGAAAAGGAATTTCAATATTGAAACCTACCTGAACTCCTAAAACCCAGTGACAATCATCCTTCCAGTGTGTTACTGCGTGGGAAATGAAGGTTGAATTGACCACAGCTCAGCTGACGTACATGTGACAATAGCAGAGAGAAGTGAAAGAGGAAGCACCCTAAACAAGACGGTGTGTACGTGTTAAATTAAGCTATTTGTTCTTTATTTGACCTTTATTGTCCCATGTTGACACTTGAGATCAATGACCTTTTTTCTTTCTAACCTCTTGCCCAAAATGGCTAGCCTGGAATCCAGACTGAGGATTTTCACTTGACTTCTCAGTCTGGCAGTATTCTATTTGAGCCGGATTTGTCCGAACGTCACTGTTGTGAGTGCGGGGCAAGTACCCTTACTATTACACTTAGCCCACGCCGCCTCCGGGCAGGTACCCACTAATAGGTTGCTAGACTAATAGTGGATTGGGAGGTCAATTTTAAACCAATGTGTTGTGTGCTCTCACTTGTTTTTATCCTTAAGCTGAAAGAGGTATTTATTAAGAAATTAGGTTACAAGCAAAGATAGAGACTCACGTCTCAAAGAAAGGTAAAGTCAAATACTGAGTAGAGACAGACAGAACTTCAAGTTCAGAAAGTTTGTCAAAAAGTTAAAGGGATATTTCACTTTCAAAAAAACTTTTGGTCATTTTATCGTCTACTCAGGCTTTTGTGAACCCCCCAGACAGTTTTTAAGTTACTCGATTCAGTATTTAGATATTTGATATTCATTTTATCAGACACGCCCCCTTCCTATACAAACCCATTGTAACTTCAAACTCCATTTTAACCATGTTAGATTCATCAAAAACACCCGTCCTTGGTTCTGGTGACTCATACCGCCCCCCTAATACGTGAGGGGGCCGTGTTTTTTCATTTAATTTTTTATTTATTTTTTATATATTTTTTGGAAAATTAAAAAAATTAAATACAATAAAGAAATAAAATAAAAAATTTTTAAAATTTTAAATTTTAAAAAAAAATCGGAAAAACACGCCCCCCTCACGCATTAGGAGGGCATGGTGAGTCACCAGAACCAAGGACGGGTGTTTTCGATGAATTTAACATGGTTAAAATAGAGTTTGAAGTTACAATGGGTTTGTATAGGAAGGGGGCGTGTCTGATAAAATGAATTTCAAATATCTAAATACTGAATCGAGCAACTTAAAAACTGTCTGGGGGGTTCACAAAGGCCTGAGTAGACGATAAAATGACCAAAAGTTTTTTTGAAAGTGAAATATCCCTTTAAGCCAATCGCCAAAAATTAGCAAAGAGCCCCGAATACATTGAGGCTGCAGTATTTATAGTGTCGCCCGTTGCTTTTTGCCAAGTCATAATGACAGAATACATATCACATACAGTTCACTTAAAGTTTCAGGAACTAACAAGGGCACTGAGTTCAGTCAGTGGCTGAACTTCCTTATCACCTCATATGAGGTTACATGCAGAAATTATTCAATCAATCAATCTCACAAGCTCACAGCTCATTGTGTGACGTGTTGTGAACTTGTAGATCAACTATTTTGTACACAAAGCATAAAATCAAAGCGTTTTTCCAAAACTTTGACGACTACATTTAAAATGGTGCATTCATATAAAATAAAATAAAAAAGTCTAGTCACACAGTCAATGTGTCCGTACCATAGAGTGTAAAAGGTCTGTAAAAAAACTCTGCAGGGCCCGGCCAGAGCTCTGGAAAGCAACCTCCAAACTAACACAAACGTGGTGTCCGTAGCAAGACTTGTCCATGTCCGCGGCAAATCTTCACACGGACCACGGCACGTTTTAGCCCCACATTCATGGAGCCTATTCTTATACTCTTTTGTAACTTGCAATTCCACCACTGGAATTTATACACCACTGGGTCTTAAACATTGTCACGGACCCCCAAATTGATGTGTATTTGGTAGCGGACCCCCATTTGAAAAGGTTTTGTGCCAGGGACCCCCAGATGAGAAGATTTGTGTTTTTAAAAAATCTAAATTTGAAATTGGTATTTCAAAAATAGCTTATGCTGTATTAACACATTTAGCTGGGGACCCCCTGGAACCCGCCCCCCCCACCAAGGAGGTGTAAAAGTACTTTGTTACAAAAAGTACAGCTTTGTTACAATACTCACACAATTCTCACAACTTTCACTTTTACTTCAGTTTACAATAAGATAATTATTCTTTTACTCGACTACTACATTATCATTGTCACTCAAATCAAATTCAAGTCTCTCGAATTTAATTTATGTGATGTAATGATGTAATTATGACTGACTAACAGGCACTCTCATCAAGGAATAATGCCTGCTGTCCATTGTTGTATGCTGAATTGCTGATGTATAAAATAAATTGAAAGTGGATTTTAAACAGATTTTGATGCTATTAAGCCGTTTTGCTGGGGACCCCCTGGAACCCCCTCAAGGACCCCTGGCCGGGCCCTGGGGGTCCCCAGACCGCACTTTGAGAACCACTGGCCTAGGGTGCCAGTACACCCAGAAACACCACTGCCGAGTTTAAAAAAATTCTTTCATGCCAATGAATGACCTGATTTTATCTTAGTGTAATAGGATAAGAGCTGGGCTTCCCGAATGCCCTTTTACATTAACACCAATCTGGGAACCCATCGCCAAATGAAAAGGAAAAACAGCGCCCTCTGCTGTTTTTGACTATCTGAGCAGAATCTGTTCTTGAGAGATTACATTAACACTAATGAAGACACTGTCAGACAGGTATTCAAACCTTGTTAAACCAGTTATCAAACAGTGGCAGATACAGAACGTGCCTAATGAACTGGCCCTGGAAAAATCTGTCTGAGCCCGAGTTTTTAAGATTAGATCAATTATAATGACCGGTGGATATTAGCAATGTGACAATTCTTCTCACTGTCTCTGATTGTCTTTAATGCTTTGAAAAGTTCAAAGCCATCAGTTCAATTTAGACAGAAGAAGAAAATGAAGTAGAAAGTCGACAAAAGTACAGAGATGGCCATGGAAATAATAAGAATAATAAACTTTACCTTTAAAGACATTTTTTAAACTGGGTTATACTTTGCTCCATCTATGCTTTCCCTCTCAGCTTTCCTACTTACTATCTTAATCAAATAAAATCAAATAAAGTACAAAGGGATGAGGACGAACCACTCTCCCTCTTTAGAAAACACAGCATGTGTTCTCCAGCGTGTCTACTGGACAAGTATACATTTAGGGCTAGATCTATGAGCCTTTCTGTATCTGTTATGACTGAAACATCTCCTGGTCACGTAATATGTGACCTATACTATACGGTAACAGTATGTATGTTCTCCATGTGTTTAATAAACTTGAGAACTTGTTGTGTGATACTGGCTAGTGTCATCATGTGCTCTTGCTTATACAGAAGAATACTTCAACTGAGTCATCACTCGCAACCCTTAAACCCTTCACTGAATGCTTAGAATACCCATTTATTATGTGGGAAGATTAGGAACATGAGTAATATCATACTCATGTTCCTAGATACATGAGTATGATACGTAGCTTCATAGACTTGTTTGACAGCAGTAGCACTATCATCAGTTTAAATTCATGTTTTTTGTTCGTTATGTTTAGGCAGTATATTTCCTATTAATACATTAATGTGTATATTTTCAACCAAAAATAGCCGATCTACAAGCTCACGACGTGTCGCAGTGCAACGTTCCCCCCAGAATAGTGATGCCAGGGTTCAAGTGGTTAATGTAAAACAATTCTAATAAAAAGTTACTATAACACAAAGATTTGGCGGCCCCCCTGTAGTAGCTGTGAGGACCCCCAAGGGGTCCCTGACCCCCTGTTGAAGACCCTTTCTCTACACAAACGTTACGTGCAAGGCCTCTATTTAAGTAACTTAACTTTGGAATGGTGGAACCGTCACAGTGAGTGACATTGCGTGACAAGCATCTGACAGTCTCAGCCTTACATTAAGGCACAGACAGCTCTCATGACACAGATACTCGTGTCGCCAATAACCAGACATGAGAATTAGACGGGGATAGTTAGATAGGGAGGGAGGGGTGAACACTATAGCCTTGAATTGAACCGCTCACCCACCAGACAGATAGACAGACAGACAGACAGACAGACAGACAGACAGACAGACAGACAGACAGACAGACAGACAGACAGACAGACAGACAGACAGACAGACAGACAGACAGACAGACAGACAGACAGACAGACAGACAGACAGACAGACAGACAGACAGACAGACAGACAGACAGACAAACAGACAGACAACAGAGCTACACATGCAGACACTGGCTGGCTTGTGTGGCCTCTGCCACTTCCTTTCTGCACATAGAAACATGTATTGGTGACACAGTGCCTTCGAGGTCACACAGCTGTTGATGGGTGGTGTTGATAACCAGACTGCACAGCACGCCTACACTACGTGGGCTGTGGTCAGGTTTTGGCTGACTACTGTGTGTGTTTACATGTACAGTAGATAGATGGAGAGATAGACAGACAGACAGACAGACAGACAGACAGACAGACAGAGTGTGCAATTGTGGCTCCCAGGATCAAATAATACGTGCTTCAGAAAACGACATGGTCTGATACAGTGGTTCCCAAACCTTTTAGCTCAAGACCGAAAAAATGCATTAGTTTGTCCGGGGACCCAAACTAGTGAAAATAGCAGATCTACAAGCTCATAGACGGACTTGGAGCTGAATCAGCTGATAAACGGACTTGGACAGAGGTCCACTTATACACCTGGATGTGTGTGAGGAACTGATCTGAATCCATACTGCTCAAATGCCCACAGAGATGTGTAATAGTAGTCAGCCGTGTTTCTGAATGCTACTGTACAGATGGAAATCATCTGTGTTTGCGTAACATGAGGCACACTGCAATGACTTTCACAACCAGCGACTGAATGGGATTGTTTTAGTTCTCTGGAGAGAGAGAGAGAGAGAGAGAGAGAGAGAGAGAGAGAGAGAGAGAGAGAGAGAGAGAGAGAGAGAGAGAGAGACAGAGACATTGGCAATGCCTGGAAACAGAGCCAAAGGGACGAACAGGAAATATGGCATTGAAAAAAGAGCTCCCCTGTTCCTCTTCCTGTTCCTATGCAACAGACACTCTATGCATGTACACCCCGGGCACGTGTGTGTGTGTGTGTGTGTGTGTGTGTGTGTGTGTGTGTGTGTGTGTGTGTGTGTGTGTGTGTGTGTGTGTGCGTGCGTGCGTGCGTGTGCATCCTCAGATCTGACAATAGTGACCATAAATATCTGATTGTCCTCAGATTTGTCCTCAAATGTGTCACAGTTATAAACAGATCATCTAAAACAGGCAGGATTACGGGCAAAGTAGAAGCCTAAAAAAACATTCAACCTGTCAAATCCAAGAGTGTTTATTAGAACAACTTTCAACCTGGAGTCCCTATTTTAGGCAAGTCATTATAGGTGAAAATTAAAAAGAAAAGAAAAGTAAAAATAATTCAATAGTATGTAATATATAATAATAATAATATAATAATAATACATTTATATTTATTATGCTCCACACAAATGGAACAAACTTCAGGACTCTCTGAAACTGGTTCGGTTGGTCTCGATATAACCATTTATAGGGTGCTTCTTGAGGACACATAGTGACTGCACCTGTTTCATGTAACCCTATACGTATTTGCATCTGTGACGTTTTAATATGGTTCAAATGTTTGTTATTGTTTTTCACTATATTGTGTTGTGTATGCTGTGATCAGGGTGTCCTTGAAAAAGAGAGCTTGCTCTCCATGGGCTTCCCTGAATAAATAAAGGAAAAAGAAAGAAAGATGTATGGAAAACATAAATAAAAATAGGAAAGTGAATGGACCCATGGGTCCATTGTTGGAGCATGTCCCATGGTGGGACAGCCTTTTACTGGAACAGCAGGGTTTTAAAGACACCACTAGAGTTTTCCACACAGCTCACATCAGCCACAAGCAGTCATGTGACCAATAAACTTGAACTGAATCACAGTGGAAGAAGTATTCACTTTACTTAAGTAAAAGCAGCAATACCACAAGGTAGAAATTGTGTCCCGTAAAAGTGGTCTCTTAAGTCCTGTATTCTAAGTTTTACTTGAGTAATAGTGCAAAAGTACTGGCATCAAAATGTACTTAAAGTACCAAAAGTGAAAGTATACTCATAAACACATTGTTTGAAGATATTTCAAAATGTGTATTTTTTTCCCCAATAAAATATCTGATCTACAAGCTCACAACATGTAGCTTTGTGTTCGAATAGCTGAAGTAGGCAAATAACTGTAGTGGAGTAAAAACATTTTTTATCTGAGGTCTAAAAGTAAATGTAGTCTATACCTCAAAGGGTTGTACCTAACCCTAACCACTTAAACCCCAGCATCCGTTTTTGGAAAGCTTTCACAGAAAATAGCATAAAATAAAATAAAAAAAACAGAAAATACTCTAGAGCCCTAAGGGACTCCGGTCAACCATATGGGGTTTAAGTGGTTAAGTAAATGTACTTAGTTACTTTCCACTTCTGCACAGCAGACCAGCAGATATTGTGCTATGGAGGAGGACAATGAGGGGAAAAAATATGGAGCCAGGCCCACAACACTCTGTTTGAAGTTCAGTCTGCCTGATGAAATATTCTGTTGCTTCATAGTTTTCTGTTTTCCTCCCCAGACAACACTCTCAGTCTGTGTGTGTGTGTGTGTGTGTGTGTGTGTGTGTGTGTGTGTGTGTGTGTGTGTGTGTGTGTGTGTGTGTGTGTGTGTGTGCGTGTGTGCGTGCGTGCGTGCGTGCGTGCGTGCGTGCGTGCGTGCGCGCGTGTGAGAGAGAGAGAGAGAGAGAGAGAGAGAGAGAGAGAGAGAGAGAGAGAGTCAGACAGACAGACAGACAGACAGACAGACAGACAGACAGACAGACAGACAGACAGACAGACAGACAGACAGACAGACAGACAGACAGACAGACAGACCGAAAGAGAGATCTGTCTATATTTTTGCACACTATTCATGTCACCACAGAGGACTCCATTCATGCCATTAAAATTCCACTGCTTAAAGGGAAATGTCATGTTTGGTATAATTGTGTGTAGGGAGGACAATGAAGAAGGGATGTAAACCTTATGGGGGAGAACAGGAGAGATAAGATATATACAGTAGTAGGCTCATGTCAAATGCATTATCTCTTAGCCATAACTATATAAGGTTATAAGTTATATATCTCTGTTGTGAGCACACCCACCCACCAGAAGCCATAATACTGTCAGGCAGAAACCTCCTATCTCCATATTTCAACTTTTTATGTCATTAAATGAATGCCCTATACTTTGTCATATAGGAGTGTCACACAAAAGTTGCAAAAGTAGCTGATCTACAAGCTAGTATGATATTTTAAGTGAAAGTCAACAGTGTTTAATAAGTGTGTCTGTGCAGGTTTTATGAATAGGCCTACCGAACCAATGCAAAGAGGCTATTTAGTTGACAACAAAGAGCTTGTGACTAAATAATAATAACTACATTGGATCCATTCATTCCATTGGAAACACAGGTTCTTTTTTTTCTTTTTTGTTCACTTTACTGGAGTAAATTTTCACCACTCCACTACATCTCAGGCAATTTGAAAATAGCCGATATGCATGTTGTGATTTTTTAGATCTGCTATTTTCAAATGATTTTTTAAATACATTTTATACATTTGAAAACGTGTGAGATGGGACATTCTCCATACTGAGTACTTTTACTTTTGGTACTTTACATACATTTTGATGCCAAATCTTAAAGTAAATGTTGGATTCCAGACCTTCACTTGTAAGAGTATTTCTACATTGCAGTAATTACTTTTACTTAAGTTTAAAAAAAAAAAAAGTACTTTTACTACCACTGTTGATACTTTTACTTGAGTAAAAAAATGGATTACTTTTTACACCACTGATTGGAACACGGGTACTTTTTTTTCATTCCCTGAAAAGTAACAGTGACATACGGGCTTTCGAGCCGACAGCGACCAGCAGCCTATGCATACCTCAACCAGTCCACCTCGCCGTGATTGGACAGCCGATCCTAAACTGCTCCCTGCTGAAGCCAGTCTCTCTCTGATCCACAATAACTGCCACAGAGAGCCTGGAAAACACCAGTTTACATGAATAATGAGTGCATATTTGGATGTATATTATTGACCGCAACGAACACAACAATGTAGAAATGGATCTAATGAAACTCTTCGGCACCGTTATCGCCGTCTTCTTACACCCTGGATCATCCGCGTCTAAAATAAACGGTAAGATCCTTAGAACGGCGGAGAAACGGTAGCCGACAAACTAACGGAAAGTGTGACACAGCTATGAGCGTGTTTTTTTAGTTGAAAATCAATATCAGGCTGTTTTTTTATATAGGTTACCAATTGTTTCAAAGACGGGGATTTTGTTGTAGCCATGGATCACAAGACGGGTCATCTGACTGTCACGACCGTGTCATGGATGAACTTCAACCTGGTGTTTGCACTTTATCCCTTTCATCTGCATAAAGGTTCTGATTTCAGATATAAAGTGCTTACCCCATGGCCACGGATGTTAAAATTATGTACGGGCTCTCAGAAGTGCCCGTATCTTCCATAGTGTTTAATAAAAAGCATTTTAATCCGATTGGTGGCCATTTTCTCATAGAGTTATAATGTATCAGAGTGCGATACACCTCCCAACCGATAGGGTTACGTAGTTAAAGTACAAATGGCAAAAATACGGAGAAAATGGCCACCAATCGGATTAAGATACTTTTTATTGAACAATACGGAACAGGCACGTAGTTCTGAGAGCCCATACATAATTGAAATATCCGTGGCCATGGGGTCAGCACTTTATATTGGAAATGTGAACGTTCATGTATATGTACAGGTCGTAAATGGAGAAAGTGCAAACACTATGTTGAAGTTCATCCATGACTGTCATGATATGACAGTCATGTTTCAGGGCTAGCCTGGATTGTGTAGCGTTTTTTCCACACACAATAAAGTTGTGTTGTAAAATTAATCAGTTAATTTTTCTTTTTAAATTAAATGTATTATAATTTCAATGTGTTCTGTTGACATTATTATATGGTGAAATATATTGATATCGCCTCGAGGCTAGTCTAGGCCTTTGCCTTTCTAAAGATGATCAACAAACAAAACAAAACAGCACATGATGTGGGGAAACGTCAAAGTCTCGGCTGACTTTCAAGTTCGATTTTGAACATTTGCTCAAAATAATCGAACTAATAGCATGATCTCACATTGAACGTATAGGTTAGGGAAATAATCTGGTCAAAGGTTTTGTAGAGGTGTAAAGTAACTACATTTACTCCAGTACTGTACATAAGTAAACTTTTGAGGTATTTTTACTTACTGGAGTATTTCCAATTTTCAGTACTTTTACACTCAGAGGCAAAAATTATACTTTTACTCCACTTCAATTATTTGAAAACTGTATAGGCTACTAGTTATTTTGTAGATTTGTATTATTATTACAAAACATAGGCCTATGTTAACCACTTCAGCCCTAGCATATTTACAATACAAATAGCAGATCTACAATGCATATCCTATGCAACATTGTGAGCTTGTAGATATGCTATTTTCAAAAGATTTGTATTCATTTGAAAACTTGTGAAATGGGACATTCTGCATGATGAGTACTTTCTACTTTCGGTACTTTAATTTAAGTACATTTTTATACCAATACTTTGTACTTTTACTCAAGTGAATTTTGATTACCAGACTTTGTACGTGTAGAGTATGTCATTGCAGTATTGATACTTTTACTTAAGTAAAAACATGCTTTTTCCACCACTGGGTTTTGTTTTCTGAAGCAAGAGCATTGATTTAATGGCTTCATTATTTACGACGCCTTCATTGTGTGTAGGCTAAACCAGATGCTCTGCGGTGCACATAGGGACATAAGCTATAGAGCAGGCCAGGGGCCTTCAACGTTTTCCAGGCCAAGGACCCCAATAGCTGAGAGAGGAAGCAGGGACCCCCACTACATGTTGTATAAAATTGTGCTGCAGATTAAACTTTGTCATAGATTTCACAGATAGCTTCATCGACTGTCAGTGTTGTGTAAATTAATAGTTTTTGTTTATTTCAGACATTTAACCCTCAACACTTAGTAAACTTGACCTTTGGCTCTAGTTGGTCTGCTCCTTTTTCCCTCCACACCAAACTACTTTGCCAAAAATATGTCAAATAGCTTGTAGGCGTTGTGAGCTTGTAGCTTGTAGATCTGCTATTTTTGGCTAAAGTTCTCCTCAGTATAGGGATGCTAGGGTGCTAAGTGGTTAATGTAATTTATATATATATATATATATATATATATATATATATATATATATATATATATATATATATATCTCCTATCACACAAAGAATTGGCGGCCCCCCTGTAGTAACTCTGTGGACCCCCTAGGGGTCCCGGACACCCTGTTGAAGACCCCTGAGCTAGAGACATAGGGTCCGACCAAGCTAGCCTTAGAATGGCTGTGATATATTACATACATTTCATGTATTTCATGTGCATAATATTACATACATGAGGTATTATGTAATATCACACAGCCGTTCTAATGATAGATCCAAGCCAAGATAGTGTTTCAGACAGGTAATTATTAGTAATGTTTTTTTAGCTTGCTTGCAAAGGAAGCACCCAGAAGATGTTCTTATATTAATTCATAGTCTTAATTTACCCCTGCACCCAATTTCGGGTCCCTCAACAGTCTTGAGAAACAAAATAAAAATGCATTCAACAATCTATCCTTTCACTTGTGTGTTAATGTGAGTTTAGAGGGCTGCAACTATCAATTATTTTCTTACAGATTATTCTACTGATTGCTTTCCTAATCGAACAATTGAGAAGCAATATGTTTGTTTCTAATTCCTTATAACCAATGAAGCGATTAACCACTTGTTATTTTAATTTATACCCTGTTGCACAATGGTTTCATGCAAAAATAGTGAAAGTAGCAGATCTACAGTACAAGCTCACAAGCTCACAAGGCATTGACGTGTTATGAGCTTTTACTGTAGATTGTCTATTTTTTACTATTTTGTTTACTTTTTTGAAACTTTTCGTCTATAACGACATGCCCAAAATAGGGGTCGATTATTAATAGATTATTTTCATAAATTATTGATAATTTTTCTATAATCGATTAAATGGATTAGTTGGATTGAAACTGTTGCTCCCCCTCTGTGGGACGTGCGTCCGTCCGTCCATGCATCCAGGCCAGAGGATCTGTCGCAGAGGGACGGAGCGTCCGTGCTACAAGGTGTCCTACATCCAGGACAGCAGGCGGAGGCTGACCTTCGAGGATGCCCGGCAGGCCTGCAGGCAGGACGGAGGGGACCTGCTCAGCATCGAGACGGACAGCGAGCAGAGGCTGATCGAGAGGTTCATACAGCAGCTGCAGGCCGGGGACGGAGACTTCTGGATCGGCCTGCGGCGGAGCCCGCAGCGCCACCGGGCGTCTGGGAGCAGCAGCCCCCCGGCGTGTCCATCGCAGTACTACTGGCTGGATGGGAGCAGGGCCAAGTTCAGGTTGTTGTTTACACTGAGTTTATTATACCTTTACACCGTGTGTACTCTCCTTCAGTAAAGTAAAGTGTAAAAGTAACTAAGTACATTTACTCAAGTACTTTTACTTTACTGGAGTATTTCCAATTGTCTATATACTTTTGCTTCTACTCCGCTACATCTCAGAGGCAAATATTGTACTTTTACTCCACTACAATTATTTGAAAACTTTATTTACTAGTTGTTTTGCATTATGAAACATACATTAACCACTTTAGCCCTATTTTATAGCTAGGCTATTTGAAAACAGCCGATCTACAAGCTCACAACGTTGTGAGCTTGTAGATCTGCTATTTTCAAACATTTTAGTACTTTTACTTTTGGTACTTTAAGTACATTTTGATGCCAATACCTTTGTACTTTTACTCAAGTACATTTTTTATTCTGGACTTTTACTTGTAACAGAGTACTTCTACATTGCAGTATTAATACTTTTACTTTTACATTTGAGTACTTTTTCCACCACTGCTGGCTGGATGGGAGCAGGGCCAAGTTCAGGTTGTTTACACCAGCAGTTCTCAAACTTTTTCATGCAAAGGACCCCCAAATTGATATAAATATTTGGCCATGGACCACCCTCTGAAAATGTTTTGTACCAGGGAGTCCAGGGACCCCCAGAAGAAAAGATTTGTGTAAAAAAATAAAAATCTTCCAAACATTTCCGATATTTTTCAAAAAATGCTAAAAATAGCAGATGTACAAGCTCGCAGCGTGGCACGAAGTGAAGCACTGTGAACTTGAACGTGTACATCTGCTATGTAGGAATAGCCAACATATAAATGGATAAAGTGGTTGAAATGACAAGACAAGAGTCTAATAATTGCATGGTCTCTCCGTCCAATCTTTACCTAACCATACTAACCATGCATGTCATTTTGTGAGTGAAGCCCACAAAACAAGCCAAATGGAAATGGTGATCTAAACCCTGACCCAAGGAAAATATTGGTATAACTAAAAGATTCACCAAACACATTTTTTTCTCACATATTTGTCAACATCTATCTTTCACACTCTTCATTGATTGATTGATTGATTGAATACTTGATTAACAGTTTGTAAAAAGTACAGTTATACAATAATGCTAAAAGGATAACACAAAAAGCCCTGAGGGTTTGTTTCCATTGTGGTCCTGTGTATTCAATTGATCATTCAAGACATATAAAGACATTCAATACTATACAAGAAATTATCAATACTAGAAGCAGTAAAAGTATCTTTACAGAAAAACTGTAGGTGGTAATTTATTTTGAGAAGCTAGAAGACTTGTCTAGGTCCAGTTACAAATTACAGACAGGTGCTCTTTTATGGCGGTTTTGAAGGAGGGTAGGGGGTAGCACTTTTTGATTCACTTTCACTCACTTTCACTTTCAATCACTTTCACTTCTCCAGACATTTCCTGGTTGTGCACATCACTGCTCATGCTGTGTTTGTTAATGCTTGGAAGTGGATCTATTTCATGACATCATGCCCCATAACAACGTTGAGCTGTGATTGGTCTACTTTTGAGCGGACAGACATACATAGGCCTACATAAATTTGTACAATCCACATCCATGATACATTGTAGGCTACCTATGGAGTAGTGGTTGGTATTACAGTGGGTGTTATTAACACTGGATTTGATAAACCAACCACATATGGTTGACCGGAGTTCCTCAGGGCTTTATGCCAGTGGTTTTCAACCCCTAAATTGATATACATTTGGCCGCGGACCCCCATCTGAAAATGTTGTGAAGCAAAGATTTGAGTTAAAAATGTTCGCTTTAAAATATATATCTATTCAAGGCTATGCACACATTTTCAAGATTTTTCAAAAATAGCAGATCTACAAGCCCACTTTGAGAACCAACGCTCTATGCTATGTGTCTTTTCTGTTTTTCTGTTATTGTGGGGAAGGCTTTTGCTGAAAATAGACGATCTGCTATTTTCTGCGAAAGCTTTCCCCACAGTGTATACATATAATTTCAGTGAAAGCTTTGTGGGAGTTGTGGATGGGAGAGGGTAGAGGGACAGATGTCGTGCATTTGGGGATGATGCTTTGTGCTTGTTAGCATAAGACCCATCACAATTAACTGATGTATCATGTTAGGATGGATAGTGCATATTCTATTTTTGTTTTGCCTTTCATGTTGCCGACCCCAGGAAGAGTTGCTTTTTCCATGTCTGGCAGCTAATGGGGATCTGAATAAACAATAAGCAGACTTGAATACAGACAGCCACATCATAAATGTGCTGAAAATGTCATACATCCCACTTTGTTTGACCCACTATTTATTAATACTTGGGCATACAGTAAAGGAATGTGTACAGTGTGTTGCAGAGTGGAATGTCTATTATGAGTTCTTCATTATTGGACAATTAATCAACTATACTTAGTTGACCATGGTCCCCCATGCAGAGCTCTGTACTTGGTCCCCTCCATTTCTCCCCTCCACACCTAAAAAGATATCCAATCTACAAGATCACAACGCGTTGAGCTTGTAGATCTCTATTTTTGCCTTAACGTCCCCCCCCCCCCCCCCCCCCCCCAGAATGAGCACGCTAGGGCAATGGTTCTCAAAGTGAGGTCCAGAGCCCATGGGGTCCTTGGGGAGGTTCCAGGGGGTCCCCAGTAAAGAAATGTGTTAATACAGCATCACAATCATTTTAACCACTTTATCCATTTATACGTTGGCTGTTCAAATCTACAAGCTCACTTCTGTGAGCTTGTAGATCTTTTTTTTTAATTGAAAAATATCGAAAATGTTTGGAAACTTTTGAATAATTTCTATTTTGTTTTACATAAATCTGCTCTTCTGGGGGAGGGGGGGGGGGGTCCCTGGCACTAAACATTTTCCTATGGGGGTCTCCGTGGCCAAATACATATCAATTGGCACGAAAAGGGTTTGAGAACTACCGCACTGGGGTTCATGTGGTCATAAGAACATGGCAGATTTCATAACACTGTGAAAAGCCTAAACGATCCCATTGAGAGTAACATCAAAGACTTGTCGTTTTCAATCCAATTTCCTGCAGGAATTGGCACTGGGACGAGCCGTCCTGCGGGCGAGAGATGTGTGCGGTACTGTACCACCAGCCCTCTGCACCGCCCGACGAGGAGGGCCACTTCCTGTTCCACTGGAACGACGACAACTGCAACTCCAAGAACAACTATGTGTGCAAATACCCAGAAGGTGAGTGACTAGACCACCGTGCCGTGTCCACATGCTGTTGTTCCTGGCCTCACGAGCAGTGGTGGAAAAAGTAATCACATTTTTGGCTTAAGTAGAAGTATCAATACTGCGATGTGGAAATACTCTGCTACAAGTATAAGTCTGTAGTTCAAAATTGACTTGAGTAAAAGTACAAAAGGTATTGGTATCAAAATGGACTTAATGTATCAAAAGTAGAAAGTACTCGTTCTGCAGAATGTCCCATTTCACAAGTTTTCAATCATTTTGAAAATAGCAGATCTACAAGCTCGCAATGCGTCGCGAGTAGCTTGTAGATCGGCTATTTTCAAGCGGACGAAATGTATATAGGGCTGAAGTGCTTAATGTATGTTTTGTAATAATAATCAAAATCTGCAAATTAACTAGTAACTAAAGTTTTCAAATAATTGTAGTGGAGTAAAAGTACAATGTTTGCCTCTGAGATGTAGTGGAGTAGAAGTAAAAGTACTGAAAATTGGAAATACTCCAGTAAAGTAAAAATACCTAAAATTTTGACTTGAGTACAGTACTTGAGTAAATGTACTTAGTTACTTTACACCACTGCCCACGAGGAGTGTCCGTAATGAACCACATGGACATTTACGCGGTCCATTTGGTTCCATGAAGTCAGTTCTCATGTCAAGGACCCTCAAATTGATCCGGCTGCAGTGCGGACCCCTAATCTGAAAACATTTTAGTGCCATGCGGACCCTGTCGTTGCGATGCCACGTGTTGTGAGCTTGAAGATCTGCTTTTTTTCCTCCACCGTTTTAAAGGAGAATACCGGACAAATTAAGTGTTGTCTTTGATGTCTCGTTACTCACGACCGACGTGAAAAGTGGCGTTCTTTTTTTCCATAGATTCCCGTGTCGTCATTTTTTAAACCCCCTCCGTTGTCAGAATGGGAGCGCGTGGGTTAGGGAGATTCGTCTATTATAACCGAGGCAAAGTTGTTTTTCTCTCTACTGCTAGTCATTGTGGAGTCTCATGATAGTCAAACATGCGTTGAAATTTCCTGCGAGGCCACCGTTAATGGCGAACGAGTGGCTTGTTTCCAGAACCTGGCAACACGAGTTGCCAGGTTCTGGAAAGAAACAAGCATCCAGTGTTAAATCGTTCGCCATTAACGGTGGCCTCGCAGGAAATTTCAACGCATGTTTGACTATCATGAGACTCCACAATGACTAGCAGTAGAGAGAAAAACAACTTTGCCTCGGTTATAATAGACGAATCTCCCTAACCCACGCGCTCCCATTCTGACAACGGAGGGGGTTTAAAAAATGACGACACGGGAATCTATGGAAAAAAAGAACGCCACTTTTCACGTCGGTCGGTGAGTAACGAGACATCAAAGACAACACTTAATTTGTCCGGTATTCTCCTTTAACTGTGTAACTATGTAACTTTCCTCTTCTACCCCGGATAAACCCTGGTTTCCTGTGCAAGTGCTGAAATTGAGCGAATTGAGCCATTGAGCTAATGCTTGCTCAGGGGATAAATTCAATCGTGACCTTCAGGTCAAAATCTGTGTCAGATCCTGTGTCTATAGGTGAGACACGACCTTTGACACGATCTGAATGTCTCAATAGAAGAGCAGGGAGACAAAATACAACCACCCCAATTGTATAAGTTATATTGTGTTAACATACTCTACCATACAGATTGGACAAAATGACATTTTGTTCATTAACTATTTAAGACCGGGAACGCATCTGTGTCATTTTTTGATTTCTATGGCTATTCAAAAATAGCAGATATACTATGAGCTTGTAGATCTGCTATTTTGTGAAAAAAAAAATGGAAATGTGTGCAAATCTTATATATATATATATATATTATATATATATTTTTCAAAGCGAACATTTTCAACTCTGTTACAACTTCTGGTGGTCCCTGGAACAAAATATTTTGAGATGGGGGGTCCACGGCCAAATATATATAATTTTTGAGAACCACTGATATTATAGCAACATAGGATTTAGAAGACAGTTGTAGAATCCCCCAGAAGCAAAGATTTGAGTTACAAATGTTTGCTTTAAACAATATATATATTCAAAGATTTGCAAAAAAAATCCACGATTTCCCCCCCAAATATAGCAGATCTACGAGTGCCGCGCTATGAGCTTGTAGATCTGCTATTTTTGAATAGCCAAAGAAATCTAAAATGACTCGGATGCGTTCCCGTTCTAAATGGGTTAAAAAAAAGTTGCATAGTGCTGCTTTAAGATCTTTTTTAAATGATAATAATAAAGGAACGGTTGTGGACATGCAATGTTTACACCCGACAGCAATAAACATGGATCTGCAGGGAATGCTTCTTGAAGATTTCAGAATGACGTAATAATTAAATGAGCACTGGAGTCCAGTGATGTTCAGTCACAAGGTCTGTGAGAATGAGAAATAGGCCATCCTGCATAATGAGTACTTTTATATTTATTTATTTATAATGTAGATGCCAGTACTTTCACCCCAAAAAAATTATGCAGAACTTTTACTTGTAGCAGAGTATTTCTACATTGTGCTCTATTGCTACTTTTACTTAAATAGAACTCTATACTTCTACCCAGTGGTGTAAAGTAACTAAGTACATTTACTCAAGTACTGTACTTAAGTATACTTTTGAGGAATTTTTACTTTACTGGAGTATTTCCCATTTTCAATACTTTTACTTCTACTCCACTACATCTCAGAGGCAAATATTATACTTTTACTCCACTACAATTATTTGAAATTGAAAATGTTGAAATGTTTGCAGATATACATTATTATATTATAAAACACACATTAACCACTTCAGCCCTATTTTATACATAGTCTGTTTGAAAATAGCCGATCTACAAGCTCAACAACGCGTCACATCGCAACGCGTTGTGAGCTTATGTAGATCTGCTATTTTCAAACATTAGTACTTTTACTTTTGGTACTTCAAGTATATTTTGATGCCAATACTTTTGTACTTTTACTCAAGTAACATTTTGAACACAAGCCTTTTACTTGTAACAGAGTATTTTTATATTTTGGTATTGCTACTTTTACTTAGGTAAAGAGTACTTCTTCCACTACTGCTTCTACCACCTGCTGCCTACCTGTATGTATCAAGAAAGATTAGTTTACTGAATGAGGCTACAGTAACTAATATCTTTGCATTTTTACAGAAAGACTGCCAGTGTTTACAGTGGCAGGGGAAACGGTACAACCAGGTAGGGTCCTGTACAACACACAATGTTTCATGTATTTGTGCATCATATATCTGAGAAAGTAGAAAGACAATCATACTGTAGGTAGCCTGAAGGATCAGTCATTTGGTTGTACTTGGACCAAGGAAAAGTCAGAAGAAACCATTGCATCACAGTTCTTCATCAGCTTTTCTCCATGTCTCTTTGTTGTTCCACTAGATCTATGTGAAGGAAGCCCTCTAGTGGTCAAACTAGACAGAGGTCCTCTGTTACATAACCTCTCACATAATCGTTGCTGTCAGGCAGAAACCTCATATCTCCATATTTCTATGTTTTTTTTTCGTAAATGAATGGCCTACTTCACCGCACAAAAGTAGAAAATAGCAGATCATCGCAAGCTTGTAGATCAGCTATTTTCACTATTTTTAAACATTTTAAAAATACTAATAAAGGAGGAATGGTTTCCACACGACAGCAGTGATATTTCAGTTTGTACCAGATTCAAGAATGTGTCAAATAAAAAAAGTAAAGAAGATTTACTATTTACTGACATGTTATTCAGCTAACTCCATCGTAGTTGACTTTATCGACGTAGGAAATAGAATCAGAAGGTTTTAATTGTCACTATACGCGAAATGCTATTTTTTGCGGTCCACAGGGTACTGTGCTAAATACCAACAATTATGCTCAATCATGTCTTCAGTTTATTTTTGTCCTCCCACATTCTTTATTCCCGTGTTTGTTTGCTCCGTCATTGTCAGGCTCCAACAAGGTTAATTTGTGTATAAATGAATGTGATTCTGATGATGCTCATCTCATTTCTCCATGACCCAGTTCCGTCACTGAGGCCACGTTTACCGTCTACCACAGAAAGTGATGAGAGGATAAAAAAAGGACTACTAGAGCCATCAGGTAGAGGAAAACCGTCTCATCTTTCACCTTTTGATGCTTGATATTTATTTAGGATTAATGCTCTTTGTTTCCCCAGAAAAAGATGATAGAAAATGACTGAATGGTGAACCCTAGATCTTCCAGAGAAGGCTGAAGGCTGATTTATACTTTGTCGAACGAACCGGCTGTCAGAGTAACTGACAAAAGTAACTAACTTTCAACTGAAAACTTCTGCTGAACTTCAGTTGAACTTTCACCTGAAAAGTAGTTGAAAGTCAGTTTATTTTTGGTGAGCAACACAGTTGTATGACTACGTATAAATGAGGCTTATCCACTTTAAAACCCTATATACTTTAGTTGACCGGGGTCCCCCCCGGGGCTCTGTAATTGGTCTGCTTCTAATTTCCCCTCTGCACCAAATCTCTTCGCCAAAAATAGCACATCTACAAGCTCACCACGTGTCACGTTGCGACACGTTGTGAGCTTGCAGATCGGCTATTTTTGCCTATATTTCTGCTGAATTTTATGACCTATTATGACATGCCCAAAAATAGGGAAACGCTAGGGTTCAAGTGGTTAAGTGAAGTAATGGCCAGTAATGTGTTTTCCTCTGCAGTGTCCCTGTCAGACAACAGTATTCGTCTGTCCTACGTCCTCTACGCCACCATCCCTGTCCTGCTGCTGCTGGTGGTTGTCACAGCGTTCTTCTGCTACAAACGGGTGGCTAAGAGGTACAAAAAAAACAACAGACATTTTACTTAAGTAAAAGTAGCAATACCGCAATATAAAAATACTCTATTACAAGCAAAAGGCCTGTGTTCAAAATGTTACTTGAGTGAACGTACCAAAGTATTGGCATCAAAATATACTTAAAGTACCAAAAGTAAAAGTACTAAAATGTTTGAAAATAGCAGATCTACAAGCTCACAACGCGTCGCATCGCGACGCGTTGTGAGCTTGTAGATCGGCTATTTTCAAATAGCCTAGGTATAAAATATGGCTAAAGTGGTTAATGTATGTTTAATAATGTAATAATGTATTGTTAACTTATTAATCAAAGTTACGACAGACAACGACGAGTTATAATCACATATTAGTTTATTTAAATAGTCAGCCATGCATAGCCAATATACAAGAGCTTATACCGCGGCAGGTCTGCTGAGAATCTTACAAGATCCTCAGGGTCTTTATACATGAGATGAATGTCGTCACAGTGTAATCCAAGTACATTCATTAACGTTATTAGTAGAACAGTTTACCCATCTGAGAGCCTTGACTTTTCCAAGTCCATGTCACAATCACATTGGTCAAGCTGTAGTGGTCTCAGTAGTATTTTGCAATGAGTCTTTAAATTACTCCAGGTATGATATTACGTTAGCTGAGCGGACTGGGTGAGAGTTCAGGACTTGGGCATGATATGTTTTAGTTAGACTTTGCAGAGTCACTGTACCTTTACTACTTAACACAGTAGTGCAGGGCCTTTCTTACTGTTATGGTATATTGAGGGCCAATTATCAGATAATCAATATATATAATACATAATTTATTAACAGTATATCTGCAAAGTAACTAGTAACTAAAGCTGTCAAATAATTGTAGAGGAGTAAAAGTACAATATTTGCCTGAGATGTACTGTAGTGGAGTAGAAGTAAAAGTACTGAAATTTGTAAATACTCCAGTAAAGTAAAGAAAATACCTCAAAATTTCACTTAAGTACAGTACTTGAGTAAATGTACTTAGTTACTTTACACCACTGAAAAAACACCATCACCCCAAATAGCATGATGGTGTTCTGAATCAGTATGTATGTAGGTCAGCTCAGTGGCCTCGTGGTTAGAGTGTCCGCCTTGAGATTGGGAGCTTGGTCATGGGTTCAATGCTTGGCCAAGTCATACCGAAAACTATAAAGACCAGTACCCGATGTATCCCTGCTTGCAGTGGTGTAAAGTAACTAAGTACATGAACTCGAGTACTGTACTTAAGTACAATTTTGAGGTATTTTCACTTTACTGGAGTATTTCCAATTTTCGGTATTTTTACTTCTACTCCACTACATCTCAGAGGCAAATATTGTAGTTTACTCCACTACAATTATTTGAAAACTTTAGTTACTTTGTAGATTTTTATTATTATTACAAAACCACTTCAGCCCTATATACATTTCGGCCATTTGAAAATAGCAGATCTAGCAGCTCACAATGCGTAGCATCGTGATGCATTGTGAGCTTGTAGATCTGCTATTTTCAAAACGTTTTCATACATTTGAAAACTTTGTGACATGGGACATTCTGCATAATGAGTACTCTCTACTTTTGGTACTTTTAAGTACATTTTGATACCAATATTTTTGTTCTTTTACTCAAGAAAATTTTGAATTCCAGACTTTTACTTGTAACAGAGTATATTACATTGCAGTATTTATACTTTTACTTAAGTAAAACATTTTTAGTACTTTTTCCACCACGGAAAACGGTACCTACAAAGTAAGTAGCCGTGGAGACCAATGCTTCCTGTGCCATGTGGGCCACAGTTCAGGAGCCTACTGTATGACCTGTTTCCCTAGCGTGCGGCAGTTTGATGTACAAGTAAAGTTCTTGGCAGTGGTGGAAGAAGTACTCTATTTTACTTAAGTAAAAGTAGCAATACTACAGTGTAGAAATACTTGTGAGCTTGTAGATCTGCTATTTTCAAACATTTTAGTACTTATATTGTGATGCCAATACTTTTGTACTTTTACTCGAGTAGCATTTTGAACGGAGGCTTTTACTTGTAACAAAGTATTTATATTGTAGTATTGCTACTTTTACTTAAGTAAAATATCTGAGTACTTACACCACTGCCCTATCCTATCCTATCCTATCCTATCCTATCTGTATATTGTGGATTGGCATGCTTGCCTACCAATGTCTTGGGGCGGACAAAAGAAGATCATTTTGGCAATATGTAAGCCAGGCATCCATTTCCAGAAGAGAAATAGTCTCCATTTTGTCTAGTAGATTATATTTATTGATGTGTTCCAGGCGGTGGTTGGTGGTGGTTTTAAATGGGTATTAAGGATGATAAATGTGTTTGTTGCAAAAAAAGTAATAAGAACCAATATGAGGTGATCTTTGACAAAAACACAGTTTGATTACTTGGAGATAAAAGACCATAATAACTGAATAGAAATCCCCTCATTGCTAGTAATACACAAACAAAAAACAACCACTGTGCGTGCCCGTGTGCACATATTTGTTATCTATTTATGCATCAGTGAAGTTGGGAGCCTCAAGCTACTGATCCCATAGGCCTACATCAAACGGTCTTAAAACATCATGTGAGCGTCTATGTGCTATTATGTAACCACGGCCCATAAATGTAGCTCCAGGCATCCACAATGTTCTCCATAATATATGCTAATGTATGCATTTTGTTCTTGGAAACGAACTGGGGGGGGTGCTCGCAAACAGATGTAGTGGGGTATTTGTGGCAGACCTATATGTGCACACACACACACACACACACACACACACACACACACACACACACACACACACACACACACACACACACACACACACACACACACACACACACACACACACACACACACACACACACTACAGTAGCTGAAAGCATTGGGCTTCATTACTAATTTGGAGAACATTTGAATTTTTTACTGAAGGCTACAAACCAAGAAGTATTGTGATGATCTTGAAATGAAACGTGTGATGTTCACTTCTTCCATGTCCATATCTATAGGAGGAAGGCAGAGACGGACGGCTATCCCACCGCCGCAGAACCCTGGATGTCAACAACCGCGCCGCCCGGCCCAGTACAAGGACCTTACGCTTTCAGTGACATCACCAAGCTCCAGCACACCGGAGCCCTGGCCTCTGGCGTCGTGTCGGCGGCAGACATCAAGAGGATGACCTTCTGCGTTTCCTCCTCCACTGACACCGCCACCACCCAGTGTGGCGACTATGAGAACGTGTCCGGCGCGGAGAGCGAGAGCGGCTTCGTGACCAACGACATCTACGAGACCTGCAGGCAGCAGCAGAGTCGACAGCAGCGGCGCCGCGGCAGCTGTCACGCCGGCTGGGTGGAAAACGAGATCTACGGATGATAACTGCTTATACGGGGCAATACAGTATATGTCGTTGCTGTCGGGCAGAAACCTTTCGTGTATTTCTGTAAATTAACGCCCTGTTTGATCATTTCACAGCGTCACACAAAAGCATCAAAAGTAGCAGATCTACAAGCTCGAAACGTGGCCCGAAGCGGCACGAAGCGGCGCGTTTCGAGCTTGTCGATCTGCTACTTTTGATCCTTTTGAATTTGAATCCTGAAAAGTTACAGTTTTGGACATATGAGTTTTCCACCCGACAGAGACGATATTGAAGTGAAGTTACATCAATATCGTGATCATGTGAGATACCTTCAACATTTTAGATATAATAATAATAATAATAATAAACAATATAGTCCACTCTCCGTTGTGGTATTTGCATACACATCCTAAGTGACAGGAGCAGTGGGCGCTACGGAGGAGCAGTTATAGGGTTAAGTGTCTTGCTCAGGGAGACCTCGACGCAGAGCCTGGAATCAAACCTGGCAACCTCGGACGTTTGGTTTTCCCAGGCGAGCCCTCTAATCATTCAGCTATGGACACCTTACATTGGATATTATCTTCACGATATTGTCATCACAATATCGATACTGAGGTATTTGGTTAAAAAATATATATATATTTGTTTTGATTTTGTCCATATCGCCCCACTGCCGATCCCTAGATAGTTTCTGTGAGTCTCAGACCCCCCCCCCCATCCCACTTAACCAGCCAACTAATGTGACCCAGGACACAATAGTTCTGTGTTCTCCAATGCTTTCCTCCTCTATACCCTGCTGGTCAGTTGTATAGTGCAGGAGTTCCATACTTTTAAATCCAGTAAACTCTACCCTGGACTATTTGGGTGCTGGGCAGGGTAAATGTTCTACCCATGAGAATCCAAGGTTCAAGGTTCTTTATTGTTATGTCTTCTTGTGTACAGGTACATAAGAGTAAAACATTACTTGTGTTCGTCTCTTTTGGACATGGCAGCAGCGTAGTAATAACATTGATAAACTGCAGTAATGATAGGAAAAGAAAAGTAAACATGTATACAAATATATACACACACAATAGCAGTCAGTACATAGTAGTAGCAAATAGAGATAAAGTGAGTCCACACCTAACTGTAAACGTTTTTGTCGGCATGTCTAATGCTGTAAAAGCGATGCGGCCTGTGTCATTGTGTTTGTCATTGTCAAGGCTCTGGCGCCTGCTAATAAATAAAACTAGTCCTGTACAGTTAATTCCAAGCTAATGCCAATGTGGAGTGTGCATACATTCAGTCTGACTAATGCTTTACGTATAGCAATAAAGTATTTCTTTATTAGTCCACTGAAGCTGGGATTCAAGTTTTGTTGTCTGATGCAACCGAGTGCCCCGGACAGACAGCAACACGGGTTTTGTTCTTAAATAAGCAACAAGGCTAATTGAGTTTGGGAGCGCAAACAGTGGTGAATTACACATTTAATCAGTAAGCTTTGACCAGGGACTGGCTACTCCGACATGTAAACACAAGCAAACAAGTCAACAACTCAGCCCTTTTTTAAATAATTATGTCTCCCAGTGTTGTGAGACAGAAGAAGCACAAGTGGTTTATGACTTTCTTTTTGCCATGGGTGAACGCGTTCCTTTTTCAGAGCTTGTTTTGACTGTTCCTCGCAGCCTTCCAAAGCCAGGGGGATGGTGTCACCTCTGTGTGAGCCTTCCTGTTTGGACGCTGATGTCAGGGAACAGGACAGGCTGGACGGAAACTTTGATGACAGAACACTGGTGACCCCAGTAAACCTCAAAGCTGCAGGGCCTGATCCCTCCCGACACCACCTGACCGCGTCGGACAGACAGACGGAGAGAGAGAGAGAGAAAGAGAGAGAGAGGCTCACCCCCTCCCCACACACACATTGTTTTCAACTATATATTTCTTGTCTTGTAAAAAGATTCGTGAAATCGTCATGGATGTTTAACTTCCAGACACAGGGGTTGTTTGAGAAGATCCATGAGTGAGCTAGTGGGGCTGGGGGTGTCGTGGAAAGGCACGGCCGAGCCCCAGTTTAAGGAGAGGCAGCAGAGAGTGAGTGTGTTCTTGGAGGATGTGAGGCAGGAAATGCCAAAAGCACATCTGGAACTCTTACATTCAGGAAGTCTATGCGTGACAGCATGCAGCAGAGAAGCCTTCAGAGAACTGGCCTAGTAGCACTCCACACATTTCTGCTGCTTGTTAGACCAAGTTGATTGTCAAACCTTTTAATTCAAAAAAGGATATGATATGCATTATTAGGCCACGGATCCCCCATTTGATTAATTCTGTTTGGGTTTTTTATCTCTGGAACCCCAATTTAAACTGTTAAATCCTCAAGTGTTTATTTAACTCTGAGAGCGTACAAATTGTTCCATTTGTACAAATTGTTCCATTTGTACACACAGAGCATCTGTGTCATTTTAGATTATTTTTTTTGCATTGACTATTCAAAAATAGCAGATGTGCTAGCTCACAGCGCGTCACTTCGTGCCATGCTGCGAGCTTGTACATCTGCTATTTTTGAAAATCTTTTGAAAAATCTTGAAAGTGTGAACTAGTGAGAAGCCTTTTGTGGAGTTGGCCTCAGGTCTTAATGGGTTAAAGGAGTAGTTCACCCAAAACATTACTTGTTGACCGGGCAAAGTCTACAGTACTGAGTCTCCTATTGACCAATGACCCGGTCATCAAATTATTGGCTTCAGGAATGCGACATGAAACAAAAACAATCTCCATGAATTCAAGGCTTCATGGGGTGTGTAATTGATAGAAAATAAGTCATTTTTGGGGGTGAACTACTCCTTTAAGGGTCCATTTGGACCCCTGGTGGGTCCCAGGGGCCCGAGGTTGAGAACCAGTGTGTTAGACTGTCTTCTTAAGAGCTGAAGAGAACAATGTGCTGCACCAAAGTGTGGGTGATTATTAGGTCCAATATTCATTTTTTTTACAAGACATTGTGTTGGTGTTTCTCGCTCAGTTACAGATGTTTATAATCAATGCCTCACTTTCGGGGAAAATTTTAAAATGTAAACTATAATATAGCCTACTGTGTTATTTCAAATGTATTGTCATGGTTTGTGTGTTGTGCTTGATGACCCCCCCACTCGAAAACGAGATGATGATGCATCTCAAGGGGCTTATCCTCCTGAAAAATAAATACAATTAAGGACATACTGGATGAATATTACATTGATTGACTGGAGTTTTGACCTGAATATTTTCCACAACATAATTCAGCTGTTGGTTTCAACTTTGCGGTTCAACCAACAGATGGCGATGTTATGTAGCTGTCCTACTAGGGTAAACCCTCCACTTAAAGCTCTTCTGACAGTGGGATTACTGCAATGGGCCTATTGTGAAATCATGCTGTGCAAGAAACGTTCAGTCATAAAATTGTCATGAACCCCATGACACCTAGAGT
>NC_137606.1:46503669-46636489 GCF_963280865.1 Gymnoscopelus braueri
TCAGGCTTTTTGAGGCTGCGTTTGACCACTGCCCAGTGTGAAGAAAGACACATGTTCTTACATCATCCAGACTAATGGCCAACTAGCGCTCCGATAAGTCCCATGGTTGAAGGATGTGTGAAGCAGCCAGGGATAATGGTTATTAAGCTCAGGTCAGTTGTGATTCCACGGTACGTAGGTAGAGGTCACTCAGGACAGCAGCTGCAGTCCGTTGGTCAGAATACTGAGCACCATGCCAGCAGACCCAACAACCTGCCTGTGACAATGAACAAGGACTCCATCAGCCTAATGTTACACCATCTGCCTTATGTGTGATTCAGAGATTTGGCCTAGCGTGTGTGTGTGTGTGTGTAGCTGTAATGAATACACCTAGATTAATTACACTTGGAACAGCAGACTCAATAGTGTGTGTGTGTGTGTGTGCGCATGTGTGTGTGTGTATAATAAGCAAACCTTTGCATGTGCATAGCCATTATTTGACTCTGTACGGACAATTATGCAGCCACTGTGTCCAGTTCTTTTATTCACGACGTGACCTCTTTATTATGGGCATGTCATTATAGGTGTATCGAATTTGCTAGTTATCGTTAAAGTGAAATGTTCTTTTTTCATAAATATGTTTCATAATACGTATTTTAAAATGTTTATCGATCAAAAAGTCATTCTGTGTTTATTTTGATAGCTTGTTAGCTTATAGTGCCAATATAAACTTTAAACCAAATCAACGTTTTTCAAATTACATTTCTTTCTTTTTTTTCATTTTCATTTTTTTTTAATACAAAATATTGATCTACTGTGGTTCTCAAAGTGGGGTCCAGGGACCATCGGGGTTCCCTGAGGGGGTTCCACGTGGACTCTCACAGGCCTGTAACTCTGAGAGTGTACAAATGGAACCGAATGGACACGGGTCCATTCGGTTCCATTTGTACACTCTCAGAGTTATGGGGGGGGGGGGGGGGGATCCTTGAAATGTGAAAGTTTCAGAAGCACTGGTCTTGTGCGTAGCCTAGTTAGTATTGTCTTCATGCGGCGTTGCATGTGAGAACAAGCGATCCACCTCTTTAAGGCGTGTATGCATTGTGCTAACAGTCCAGACGTTAGGTGAAAGCCAATCTCCTCCTAGCAATCTGCTTGGAGGAGATAACAAACCAGTCTGATCATGGGGGTGAAGAGTACACGGCTCATACTTGGTGTGTTATCGTCACTCTTGTTGACTCGTCGCTCAGCAGATGCAGGCCGTTTAGTTTACCACTCACACATCAGCTGTTTCTCAACACTGCAACTTTTCCGACCTCATTATTATTACTATTGCGTTATTAGTACATAGGCAAAATGCCTTGTTTAATTATCTCTCGCCTCGGGTGACCTGGTTACCATCTCGGTGTACGCATACTGTATTGTCTGTGTGTGTGTGTATGTGCGTTTGTTTGTGTGTACGGAGAGACGAGTGATTCTCATGATTAGGAAAATACAATGTCGTAGTACTGTGGATCTACAGTGACCCCCCCCCCCCCCCAAATATACACTGGGCCAGTGATATAATTTAACCAGTTAAACCCTATGTACATCAAATAGCTAACATAGCCGTAGAAAAGCTCACAGCCCGTCACACAGAGCTTGCAGATCGGCTATTTTTCCCAAGCATTTATTTTGGAATGGAACATTTGGCATGCAAATTTTGCATGTAAAAAAAAAAGGAACCATGCATATTAACACGAATGGCCCTGGCTGCATATCAGTGGGGTGTGTACCGGTATACTGAGCGGAGGGGGGCGGTCTTATACGTGTGGGCCTTTGCCACGCCGGTTGCCACGCAAAACGGCTGAAATCCCCCAAAATAATCAAGAAGAAATTACTGTCAAGGAGTCGTCAAGGAGAAATGGTTGAAATCAAGGAGTCTTCTTCAGAATCAAGGAGGGTTGGCAGGTCTGCCAATATTTTTTAATCAATGATTGGTCTGCCAGTTATTTTAATCAATGATTAATTAATCAATGAATCAATTTTGATGATAATTGCCTAATTTTGCATAATGTTCGCCAGTCGTGGTATGCCCCTGAATCGGGAGGCTGGGGTTCATGTGGTTAATGTTTAGTACGCAGCTTGCACACCATTAATAAATCATTGTTTTGTTTTTGATATGATTTAGCCCAGAGTTGCATAACTGCATGCATGGCCATGGGTGGGGAAGAAAACCTAATAAATATTTTATTGTTAATACTAGACACTAGACTAGAGTGAATATGCCTAACAGGGAATACATTCTTTTTTTGTTATTCTTGGGGAGGATGCGTTGGAACCAAGCCAGGCTAGAGACGCTATGTAAACCACAGATTGATTCTAGTGAAGAACTTAACAAACTGCAGATCAGTGAGTGGTCTCAAAGTGTGGTCCTGGGAGCCCCAGGGGCCCTAGAGGGTGTTCCTAGTGGTCTCCATCAAAACGAGGAACAGTTTAATTTCACTATTAGCTGGTGAAATGATAGTGAAATTAAACTGTTTGTCATTTTGACGGGAACCCCTGGGAATACCCTCTCAACTGGTTAACTTCTAGACCAGGGGTTTTCAACTGATTATGAACCAGGGACCACCACCCCGACTAAGAATCAACCTGGGGACCACTGTTGTGTTGGGAGGGGTGATGTGGGTGTGGTGTGGGGGGGGAAAGCTTGAGGGCGTTCCTGGGGGTCCCTAGCAAAATGACAAATGAGTTGATATAGCATAAAAATAATTTGACCCACTTTAACCCTACATACCAAATATTTTCAGATGGGGGTACGCGGTCAAATACATTTTTAATTTGGGGACATGACATTGTTTGAGAGAAGCACTGCTGTGTAGATTACACAGTGACGTGATCCAGTGAGAGAGAGAGGCCTGGCTGAACTGTGGTCTCTCTCTCGCTCTCGCTCTCGCTCTCTCTCTGCTTGTTTACTCGTCTGGGCTTTGGCTCACAGACGTTTGGAACACTTCAAGTCCTCCTGATGAAATGTTGTTTATGAGACAGCCGGAGACGAGGACGTGGCTATTGCTTGTTACTAACCGGACACCATTAATCAAAGCCCACGAGGGTTAAAGGTGTGTGTGTGCACGTGTGTGTGTGCATAATCAACCAACCGTTGCATGTGCATAGCCCAGTGGCTCTCAATGTGCAACGTTGTTTTCTCACTCAACAAACCAACATACAGTATAAGTGTATATTATACAGGGTATTTGCACATTTCTAAAGTGACAATTCAAGGACTTTTAAGACCCTTTTAATACCTCTAAAATGAAAAAATAAATAAAACAACAACTAATAATTAGACCATTACTACATTTAAAAGTAACCAACAAACTATACTACAGTGTTGATTTTGACAGCACATTTTGATTTAGTTCTAGTCAATAGCCTTTTGAATAAAATTCCATTTAGTTTTAGTCATATTTTAGTCATCTGAGATTTTTTGTTTTTGTCTAGTTTTAGTTGACTAAATATCATATTAAGATTATAGTCGACTAAATCTACAGTTGATTTAGTCGACTAAAATGTGTTTTGGCGGTACCTTGATGGCGTCGTAATGGCTGATTTTACACTTGGTTGCATGCTGAAAATAGCCGATCTACAAGCGTGTTGTGAGTTTGTAGATCTGCTATTTTCAGAGCGCAACACCCGAGCGCAACCAAACATAAAATCACTTTTCTTTTAGTTCTACTGGATGTCTTCTCCACTAGTCTTAGTTCTACTGGATGTCTTCTCCACTAGTCTTAGTTCTACTGGATGTCTTCTCCACTAGTCTTAGTTCTACTGGATGTCTTCTCCACTAGTCTTAGTTCTACTGGATCTCTTCTCCACTAGTCTTAGTTCTACTGGATCTCTTCTCCACTAGTCTTAGTTCTACTGGATGTCTTCTCCACTAGTCTTAGTTCTACTGGATGTCTTCTCCACTAGTCTTAGTTCTACTGGATGTCTTCTCCACTAGTCTTAGTTCTACTGGATCTCTTCTCCACTAGTCTTAGTTCTACTGGATCTCTTCTCCACTAGTCTTAGTTCTACTGGATGTCTTCTCCACTAGTCTTAGTTCTACTGGATCTCTTCTCCACTAGTCTTAGTTCTACTGGATGTCTTCTCCACTAGTCTTAGTTCTACTGGATCTCTTCTCCACTAGTCTTAGTTCTACTGGATCTCTTCTCCACTAGTCTTAGTTCTACTGGATGTCTTCTCCACTAGTCTTAGTTCTACTGGATGTCTTCTCCACTAGTCTTAGTTCTACTGGATGTCTTCTCCACTAGTCTTAGTTCTACTGGATGTCTTCTCCACTAGTCTTAGTTCTACTGGATGTCTTCTCCACTCGACCCTCCCTAGCATTTTAGTCTAGCTTTTTATTTGTTGACGAAATTGTCAATATATTTAGTCTAGCTTTAGTCATCATAGCTTAGCTTTTATTTAGTTTTTATTTAGTTTTTGTCGTGAAAAAAGGTAGTCGACTAATATTTTTCGTCATAGTTTTAGTCGACAAAATCAACACTGCTATACTATAAATAGTATAAATTGTCAAATATTGCCTAAGAAAGAGGCAAAGATTTTTACACAATTTTTATCTGTGGAACCGAGTTGAAACACAATCATGTAATGCCTCAACTCCTACAATTCCAAGTGCTTGTCAGGATGGGGGGTCCCCAGTTCACATACATGATCATTTTGGGGGGTTGCGGCTTGAAAAGTCTGAGAACCACTGATATAGCCTATTTTTCGTGTGTGTGGCATGAGTGTTTATGAGTTGTGTGTGTGCACATAACGCGTGCTGTGGCCCTGTGCCCATGCATGCAGGCACGTACATCACTTGTGATTTCAATGTGTGTGGATAAACTTGGTGGCGTGTCACCTTGGAGTGTGTGTGCTTGTGAAACGAGGCATGTGTTTGTCTTCGTTGTACCTTCACTCGATGCTTAATGACTCTAACCTTAAAGTTGTTTACCAGGACTCATAAACGGACATGTAAGCAGCGGTGCTACAGTCTGTGCTGCGTCTCATGTACTGCACAATGATCTGAACATGGACGACCTCACACACACACACACACGCACACATGCACAAACACACACACAACTTTGGTGTTTTCCAGAATATTATCTCAGTGCACTGTTCTAACATGGTGGTTAAGTTGAGCCGAATTAGCAGCAAAGTCAAATGGCTTTGTTTTTAGCAGCAGGGAACACTGTACGTTGGGTTAACACAATCCCTAATGCCTAGTTTATGCTCCATACTGTATGTATGACCGAAAATAGCAGGTCTATAAGTTCTGTGAGCTTGTAGATTGGCTTTTCTTGGTGCGCACCACCATCTACGTGTGTGTGTGTGTGTGACATTGGAGTGGTTGGCTCACTGAAAGAAAACTACAGAAGAAAAGCCGCCAAGTTTACTATTGGCTGACAGAGGTCAAAGTTCACCAATGTTAACAATTTACGGTATAGGCATATAGTAGACGCTCCTATATATATATATATATATATATATATATATATATATATATATATATATATATATATATATATATATATATATATATCTCTCTATCTCCGCGGACAAACGCATATCAATATGGGGGTCCTTGACATGAAAAAAGTTTGAGAACCACTGATATTATAGCAACATAAGTAAAAAAAAAAAATCTAAGGTTTGCACAGGTTTTCACCATTTTTCTAATCTATCTACAAGCTCTATATACAAGCTCGTAGCCGCGCTATGAGCTTGTATATCTGCTATTTTTGAATGGCCCAAAGTATAAAATAATGGTTATAGCTATAAAAATCTAAAATGACACAGTATGCGTTCCCGGATTGAATGGGTTAAAAATAAGCCTATTGCCTTGTTAATAATTGTCTTTATTGTCCCCTCAGGGATATTGATCTTCACAGTCTGTTCCAACAGAAAAACACATAACCATATAGCACAGAACATAACAACATAACACCAAGACGATACATGAGGTCACCAGTATACACCAAAAACATCCTATCAGTGAGGCAGTTTTGTTTAATCCATTAAGACATGGATCCATTAAGACATGGACACATCATTTTAAGATTTCTTTGGCTATTCAAAAATAGAAGATATACGATCTTGTAGATCTGCTATTTTTGAAAAAGAAATTGTGAAAAGTTTTGCAAATATATATACATTTATTTTTTACTCAAATCTTTGCGTCTTGGGGCTCCCTGGAACTAAATATTTTGAGATGGGGGGGGTCCGCAGCCAAATACATATCATTTTGGGTGGTCCTTGACCTGAGAAAGTTTGAGAACCACTGATATTATAACAACAAGTGTTTTTTCCCCAAAAAACTGTTTTGACATTTGTAGAATCCCCTGAAGCAAAGATTTGAGTTAAAAATGTTCGCTTTAAAAAACATACATAATCAAAGATTTGCACACATTTTCACGATTCTTCAAAAAATAGCAGATCTACAAGCTCATAGTGCGGCCTTCCCGGTCTTAATGGGTTAATGGCGTATCTGTATCTTCGTCCAGATGTAGGGGATGACGATCAGTGTCATTTGCTATCGTGAGAGCCAATCGTGTGATGGCCTTATTGTTCATATATCAGTTGTCTTTTCTCAACAATTACCGGCCACGGCGACACTTAATGAGGACGAACGGTCAGATGCAGAGAGATTATAGAACTCATTACTGTCTTCCCGTCGTGCAGGTGGCCATTAAGATCATCGACAAGACCCAGCTGGACGCTGTCAACCTGGAGAAGATCTACAGAGAGGTCCAGATCATGAAGATGCTGGACCATCCGCACATCATTAAGCTCTACCAGGTGAGCCACTGGCCCTTTTTTCTCTTATACCTACAATCAGTGGTGGAAGAAGTACTCGGATATTTTTACTTTAGTAAAAGTAGCAATACCACAATATAAAAGATACTCTGTTACAAGTAAAAGGCCTGTGTTCAACATGTTACTTGAGTAAAAGTACAAAAGTATTGGCGTCAAAATATACTTAAAGTATCGAAAGTAAAAGTACTAAAATGTTTGAAAATAGCAGATCTACAAGCTCACAACGCGTCGCGAGCTTGCAGATCGGCTATTTTCAAATAGCCTATGTATAAAATATGGCTGAAGTGGTTAATGTATGGTTAATAATATTATATTTATATCTGCAAAGTAACTAGTAACTAAAGCTGTCAAATAATTGTAGTGGAGTAAAAGTATAATATTTGCCTCTGAGATGTAGTGGAGTAGAAGTAAAAGTAAATCGATCACTTTATTATAATCGATTATGGATGAAAGAAAAATGGTTTGATTAATTGTTGCGACCCATACCTATGTAGGAAGATGTCTCCACTCTCCATGGATGGACTTTTGATTGATTGATTGAATACTTTATGAATAGTTTGCAAAAAAGCACAGAGGTACAGTTATACAACACTGCTAAAAGGTTAACACAAAAAGCCCTGAGAGCTTGTTTCCATTGTGGTCCTGTGCATTCAATTCATCCAAGACATATAGACATACAATATACTATACAATAAATCATTGGTTCTCAAAGTGGGTTCCTAAATAATGAATAGTTAGGAACTAAATGGACCCTTATGGGTCTGTTCCATTTGTACACTCTCAGAGTTAAATTAACATTGATTTTACAAAATGAATTGGGGTCCCAAAGATAGAAATGCCATTAAATGGGGGTCCGTAGCCCAATGCATGTCAAACTGGGGGTCCTTGAAATTAAAATGGTAGAGAATCACTGCTAGAGCCGTAAAAATCTTCTCTTACGGCATATCTTATGGCATATCTTTTCAAATGGGGGTCCGCAGGGCTAATAAGTGTCAATTTGGGATGAAAACATTTGAGAACCACTGCAAAACAAATCATCAATACTAGGAGCAGTAAAAGTACATTTACAGAAACGACAGTGGGAGGTCATTTCTTTTGGCAAAAAGACAGAGTTGAATGACCCGGTCTGTCCGGTTCTCCCATAAGCATCACCTAGCTCTGATTGATTGTGCCGTGGCTTTGTTTGTGCTACTGGCCCACTGTTTATCCGTGTCACCACTTGTGGTAATATACGTTTACAGAGTGCTCTGACATCATGGCTGCTTTCTGCTGCTCGCCAGTCATGGCTGGTTGCAGCTGGGACACGGCAGCAATCACTCTAAACCAACGCGTTTATTTCTGTGGTCGCCGCTGCGATGCATTGAAGCAGTGGTTCCCAAACTGGGGGTCCCCAGATGAAATTGTTTCGTTTTTTTTTGTGGGGGGGGGGTGGGGGGTCCCCCTTAATGTGCAACATTGTTTTCTCACTCAACAGTAAATAAACCAACATACAGTTTGAATGCATACAATGGATCTGCACGTTTCTAAAGTGACAATTTAAGGACGTTTAAGATCTTTTTAATACCAAATTGGTCAAATTGTCAATATTACGTAAGAATGAGGCAAACATTGTGAAAATAGCCAATCTACAAGCTCACGTGCGAGGCGTTGGTGAGCTTGAAGTTCAGCTATTTTCACAATATTTATCTGTGGAACCGAGTCAAAACTAAATGTAATGCCTACAATTCCAAGTGCTTGTCAGGGTGTGGGGTGCACTGGGGTCCCCTGTTAAAACATGATTCTTTTGGGGGGTCGCAACCTGAAAAGTTTGGGACCCTTGCATTAAAGGACGATTTCAGCCATTTTCAACATATCTTCGTATCATTGAGATGGTAAAAACTTTGTCTACCCCGTCTGTGTCTCAGAGGAGGGCTGTGGACAGTTCAGAAACCTGATGGTTTCAGTGACACCATCGATGGGGAATCCAAGCTAATAGAAACGGCAGGCTTTCTATTCCTGGAAAGTTAGCATGCTATAATGGTAGCCATTGTTCTCGCGTTAATAAAAATAAAACATTTGAAATCTTGTTTGGAGAGAAAAAAAACCTGTCTAATGATTATGTCACTGGTAGGTTTCTGAAGTGTCCACAGCCTTCCTATGAGACACAGACAGAGTAGATTGTTTTAATACAGTTTTATCATGAGCACTCGTGAGGACCAATTATATGAAGATAGGTTGAAAATGGGTGAAGTCGTCCTTTAAAAGAAGCCGTGAAACGTATTTTGTGAGTGCAGAGTGATGATTCCTCTTTTTTTGTATCATGTATGTTTCAGAATCTGCACCTGACATTAATCAAAGTTGTGTGAGTTGAGCATATATATATATATATATATATATATATATATATAAAGTTTGCCAATATTAACAAGGCCAAAATAGGCTTTTTTGGGGTGTTTAGCGTTTGTCTCTGTATTGGTAAAGGAGTACACAATGAAGTACTGATATATTAAATAAAATACAAAATTATTCTTAACCTTTTTGTATAGTTGTTGTATATCGTCTCTGTCGGGTGGAAACCTCATATGTCCAACACTGTTCGTTTTCGCGGCGCATTTTGAGCGGCGCATTTTGAGCTTTCAGATCTGCTAATTGTGATACTTTTGTATGAGGCTGTAGTACAGGGGTATTCAACTTTAGGCAGCGGGCCACAGTTGTAAAATTACTTGAAGCCGGGGGCCACAAGACATTTTCTTTTTTAAGAAAAAAAAAAAATCATGTTTGACCGTTTAACTGGAAAATTCAATCAATTTATTTTATTTTATTTTATATAAATGCAAAGTGGTCCTTTAAGAAATTTGTAACTGGTTGGTTAAACGGTTAACTCTTTCAATGCCATGCTTATTTATGGAATTTGGGTTCTGAGTGCCACAACCAAAATTAATTGTAAAAAAAAAAGTGCTTAGGAGCCGAGATACAGCCTTTTTCAGTAAAAAGTTAAACAAGAAGTGAATGGAGCAGCAAATCTTCAAATCATCATATCTTGGGTTCTGAACATGTTTTTCCAAAAAAGAAAAAAAAAAAAAAAAAAAAGACGTATTTGACGTAGTGTGGCACACGGGGCGTCAGGCCTCATGACGTATTTGACGTATTGTGGCACTGAAAGAGTTAATGTATGATGTTATTTGCTATTTTATTTATTTTGTGGTGCGAAGATACTCCCCCCCCCCCGAACGTGACGCCAAGAGGTAGCTATCCAGCCGCCATGTTACAAAGCTGCACCACGACTGCTGCCCGATTCTGCCGCATCTTCAGAAATAAACAATGATTTATAAAGTACTTGAAAGAAAGCCACACCAAAAAAGAACATACAGTATGTCTTGCTTTTCAGAGTGCAAAGAAACAAATCAGCCAGAAATGGCTTCTCAGAATGGTTTCTCTCCTCGCTTTATAATTAACTGATTTTAAACGTTTTGAAAATGTTAAATTAAGCAGTAAAACACTGGATAATTTGCTCCAGTAGTGAATGATCTCTCATATGCCAGCGTCTATAGCTTACATGTCCAAATAGCGTGTGGCTAGATTCACTACTTTCAGAATAGCTTTCAAGTAGTTCAGCTACTTTTTTCACCAGTGATCAACATCAAAGAGCACAACATGAGTTGAGTGCAGTTCATCCATTACATGCCATTTCCCTCCATTTGTAGCTTCTGAGTTTGTTTTGGTCAATCAAAACACCAAAGAAAGAATTCTCCATCTCATCCATTAGTTTTTAGCTTCCGTGCCAGGGACCCGTACACAGAACACATGTGTTCTGTGTACCTGTGTACCTGTAACAGGTCCCTGGCACGGAAGCTAAAAACGAATGGATGAGATGGAGAATTCTTCCTATTTTCTCAAATTCAAAATCCAGGCCTGTGCACTAAAAAGGTCTGGCACAGAAATGATCCTCTCAAACATCAACATTGTAAATGCACTATGAAGCAGTACGTCACCATGTCCATTATGGTCCTATAGTACCTATAGCACATACTGTAACAATGGACATAATGTTGTACTTTAGCACCAAACACTGGACAGTAGGAAACATGTTGATGTGAGCGCCTTAATTAACCATTAACGAGTTTTGATTAACGGTTATGAAAAGCACAAAACATTTTCATCCTGTACAACCAACCATCCAATATATATTTTCGGAATATGTAATGTGTTCCAGTTGGAATGTGTTACAGGGCCACAAGAACACTCCACGGGGGCCGAATTTGGCCCGCTGGCCTCCAGTTGAATATCACTGCTGTAGTATGATCAAGTAGGGGGCAAACGAAAAAAAAACTAAAAAAGTTAGAGAACCTCTTATGGAGATAAGAAGAGGTTTCTGCCCGACAGCAACGATATATTGCAGTCATTGTGTGTGGTTGTCACATTTGTCACCCAATCCCAAAGGTACACCCGGGCTTGTCTCACGGTCCGCCATCGTGCTTGGCTCGACACAGCGTTTTTTAGAAGCTCAGTCTTTAGCAGATGACACAGCCCGCTGTCTGTGTGCTGTCACTCTAATTAGTGAACCAGTGTCTATGTAGGCCGTCTATTTCCTAAGTGACGACATGTCGCGAATATCACCTTTTGTGTCCAGCATTACGGTAGTGAAGTATCCTTGTCCAAAAGCCGCTGTGTCAGCAGCCTTAAGTAGCTGACATTGCCGTTACCACCTCACACCAGATCATCTGCCACTAAAACAGTAATCTTTCCCCCTGCTGCTGAGTGAAAGTATTAGGGCGAGGCGAGTTTATTTTGTATGGCACATTTCAACAAAATTAAGTCTGGTCACTTTGAGTTTAACAATGCAGTGGAGCAGGATGTATCCAGCTTCCCATTGTGCCCATCCCCAGGCACCATGCCAGTGTGGCTGCTGAGCTGTCATGGCCTGTCACCAGATAAGATTTCTTGGACCCCAGCCCAGTCATTTTAATATTATTAGTATCTACCCATGTCAAGTCCTGATCACATATTTAACCCATTAAAATTGGGAAAGCATCTGTGTCATTTTAGATTTATATAGCAACATACGTTTTTTGTTGTTAAACTCGTAGTTTTCAAAAATAGCAGATGTACAAGCTCACAGCGTGTCTCGAGCGATCTGCTACTTTTGAACATTTTTGAAAAATCTTGAAAGTGTTTGGAAACATTCGAATAATTTTGAACTTCTGGGTGTCCTTGGCACAAAACATTTTTTTGAATGGGGGGGTCCGTGGCCAAATACATATCATATCGGGGGTCCTTGGCACGAAAAAGTTTGAGAACTACTGATTTAGAAGGCATTTGTAGAATCTGCCTCAGGTCTTAACTCACTGGTTTACTTCTATTTTTATAATATATATATATACATATTTTCTATATAGGAAAGAAAACAAACTTTAAAAGGGATATTTGCTTGCGACCTATGAAAATTGGGTTGGTTTGAGAAACAGTGTTCTAGATGATAATAGCTGCACAGTGCCGCACTTCTTCGAGAACATTAAAGTCAAGTAAAACCAATTAAATCTGCAGGTAAGATACTGTATGTCTGGAAGCACTCACATTGCAGACAAGTGGCTGTTGGACTACATAACATTTTCAATCTCCCAAAACGTGTTATTTTCAAAACTGGCAGGCCTCCTTCGGCAGTGCTACTGGACATTGTATTGTAATTCAAATAAATACATGATACTGTCTTGTGTCAGTCAGGTTCTGTACAAAGGTTTGCAGCTTACTTTGCCAAATGCCATGACAGACCTTGTTTTGCATACACTATGTTCGGAAAGTATAGGAAAATTAGGTGTAGACTCTGGGTCAACATTTTAGCTCCTACAAAACATTAAATAGACCCCCAGTTTGGGAACCACTGGCCTAATGAATATGAAACCGGGAAATCCTTGAAGTGAAAGAAAAGGTTGAGCATCAGTGTCTTTAAACATCACTTTCGGCCCAGAATTTACCAATCCGTGCAACCTTAAAAAAAAAAGAGTAAATTACGTAACCCTTGTACAGTAAGGTCTGGTGAGTTGAGTGAAAGTGAAAGGGCATTTTGTTGAGCCTCGTTGGCTTGAACAAATTGTGGATATTGTCTGTTTGTATGTAGGGCTTTCACCATTATTACGATTATTTTACTTGACGATTAATTGTCACTCAAATAATTGCGATTAATGATTTGATTGTGTTTCTGTCGTTTTAACATTGGAACATTATGAATAAAAACTACATTTCTGTTTAGGCTTTGTATACAAAAGTTGCACAGGGAAGATACAACAAATAACAATTGTAATTGTAACTTTCAAAAAAACATTAATACTGGAATTCTACAGATCTACATGCTCAAAATGCGCTATTTCCACTATTTTAGAAAATCTTGGAAATGATGAAGACGATTAGACAAAGAATTGTAGCGATTATCTCTAATTGCGATTAAGCGATTATGAAATAATTATGACAGGCCCATTTGTAGGATAGCTAAACACAGCACACGCTAAACACAGCACATTATATAAGGTATACTATAAGGTAATAATGTGATCGGCTTGCTTAACCACTTTAAACCTGGTATCCCTATTTTGAGCATGCCAATTTAGGCAAAAATCTTGCAACATTTTGGATTACCTGTAAACAAGCAAGGCCCAGCCTGTGATCTTTGGTGCACCCTGCGGAGGGTCCCGAACCCCAAGGTGGGAACCACGCACTGTCCTATCGGTTACGTACTGTACATGGGATTGGGACATCCCTCTATTTTTATGCGTTACCGTTGACAAACATTTCCAACCTAGCAGGACCTTTCCATTGCCTTCAGTTAATGACTGACTATGTTTGTGTGTGTGTGTGTGTGTGACTGTGTGCATGTGTGCAGGCTGGATGTGACCAAAAAGGCGCTGCGACAGAAGTGATTTCATCAGGGGAGTTTAGTAGAAGGCCGAGGGTCAGTTAAGGGCTGCAACGAGGGCTCTCACCATTATGAAATTTTACGTGATGATTAATTCCCAGACATTTCTCCTTGCCGTAATCTGAAGACTCACCTCTTCAGACTCCACCTCAGCCCGTAGCACTTGCCCTAGCCTCGACGACCTTGTAGGCTTATGCAAAGGCTAAATGTAATTTAGATAGCATGTTATGTAGACAGATGCCAGGTCATTGTTGACCTGTTATCCTATAGTGTGTACAGATTATAGATTTTTGAGGATATTCTACTGACTAGACTGGTCTACTGGTTAGACTGATGATAGGTTCTTGGTTTACTTATGTATTAGCTTATTAGCAGATGACTATTTCTATGCATTTGATGTATTACCTTGTGTTGTCCTTGCTTACTGTAAATCGCTCTGGATTAAGAGTGTCTGCTAAATACCTAAATTGTAATTGCCACACAAATAATTGAGATTAACGATTTCATTCAGTTTTTGTCGTTGAAATCTGGAGCATAAGAATACAAATTACATTTCTGTTGAAGTTACACAGGGCAGATATGACAAATAACTTAAATATACAAAGAAATGACTGACACGTTAACTTTATACATAAATAAAACCCGATCTACAATCAGTGGAAATAGTGGAAATAGACGATTTACAAGCTTGTAGATCTGTTATTTCCAGTACTTTTTGAAAGTGTTTGAAAACATTTGAAAAACTTTCAACAAAATAATTATCTCAAATAATTGTGATTATCTCAAATAATTGTGATTATCTCAAATAATTGCGATTACGTAATAATTGTGCAACCATCGATTATTATCCTGTACATCACCACCTGTCACAGTATATAAGCAATATTTTGTTAATTACATTACATTACATTACAGTCATTTAGCAGACGCTTTTATCCAAAGCGACTTACAATAAGTGTATTCAACATAGGTAGGGAACGAAAACTACTAATCACCAGAAGTCTTTAGTGCATTTTCTGCAAAAACAAGCAACCAAGAGTATACCTAGCGCTAAGGTAAAAGTGCAATATATCAGCTACCTATTTCCTTAAACAGATGAGACAAAATAGCTAAATCAAATGAGCATGAGCTAAAACAAATAAGTGTATCGACTAAACAAGATCCAATAAACAATACAACAATAGAAAACAAGCGTTCGTACAACTAGTTAACAAGTAGGCCAGGCAGAGAGGAAGGGTAGTGTTTCCTGAAGAGGTGGGTTTTCAGCCTGCGGCGAAATATGGGCAGTGACTCTGCTGTCCTAACATCAGTGGGAAGTTCATTCCACCACTGTGGGGCCAGAACAGAAAAGAGTCGTGACCATGTGGATCGGCCAGAAGGACCCTTGAGTGACGAGGCAATCAGTCGCCCGAGGTGGCAGACGAGGTGGTTAATGATTACATCATATAAATGTGAAGCAGCACTATAAACCGACATTCCTGCCTTCAGTTTAGTAAAGGACATGATTACTATGCAAACCTGTTACATAAGGGTTGTGACATTTACCATCTTCAACAGCACAAACCTGTATGAAAACTAAGAAACAATGAAGTTATAAAAACGCCAAACATTATTGTACGGGAAAGCAAATATTTTTAGCTCCAGTTTTGCTTGCCTTTGCACTACAAAAATTACGTATTTAGCCAGGGATCCCCCCCCCCCCCCAGAAGTAAATATCTTTCGATTTTTCAAAAATAGCAGATATGATCTTGTATATCTGCTATTTTTGAATAGCCAAAGAAATCTAAAATGACACAGATGCGTTCCCCGGTCTTAAGGGGTTAATAAATATACATTTGTTTAGCTGGTAAGTGTGTTTTTGCAGCGTCTTGAAAGGCTGTGCAAGATCAAAAAGAATCCCATTCACCTCAAGTTGCTCTTTTATACGAGCCATTATGCAAGTGTCAGATGCACCTGGGGGGGGGAAACACATTGGCATGGATTTCACGGCAGCGCTGCCTCTTCTAGGAATGAATTTGTCCCACAGCCGCTGTGACCGCCGTGTCACAGCGAGACAGACAGAGAAGAGAAGCTCTCACTCCTCTGGATTTGGGCTCATTAAAAGCCATTCAATTGTAACTTAAGAAATGTGCAGACACCCTGTATACACTTATACTGTATACTGTATGTTGGTCTGTTTACAGTTGAGTGAGAGAACAATGTTGCACATTAAGCTAATCATCCCCCCCCCACAATCATGTGGGGCCCGACCCCTAGTTTGGGAACCACTGGCCTAATGAAAATAAACCGGGAAATCCTTGAAATGAAAGAAAAGGTTGAGCATCAGTGTCTTTTAAACATCACTTTTGGCCCAGAATTTCCCAATCTGTGCAACCTTAAAAAAAATCTAAACGACAGTAAATTACGTAACCCTTGTACAGTAAGGTCTCGTCAGTTGAGTGAAAGTGAAAGGGCGTTTCGTTCATCATTACACAACGTGATGGCAGCCGTCCCGTCCAAGCCCAGCGTTCTGCTGCTGTGTGCGATCATCGTTATTTCCAGCAGCCTGCTGTCGATCCCAAAACACCACGGGGTCAATTAGTCACTTCCTCTCTGACCTTATAGAGGGGGCAGGTCTGCGGGCCCCAATGGGGGAAGCCCTACGGTTGCACACATAACGGTGGAGCCCTCATTCCTGCTACTCGCACATTATTATACAGCTACACAAACCCAAACCAACCCCAGCACTAGCTCTGTCACCATTATGACATTTTACTGGACAATTAACCCAATTCAATTCAATCCGGGAACGCATGTTTTTATTTATGTTTTTATTTTAAGGTTTCTTTGGCTATTCAAAAATACCAGATCTACAAGCTATGAGCTATGAGCTTGTAGATCTGCTATTTAAAAAAAAAAAAAAATCTTTGAATATAGCAAACATTTTTAACTCAAATCTTTGCTTCTGGGGGTGGTCCCTGGAACTAAATATTTTGAGATGGGGGTCCGCGGCCAAATTTTTTTTCCTGAAACTCTTTGAATATATATATATATATATATATATATATGTTTTAACGCAATATTTTTTAACTCCAATAATTGCTTCTGGGGGGTCCCTGGAACAACGTATTTCGATAGGGATCGGCGGTCAAAAACATATAATTTTGGGGGGTCCTTGACAAGAAAAGGTTTGAGCACCACTGATATAGCAACAATAGTTTTTCAGAAAACAATATACATTTGTTGAGACATTTGACAGTTACAAGATTTCGCTTAAAAAAAATATATATATTCTATTTTCACAAGTATATCGTAGCTGTCCCGTGAGATTAAATCCACTAGTTTGATTGACTGTTGCACCATAAACCATTAAGACCGGGAACGCATCTGTGTGTCATTTTTAGATTCCTTTGGCTATTCAAAAATAACTCGCGCTATGAGCTTGTATATCTGCTATTTTTGAGAAATCGTGAAAATATTAAAATAATTTTTTTAAAGCAAACATTTGTAACTCAAATCGTATTGCTTCTGGGGATTCAACAATGTCTTCTAAATCCTAACAGTTTAAAAAAAAAAAAAATTTTTAACTAATGTTGCCATCAGTGGCTCTTAAACTTTAGTCAAGGACCTTCCAAAATGATATGTATTTCGCCGCGGACCCCCATCTGAAAATATTTTGTTCCAGGGACCCCCAGAAGCAAAGATTTTAGTTAAAAATGTATTCAAAGATTTGCACACATTTTCAAGATCTTTTTTCGAGATCTACAATCTCATAGCACGGCACTCGGTGCCGCGCTATGAGCTTGTAGATCTGCTATTTTTTGAATAGCCAAAGAAATCTAAAAATGACACACAGATGCGTTCCCGGTCTAATGGGTTAAATGGTAAAAAAATGACCCAATTCCAATACCCAATACAATTATTAACGAAAATACGCCTTGATCTTCTCCGATGGCGAGGGGCTGTGCTGTCTGCCTCCTGAGCTAAGCTAACCTTTATCACAATCCCAATCCCATGTTTATGAATGAACTTGTCGCTGGCATTCCATTACCATTGCAATAATTTAGTGGGAGAAAAGAAGTGAGAACGAAAAGGAACGGCTCATATTCCCTTATCGGTTATTTATTGTGTCAACAAGTGGGAAGATTAACCTTGAGACGTGAGCATGTGTTTGGCTGTTGTCTTCCTCGCTTTAACGCACTCAATCCGGGAACGCATACTGTCATTTTAGATTTTTTATTAACCATCATTTTATACTTTAAATAGCAGATCTACAAACTCAGTGCTGCTATTTTTGAACATTTGTGCAAACCTTTGAATACATATATTCTTTGAAACAACATTTCTTTGACTAAAATCTTTGTTTCTGGGGGTCCCTGGAACAAAACCTTTTCATGTCAAGGACCCTCAAAAGTATATGGTTTTTAGCCGCCGACCCCCTCAAAAATATGTTGTTCCAGGGACCCCCCCCCCCCCCCCCCTAAGAAGCAAAGATACAAATGTTGTTTCCAAAAATATATATATATTCAAAGATTTGCACAAAACGTTTAATTGCCCCAAAGTATAAAATATGACTAAGAATCTAAAACGACACGGTATGCGTTCCCGGATTGAATGGATAATAGAGTGCATGAGGCGCTCGGTCGCAGGCAAGCAGATGGAAAATTGATCATGAACAAGGCCTGGTGTGGGATGATGTTCTAGTCAAGTGTGTGAACAGAACGTCTAGCTGTGTCTGATTCATCCTCTCCTCTCTCTCTCTCTCTCTCTCTCTCCGTTATTCTTTCCCCTCCACATTTAACTGTGTTTGTGTGCTGCCGCGTCTAAATCAGTTCTCCTGTTCCTCCTACGCAGGCCAGACTCTTCTCCAATAGCGCTGCAGGACACACCGTTGTTGTCTTTTTTATTTTAGTTTTTTTTAACCCATTCAATCCGGGAAAGCAATCTTAGATTTCTAGCTATAGAATATTTGGTTCTCAAAGTGGGGTGCGCCGGGGGGACCGCCCCCCCGGAGTCCTTGGGGTGGTCCCAGGGGGATATCATCCCCCAGTCACAATCATTTTAACCACTTTAATCATTATTTTATACTTTGGCTATTCAGAGATAGCAGATATACACGCTCATAGCGCGTCATTTAGTGCCGCGCTATGAGCTTGTAGATCTGCAATTTTTTTTAAAAATCGTGAACATTTGTGCAAATCTTTGACTATATATATCTTTTTACAACTCAAATCTTTGCTTCTGGAGGTCCCTGGCACAACATATTTTTGAGATGGGGGGGGGGGGGTATGCGGCCAAATTGCATATCATTTTGGGGGTCCTTGACAAGAAAAGGTTTGAGTACCACTGATATAGCAACGTAACATAACATCTTTTCAATCTGCCTCAGGTCTTAATGGGTTAATGTACCATTCAAACACTCTCCATACAAGCATTAGCCCGCCTCCGTGCTCTCATGTTGAGGCCATATTTAGTGCTTGCGCCATTCATATATTTATATATAGCGTGTTGTTAGCCCATTCAATCCGGGAACGCATCTCTTGTCATTATAGATTTCTTTGGTTATTCAAAAAATAGCAGATATACAAGTTCATACTAGCGTGGCACTGAGTGCAAATCTTTGAATATATATTTTTCAAAGTGAACATTTGTAAAATATGTTGTTCCAGGGACCCCACAGAAGCAAAGATTTGAGTTACAAATGTTCGCTTTGAAAATATATATATTCAAAGATTTGCACAAATTTTCACGATAAAAAAAAAAGAAGCAGATATACAAGCTCATAGTGCGACGCGGCACTCTTTGTCGCGCTATGAGCTTGTATATCTGCTATTTTTTAATAGCCATAGAAATCTAAAAAATGACACGCGTGCTGTGTTACCGGTCCTAGTGGGTTTGTTTGCAAATGTGTTACAGTTGTATAATACAGTATTTTTACCCTTTTTGCTTTTTCTCCACACGAATCCTAGCATCCCAATTCTGCATGCACAAACGTTTGGGGAAATACTAGTGAGCTTGTAGATCAGCCAATTTCAGTGAAGAGATTAGGTGTGGGGGGAAGAAAGGAGAGGACCAAGCATAGAGCCCTGGGCGACCCCGGTTAACAGAAGTGCCGTGCTGTATATTGGGCAGTGGTTCTCAAAGTAGGGTCCAGGGACCCTCAGGGTTCCTTGAGGGGGTGCCAAATGGACCCTTAGAGGTCTGTAACGCCGAGGGTCCATTTGGCTCCATTTGTACACTCTCAGTATGATGTAAGTCAGTGATATTCAACTGGCGGCCCGCGGGCCAAATCCGTCCCCTGTGGAGCTTTCATGTGGCCCCATTCCACATTCCAATGCAATTATTTATTATTTTATAACTTTTTGGGTGTGAATAGCTGTCCAGCCGCCATGTTACAAAGCTACAACTGCTTTATGATTTCTGCCCAATTCTGCCTAACAGGTTAAACATGGAGAAATAAGTGTACAAGTATAAGTGTGCCATACTTGAGTAAAAGTACATACTGTATAGAGATATGTTTTACTCCAATAAAAGTTAAGTCATCCATAAGAAAGAAAATATCTACTTCCTATTTTCTTAATATCAAATTCAAAGCCTGTGCACTATAAAGGACAGACATTATCCCATCAAACATAAAAATGCATGAATGCAGAAGCAGGCCCTAATAAGTTACCATAATGTCGTCCATTGTTGTGTCCTATCAGACCTATAGAACACAAAACACGGTTTTGTTCATTTTTGTTGTAATAGTCTTGTGGCCCTCAACTTCAAGTAATTTTACAATTGTGGCCCCTTGCCTAATCTAGTTGAATACCCCTGATGTAAGACCTTAAAATTAAAAGGTTTCAGAACCACTGATATAGGGTTTGATATGATGTTTGATTTACAGTGGAGAGAGGATGGAGGAGTGGCATGTCAGCAAATGGTCCGGCCGGCCGGGAATCGAACCATGGGGGACTCGTTAACCCATTAAGACTGTGTCTGTTTTTTTCTCTCTGGCTATTCAAAAATAGCAGATCTACAAGCTCATAGCGTGGCACCAAGTGCCGCACTACGAGCTTGTAGATCTGCCTTTTTTTTTTTATCTTGAAAATGTGTGCAAATCTTTGAATATATATATATTTTTAAAGCGAACATTTGTAACTCAAATCTTTGCTTCTGGGGGATTCTACAAAGGTCTTCTAAATCCTAACATTTTATTTTATTGTATTATGTTGTTATAATATCAGTGGTTCTCAAACTTTTTCCATGTCAAGGACCACCCAAAATGTTGTTCCAGGGACCCCCCAGAAGCAAAGATTTGAGTTAAAAGATTTGCACAAATTTTCATGATCAAAAAAATATATAGCAGATCTACAAGATCTACAAGATATCTGCTATTTTTGAATAGCCAAAGTATAAAATAATGGTTAAAGTGGTTACACAGAGATGCGTTCCGGGTCTGAATGGGTTAATCAGGGCTTATTTGCACCCATGTGGTACGTGCCCTAAGCACTTGGCCATTGGGTCACCCCACAGTTGAGTTGTGTAATCTCTTCCGAGTCATTCGAAACGCCAGTTTGACGGTCCGTGAATATGGGAACTAATTTATTTTAGTTCCTCCGTGTCTTCCTTTTTTCTCTGGCCTGGATGATCTCGATGACTGTGTTTAGTAGAAACACTGGGGTCATTGCATAATGATCCAGTCTTTCTGTTTTGGTTTAGACCAGCCTTTTTTTCTCTGGCCTGGATGATCTGATGACTGTGTTTTTGTGGAATCACCAGGGTCATTGCCAGTGGTGGAAAAAGTACTCAAATGTTTCACTTAAGTAAAAGTATCAACACTGCAATGTAGAAGTACTCTGTTACAAGTAAAAGTCCGGAATTAAAAATGTACTTGAGTAAAAGTACCAAAGTATTGGCATCAAAATGTACCAAAAGTAAAAGTACTAAAATGTTTGAAAATAGCAGATCTACAAGCTCACAACGCGTCGCATCGCGACACGTTGTGAGCTTGTAGATCGGCTATTTTCAAATAGCCTCTGTATAAAATAGGGCTAAAGTGGTTAATGTATGTTTCATAATATCATAATTTATATCTGCAAAGTAACTAGTAACTAAAGTTTTCAAATAATTGTAGTGGAGTAAAAGTACAATATTTGCCTCTGAGATGTAGTGGAGTAGAAGTAAAAGTACTGAAAATTGGAAATACTCAAGTAAAGTACAAATACCTCAAAATTGTACTTAAGTACAGTACTTAAGTAAATGACGTACTTAGTTACTTTCCACCACTGGTCATTGCATGATTTTGGTTTAGACCAGCCATTCTTAACCTGTGGGCCGTGAGTACTTGTGTGCCATTGGCAATCATTGGCAAGACTAAGATTGTTATAGATAATAATAACATTAATTAAGAAACCCTTCACTGTGTTTTCTTTCAAACCTTGAAAAATGAGTTTTCTTGTGATAAATAGCAACTTAAAGTATATTGATCCAAGCCGTAGGCACAATCGATTGATTGATCACTAAAATAAGATATCCTGAAAAATGCTTGCGGCCCACCCATCTGTCCACTTAAAGGGGCGTGAAGCCCCACCACGCTGATTTTGTTGTTGGCTTTCCAGTTCGGGTTTAAAAACGACTGCAGATCAAAAACATGGCAAACTAGTATAAGCACCACAGCTGCACCAAACAAATTAATAATGAGTTGTGTTAGATTTGCATAGTGTGTCCAGAGCCAAGGGCGTGGCCAATGTGCAAGCATGTTCGCTATAAAAAATACATCTATTCAAAGTTTTGCACACATTTTCATGACTTTTCTAAAATAGCAGATCTACAAGCTCATCGCGCGGCACTCGGTGTCGCGCGCTGAGCTTGTATAACTGCTATTTTTGAATAGCCAAAGTATGAAATAATGGTTGAAGTGGTTACACAGATGCGTTCCCGGTTTTAATGGATTAAGTTGATTAGCTGCAGCTGTGTTGCTTACATCACTGTGTACTATGAGGTCAGTGTTATGCAGCCTGCCATGTTTTTACCCTGCTGTAGTTTTTAACCTGAAGTGGAAAACAAACGACAAAACATAGGGTTTCATTCTCCTTTAACCCATTAAAAACCGGGCAAAGCATATGTGTCATTTTAGATATTCACGGTGGCTATTCAAAAATCTCTCTCTCTCTCTCTCTCTCTCTCTCTCTCTCTCTCTCTCTCTCTCTCATTCATATATATTCTGTATGTTGTCGTCTCCCTCAACCCCGTCTTCTTCCTCTTCTTCTCTCTCAGGTGATGGAGACAAAGAACATGCTCTACCTCGTCACGGAGTACGCCAAGAACGGGGAAATCTTCGGTGAGTGGCTTAATTAAACCGCAAGGTCAATCTGACCTCGGCATCTGGGAGGAAAAAAAAGTGCCCGCGCGGCCCATCTACTTTAATAATAATCCGTCTTCCCCCTTCTCCAGTCCTTTCCAGTTGTAACCACCCACATGCAGCCTGGCTGTGCGGCAGGCAGGAAGATTGCGTCTAAAGTTTATGAATAGGGAAGTTTCAAAGTCTCTCTCTCTCTCTCTCTCTCTCGCTCTCGCTTGCTTGTTATCTTAACCTCGGATCGTAAAGGTCACATGGCTGGGTAGAAACCAGAGATCATGCTCTGATGACGCCGCCGTCACGCGTTTCCAAGACCTGCTCAGATCTATCCCATATTAACCCTGGCTGACACAGTTCAACCACCGTGTGTCGGTTCATGTGGAACGCTATCACAGATCATATGGGCTGCAACTATTGATTCTTATCTTTAGCGTTTATGCTATCGATTATGTTTTGGATGAATTGAATATTTGAGAATATCCGAGTGTTTTTGTTTATATATCGTTGCTGTCGGGCAGAATTCCCTTATCTCCATATTCTAACTTTATTTGTTTTTTAAATGTATGCACTACTACAGCGTCATTCAAAAGTATCAAAAGTAGCAGATCTGCAAGCTCGAAACGCGGTACTTTTGATACTTTTGAATTTGGATCCTGAAAAGTAACTGTTTTGGATATATGAGATTTCCACCCGATAGAGACGATATATATCAACAAATGTATAAGTTACTAAATCAATTATTCAGATTAGCCACTTAAGCCATTATTTGGTCCATCATCGTACAACAAGTGTTGCGCATAAATACCGAAAACAGCCGATCTACAAAATCACATCGCGAGTCACGACACGTGATCTTGTCGACGAAAAAAAACACAAAAGTTAAAATATGGAGACACGTTATGTTTCTGAGACATGTCCAGATCGGTTCTATTGCCCTTGGCTGCTGACGCAGTTCCGACATCTTGTGTCAGTTATCATCTGTTAATAACCGGAGCAGGACAATGTTTGAAGGTGAACGTACCCACAGAGCCACATTGTGACTTTAGTAATTAGCTGATTATTAGGTTCAGAGTCATTAGCTCTGCTGGCATATTTATGGTTTGATCCACCTTTGTCCTCGTGTGTGGCATGTCAGAGTGACATATATATTATGGCTTATCTCTTTCCACCCGTACTATAAGGCAGGGTTATTGTGATGATTCTATGCACTCCACGTAACATGTAAGTCACCTTGAAGAGATTCCACTGTAGCTGATTTACACAGCCATACCATGACAGTTATTTTTAAACAGGCAACCTAAAAGATGTTTTTTTTTTTAAATCAATATTGTGATATGAGACTGGATAACGTCAGGAATTTTGGATATTGTAATTTTGAGATATGGCATTGATTGATTGATTTAATACTTTATTAGTCAGAAATGTAAACAGCACGTGGTACAGTAAGACATTATGGCTAAAGGGATACAAAAAGAACCTCCTGGGGACTTGTTTCCATTGTGGTCCTATTCAATTCATCAACATAGCATAAACAATGTACACGATAATACATCAGCAAATACAACGTACAAAGGAGAAAAATGAAAAACTGTCCAAAGTGAATGACACCTCCTTTCGATAGGAATTTACATTTACCTCCCCTTATGGTCTCCTGATGTTTTGTTTTTTTCAGGTCAATAAGTGTTGTCTTTAACTGGGTTTAATCACTTAAGCCCTACTTTATACTTATACAAAAACATTGAAAAATCAAGTTCCCCACTGCTTTAAAAGTCTTATCTGTGTTCTATTTCACCTTTACTTAACCACATAGTCCGACTTGATTACATTCTTATAGAGTCTTTGCCAATAAACCAGTGTCATGGTGAAAGACATAAAACCTGCATGCATACCACACACACACAGCAATCCACATGAGAAAAATATTTCCATCTTCCCATAATACTGTATGTGATGAACAGCCATAACAGGACCGAGGGCCCAGTGTGAATAGATCTTTTGTTGGAGAGATCTATTCTAAAAAAGGGATTAAACGAGACTAGACGGCTCTGTTATAAATGTACAAACAACCTCCCTCATAATCATTTTTAACCCATGAAGACCGGGAAACATTTTCAGATTTCTTTGGCAATATACGAGCTTGTAGATCTGCTATTTATTTTTTACCGTGAAAATGTGTGCAAATCTTTGAATATATACTTTTTTTAAAGCCAACATTTGTAAAATATATTGTTCCAGGGACCCCCAGAAGCAAAGATTTGAGTTACAAATGTTCGCTTAAAAATATATGTATGTATATTCAAAAATGTGCACACATTTTCACGATTTTTCAAAAAATAGCAGATATACAAGCTCATAGCGCAGCACTCTGTGCTGCGCTATGAGCTTGTATATCTGCTACCTTTGAATAGCCCAAAGAAATCTAAAATGACACAGATGCGTTCCCGGTCTTAATGGATTAAGCTCGGATCCGGTCAGCAAGGGACCAAGGGTCCTTGAATTTTAAATCATTATGCGTCCAGTGGCATAAGGGCCAGAGATCACCAATGTCCTTTTGCTAAATTTGGACCTCGGGGACAGACGGAAACAACAACGCTTGTGGCTGTAGACACTCATTATTACCACTACTGTATCGTCGCTGACAGGCAGAAACCTCTTATCTCCATTTTTTTTAACTGTTTGTGTTTTTTCGTAAATTAACGCCCTACTTGATCATACTACAGCGTCACACAGAAGCATCAAAAGTAGCAGATCTACAAGCTCGAAACGCGGCAGTTTTGAGCTTGTAGATCTGCTACTTTTGCTATTTTTGAATTTGAATCCTGAAAAGTTACAGGTCTGGACATATGAGGTTTCCACCCGACAGAGACAAGATGACTTTTTTTAAGAGCAACTTAAGACCTCAAACGGCATGGGAGTTGGACCGATAAATCAGTCTGCAAATGGACAAGACAAGCTTAAAGCCGATAGATAGTAGAGTTCTCAAATTCTGCCCGAAACCGACAGGACGTTTTTGGGCCGGGCCCAAAATCTATGCTGATTAGTCGGGCTGGGCCGAGCCTCGGGTTCCGTGAAGAAAAAAAAGAAAGAAAGAAAAATCTATTACCCTAAAAAAAGAAATGTCAAATGCCCCTAACGGCCTAACGGTAAGGCCGACGGAAATGGCAGTGAATGTGTTGGATGCAGTTCAAAGTGAACTTTACTCAGGTATCTAGTTTATCGCCGTCCAACCTTCCTAGCCCGTGTTATTAAAGAAAAACGGGCGACAACGGCCAACACTCGGCGATCGAAAACCGGCGAAAGTGGCTGTTTTCAAGATGTTTTGGCCATTATCTCTGGAACGGAAGGTCCAATCTGCTCAGTTCAAAGCTTGTTGGATGCGTGACTTTGAGGACATTAAGCCAGGTTTTCCGGTTTTCGGGCCTAAAAGTATGGTAATTAGGGCAGTAGGGCCCAGTTAGGGCCGGACCATTATTTTCAGGCCCGTTGAGAACTCTTAATAGATAGCCAAGGACCCAGCTTTGCAATGCATTATCGTACCTCAGGCCAATGTTTACACTTAGTTAAGCCAATTTAAGCTTCAAATTAAGTGTTTTGAAGAGTCTGAATTGAATTGGAATTGTCAAACTGGAAGCTAGGCCCCCCCCCCCTCCTCGTGTCGTAGTGGAGGAAACCCGACCCCTGCGGTGCCTGAGGGAACCCGCGGGGCCTCCAACAACGCCTCGCCGTTATGTTGGAGAGAGATTGAACCGTGAGATAACAAGTATCACTTTGTGTAGACCTGTTCTGCTCAGGAAAGACAAGGTGTGTGTGGGTGTGTGTGTGTGTGTGTGTGTGTGTGTGTGTGTGTGGAGGGAAAAACCCCGCGCTGGCCCAGAACATCACTGCTAGAATAGCAACTCGGAGGATAAGAATTTATCTTGATCTGCCATACAGTCAAGTGACGCGTGTTCTGTCCCTCACAACATCACATGGACTACACATACCCTCTGTGCAGCGTGATTGCAGAAGAGCAGCCGTTCCACTGGGCCCGCCAGCAGCAGCCAGCTGGCTTATGAAACAACACTATCTTGTTGGCTACAGCCTGACCCATGCCAGATTTTTGGGTTCGATGCCGAGTCCTAAAAAGTCCTAATGCCAAGTCCTAGAGATAGCAGATCTACAAACTCAAAGCTTTTTACCAAGCCTAAAAGCCAAGCAAAAATGTAATCTTTATTCATAATGTTCCATTACATTACAGTCTTTTTGCAGACGCTTTTATCCAAAGCGACATACAATAAGTGCATTCAACATAGGTAGGCAAGAAAACTACTAATCACCAGAAGTCTTAAGTGTATTCTCTTCTCAAACAAGCAACTAAGAGTATATGCAGTTCTTTCTCATTTGGTACAATGGCTACATTCACTGACTCTCTGCAGTCACTAAATTGGCTAAATCGTTCGCTGACTAAAAAATTAGCTGTCTCTCTGCTTTGTTTAGCCGAGGTCTTTATTAACTTGGCCCGTGACTCATCCTTCTCATCATTAGCCTTAACCATTATGTTCATTATTATGTCCATTATGGATGTGTTTTTGCTTTAGTGCAGGCTGCACAGTTTGCTGAGATCAAAGGGGTCATGCGTTGATGTATTCATCTTTTGTCGAGCACAATGTATTCCCCCCCCCCCCCCCCCCCTCAAGAGTCTCCATGCAACTCAGAGCCAACTCAGCTCACGCATGTGAAGAATTATTGTTGCATTTCTGCATTTCCAGGTGATGTTTGATGTCTGTGGGTTATTTAGTGCATTGGTTCTCAAAGTGGGGTCCTGGGGGGGGGGGGGGGGTCCCAGGGCCCCCAGGGCCCCCCCCCCCCCCCTCCATTTTTGTGTTGGCCATTCAAAAACAGCAGATCTACAAGCTTGCATATCTGCAATTTTTTTAATGAAATTGAAAAATATGTTTGGGAAATCTTCTTTTACATAAATCTTCTCTTCTGGGGGTCCCGGGCACGAAACCCTTTGAGATTGTGGGGTCTGCGGCCAATTTGGGGGTCCTTGGCACGAGCAAGTTGTGAGAAGCACTGATTTAGAGTGTCTCAGAGTGCTTACACTTACCCTACTTTCTAGGATTACTCCATATTACCGCTCAGCCATGGCCAACACAAAAAGCAGTTTGGGCTTTGTGTTTGCGTGCGCCGTGTGTGTGTGTGTGTGTGCATGCATAGACTACAGTACATCCAGTGTGTGTGTGTGTGTGTGTGTGTGTGTGTGTGTGTGTATAAGTCATTCTGGGGCCAGTGTACTTGTGATGTTGACTCAACAACTGCAAATCCTGCTGCTGTGCTTGTGACCTAGACTCTTAGACAGACAGACACAGACACACACAGACACACAGACACAGAGAGATTCTGTGGGGCTAACATTCAAAGATTTGGGGAAAAGTTCAAGAATTTTCAAGAATAGCAGATCTACAAGCGTCACTTCGTGCCGCCCTATGAGCTTGTATATCTGCTATTTTTTATTTTGAACAGCCAAAGTATAAAAATATGGTTAAAGGGGTTAAAATGCTTGTGATGCTTGTATATTAACTACATTTGCTGGGGACCCCCTGGAACCCCCCCCGAATCCCCCCCCAGAGCCCGCTTTGAGAACCAGTGGCGTAGGGTATGTAGCATATTGTTTTCAGATAGGCCTGTCGCAGTAATTACATAATTGTCTAATCGCTAATTATTTGAGATTATCACAATTTTTGTTGCGTAATTGTGATAATTGTTTCCATGTTGAAAAAACTGTTCATACATTTTCCCCAAAATAGCAGATCTACAAGCTACATTATTACATTTTAGTTTTCGAAGCCTTAAAAACCAAAACAGAAATGTAATTTTCCAATGTTCAATGGCAAAACAAAACACAATTAAGTCGTTAATCCCAATTATTTCGTGTGACAATTAATCGTCAAGTAAAAGTTTATGATGGTGACAGCCCTCATAGGTTAAGTTTTAACCCATTAAAACCGGGAATCTTTTTTAGATACATGCGTTTTTCAGAAAACTCTTAGGATTTAGAACAGACATGGTCCAGAACAGTGGTTCTCAAAAATAGCAGATCTACGAGCTCACAGCACGTCACTTCGTGCCGTTTCATTTTCAGATGGGGGTGAGGGGGGGGTCTTAATGGGTTACAGCTGTATACCTGTTGATATTCCTCCCGGGGAAGGGCTGTCAACACTACCGAAACGCTGCCCTTCCTCTTCGCCTTGCCTACTTGTTAACTAGTTGCACGAGCTCTTGTTTTATTGTCTTATTGGATCTTGTTTATTCGATACACTTACTTGTTTTAGCTCTTGCTCATTTGATTTTCCTATTTGTCTCATCTGTTTAAGAAAGTAGGTAGCTGATATATTGCACTTTTACCTTAGCGCTAGGTATACTCTTAGTTGCTTGTTTTAGAAGAGAATGCACTTAAGAGTTCTGGTGATTAGTAGTTTCGTTCCCTACCTGTGTTGAATGCACTTATTGTAAGTCGCTTTGGATAAAAGCGTCTGCTAAATGACTGTAATGTAATGTACCTGCATGACCTGAGCAGTGGTGTATAGTAACTAAGTACATTTACTCAAGTACTGTACTTAAGTACAATTTTGAGGTATTTGTACTTTACTTAAGTATTTCCAATTTCCAATACTTTTACTTCTACTCCACTACATCTCAGAGGCAAATATTGTACTTTTACTCCACTACAATTATTTGAAAACTTTAGTTACTAGTTACTTTGTAGATTTGTATTATTATTATAAAACATACATTAACCACCCTATATACATTTCAGGCATTTGAAAATAGCCGATCTACAAGCTCACAATGCGTCACGATGTGACGCATTGTCACGATACTTTGACACGATACTCACGATACTTTAGTACATTTTGATACCAATACTTTTGTACTTTTACTCAAGTAAATTTTTAATTACGAACTTTTACTTGTAATAGAGTACTTCTACATTGCAGTATTGATACTTTTACTCAAGTAAAACCTTTTAGTACTTTTTCCACCACTGGACCTGAGGGACTAACTATATGGTTCCTGGTCCAGCACTGTCCGTCACCATAGTATTTATTCTTTATTCATAGGGATCCCCATTAGCTGCCACCGAAGTAGCAGCTACTCTTCCTGGGGTCCACAGGATTACAAACAATACATAATGCAATAAAACATGTATTATATATAGTATACAGTATTACAAAAACAAATTCATTCAAGACAAACAAACAAAAAAACAAAAAAATCAAGTAAAAAATACAAAAAACAAAAAAAAACTAAAACAATTTAGCTTTCAACAATCCCTTAAATAACAAGTCAGTTAAAATTACAATTAAAATGTGGGTAATTTGTCAAGTGTCTTTTAAGGAGTCTCTTAAAACTAGCCTTACTAGGTGCTTCAGTGATCATTGTCGGTAACGTGTTCCATATAGTAATTGCCCTATACATTACAGATCTGCAGACTGCATTTGTTCTGGGCTTCTCTTTGACCATGTCACCCCTAGTAGCCTGCCTGGTATTGTAATTATGACGATCTCTCACATACTGTATTTGTGAATACAAACAAACTGGTTCTCCAATGTAACAAATATTCCTAAAGAAACTCACTAAATTCCATGCCAACCTCTCCTCCACTCTGAGCCATGAGAGACAGTGCAATGCAAGCCTTGCAGCTTTATTCTGAGCTATTTGAAGTTTGGACAGATGTTTCTTGTCTGCACCTGACCATACTGCAGAGCAGTAGTCAAGGTGAGATAGCACTAGTGCCTGTGTCACCAGCACTCTAGAAGCTGGGGTGAGAAACGAGGAGCACCTTTTAATGCATGCTATTCCTCTACCCATTTTTTTGACAATATTTTCTATGTGTTTTTCCCATGTTAACTGTGCATCGAGTGTGACACCAAGCAAAAGTGCTTCTTGAACCTGTTCAATATTTGAGTCTTTAAGTGACAAACACAGGTGATTATCCTCTATAGTGGCATGTCTGGCAGTGAACACTATGCTTTTGGTCTTTGCTACATTCAAGACAAGTCTATTTTCACATATCCAGTCCAATAATAGTTGCAGTTCAGATTGAAGTGTGTTTCTCAACTCGGGTAAGCTGTTTGATGCAAAATAGACAGTCGAATCATCAGCAAATAAAGTACAACCGCTCTTTTCTAAGACTAAAGGCATGTCATTTGTAAATATTGTGTAAAGTAGAGGACCAAGGCAGCTCCCCTGAGGGACGCCACACTGTAAACATTTAAAAGAAGAAGAACTGCCATTAAAAAACACACTCTGCATCCTATTGGATAGATAGCTGTTCATCCAAGTGATTGCATTTGGACTAAACCCATATGCAGTCAGTTTCCTTAACAATATCCCATGATCTACAACATCAAATGCTGCACTAAAGTCTAGTAAAACAGCTCCAACCTTCATTTGTATGTCTGTATAAGATAACCATTTGTCCACCATATCTGTCAGGGCTGTACACGTAGAGTGATCTGACTTATATGCATGCTGAAACTCAGAATTTAATTGATTAATTGAAAAATAATAAAGTACCTGCTCGAAAACAACTTTTTCCATTAGCTTACTTAATACTGGTAGAATACTAATGGGTCTGCTATTGACAGCTGAAAAACCCTCACGTTTATTTTTCGGAAGAGGTACAACCTTAGCAGATTTCCAAATCTGTGGAAATAACCCCTCCTGCAGACTCAAGTTAAAGATATGACATATTGGCAATGAAATTATATTAGAAACAACTTTAAGTAACCGTCCATCAACATTATCCATACCAGCTGGTTTATCATTGTTTAACCCATCAAGCAGTTTTTTCACATCATCATTTCCTATTGGTTGAAACTTAAAAACACACTGTTTGTTTCTCATAATAATGTTGGATATTATTTCATGCGACTTACCACTAACTCTGGGAGAGCCTGTGTCCTTCCTCAACTTAGCAACTTTATTTGTAAAATGATCATTAAAGTGGTTTGCAATATCCTTCGCATTTGTTAAAAAACTTCCATTAACCTCAATGAAAGAAGGTGAATTACTCTTGCCTCTGCCCATGATTTCATTTAGAGTTTTCCAAAGTTTGTTGCCATCATTCTTCCTCTCCTGAATTTGATTTTGATAATATGCCTTTTTCTTCTTTCTATTTAACTTTGTGACTTTATTCCTCATTATGCAATACATTTGCCATTTCTCAGATCCTTTAAAATCTATAGCAGCTTTCTTCAACTCATCTCTTTCACGCATACACTGTCTGAGCTCGTCATCAATCCATGATGCTTTACTAGAGCCCACTGTAAATTTTCTTAATGGGGCATGCCTATCTGCTACGCACAGAAATAATTCATTAAATAACTTGAGAGCTTCTTCAACTCCATTTAATGCCAGCACCCTATTCCACTCAACATTCTCAATATCTTTAATAAAATCATTTTCACAGAACCTTCTATATAATCTTTTATGCAGTACTTTAGTTTTTCTTACAATAGCCACAATATTATGATCAGTGAACCCCACAGAGACAGATACTGCTTTGGAGCACAAATCTGTGTTATTAATAAATATATGGTCAATACAGGTTGCAGATGTATGCCCAGCATCATTGCAGTACACTCTAGTTGGCTTGTTCACCATCTGAGTTAAATTGCAAATGAGTGCAGTGGCATTCAACTTTTTCCTTAATGGGCATGATTCAGACAGCCAATCAATATTTATGTCGCCTAGGACAAATGTTTCTTTAGCCATATCTGTTACCTTAATCAGCATAGAGCATAATTCTTCTAAATATTGTACTTTTGAGCTTGGGGGCCTATAGACACAGCCAATCACAAACGGTTTACAATGAGCAAGATGTACCTCCAACCAAAGAGCCTCAATACCCAGAACCATCAAGTCAGATCTAACCCTGGCTGGAATATGGCTTTGTATATATATTGCTACACCTCCCCCAAAAATATTCCTGTCATTTCTAAAAATGTTATAGCCTGATATGTTTACTCCCATATCTGTAATTGAATCGTCTAAGTGTGTTTCTGAAATAGCAAGTATATTGATATTTTCCCCATTTATCAAGGTAGATATTTCTTCAACTTTATTTCTCAAACTATTAACATTAATGTGAGCTATTCTTAACCCCTTTTTTGGTAGTTTAAGCATCATGCTTCTCAGTTCGTCTCAATACAAGAACAACCCAACCTTCAGAGATGCACACATACATATTTATTTAAACTCTGCCCTCTCTGTCCCCTCCCGTTCTCGTTTGACCACCAAGTCCCCTGATTGCAAAATGTAATATTGTTATGTAAGTCGTTTATCGTTTGTCATTATGTCATCAGGCCCGGGCTGACGATGTTTGTGTGTGTGTGTGTGTGTGTGTGTGTGTGTGTGTTGTGTGCGTGTGTGTGTGCGTGTGTGTGTGTGTGTGTACGCGAAGGAAGGCTAGACAGACGCTAGACTGGAATAAGCAGCAGCATCAGAGGGAAATAGAATTAACCCATTAAAACCGGGAACGCATCCGTGTAACCACTTTAGCCATCGTTTCATACTTTAACTATTAAAAAAAAGCTCATAGCCGCGCTATGAGCTTGTAGATCTGCTATTTTTGAAAAATCGTGAAAAATGTGTGCAGCTCTTTGAATATGTATGTTTTTTTAAAGCGAGCATTTTTTACTCAAATCTTTGCTTCTGGTGGATTCTACAAATGTCTTCTAAATCCTACCAGTTTTTTGAAAAAACTTATGTTGCTATAATATCAGTGGTTCTCAAACTTTTTCCATGTCAAGGACCCCCAAAATGATTTGAATTTGGCCGCGGACCCCCCATCTCAAAATATGTTGTTCCAGGGACCCCCAGAAGCACAGATCGGAGTAAAAAAAAATCTCTTTAAAACATATATCAAATATATTAAAATATTTTTTGCACATATTTTCACGATTTATTTAAAAAAAATTGCAGATCTACAGTACAAGCTCATAGCGCGGCACAGATCTGCTATTTTTGAATAGCCAAAGTATCAAAATAATGGTTAAAGTGGTTACACACAGATGCGTTCCCGGTCTTAATGGGTTATGGGCTACAGTATTCCCTTCCAAGATATAATTGAACAGTGATTTCTAATTGAAACGCTGCTATTCAACCGCGGTGTGTTGCTCAGACGACTGGCCAAACCGCATCTAGCTGGGTTTGTTGTTGTTGTTGTTGCTGTTGATAATGCCCTCAGGAGAATGTGGCTGTTCTTGTCTGACACTGGGAACCTCTTGGGTCTCGTCATAAGGAAAGAATCCATGTTGAAGAACAGGGGTCTTCAACGTTTTTCAGCCCAAGGACCCACTAATAGCTGAGAGAGAGATAAAGCAGGGAAGGGTACCACCCAAGTGGTTAATGTATGCTATCACACAAAAAAGATTTGGCGGCCTCCCTGTAACTCTGAGGACCGCCTAGGTGTCCCGGACCCCCTGTTGAAGACCCCCTGTTGAAGAACTTTGCTGGCCCCCTGCTGTGTAACTATGACATCTGACATGGTCCAGTATAGAGCCTCAGTTTGGTCGATAATAATATACCTCCCAGTATTTGGATTTTTTTTTCTACGCCACAGGTATCGACAATTATGCAGCCATCACTTTCAACATGGAGCCCCTATTTTGGGTACGTCATTATAGGTGACAATTTCCTAAAATGTTCAGACATTTTTCTAGATGTTGCACTTTTTTGACAAAGGCATCAGACCCCAAAGATCTGGCATCACATCAGCTGTGACACAGCGGCACACGATCCAGGTCACAGATGCAGGTGTGTGTCTGTGGGCTAATGTTTGCTGCCGAGACAAAAGAAGTGCTGTCGGCCCGGAGGGGGAGGGGGAGGGGGGGGGGCTTGGCAGCGTGAGGCAGACAGTGACGTGCTCCATCCGTGCACAGGGGTCACAGGCAGGTGGGTGGGTGTTTTGGGGTGGGTCGGGTGTTTTGAGGTGGGTTACAGTATAGTTGGCAGAGGACAGCCGTCCTTTGCCAGACGTTCTCTTTGTGTCTAGCTTCTTGCCCGTCTGCTTTATCCTGTCAGTCGTCCACTCCTGCTACTATCTCTCTCCTCCTCCTCCTCCTCCTCCTCAGCGCTGCAGGATTGGATCAAACCTGGGAAATTGGGTCAACCGCAAATTGCTGTGGAGCCACACAGTGCAGAGGAGGAGGCAGGAGGAAAGGGAGAGGAGGAGGCAGGAGACAGGGAAGAGAACAAGGGGGACATCCTTTTCTTTTGGAATTTCGTTGCCGTTGTTGGGCAGAAACCTCTTGTCTCCATATTTTAATTTAGTAAATTAAACGGCCTTCTTGATCGTACTACGGCGCAAAGCGAGGCGATGTCGATCTGCTACTTTTAGCTATTTTTTTAACTAGTTTTTGGACATAATATGAGGTTTCCGCCCGACAGAGACGATTTGGAAGATGGTTGGGGAAAATGTAGGGCATGCATATTTAAGAAAACACAGCTGGAGATGGGAGTGTGAGATAGAGCTATGGCAGTGTGATGACTGGGCCTGAGACAGAGATTTCTGGGTGTTTTTGTGCAGTATTCCGTGTTTTAACCCATTAAGACCGGGAACGAATCTGTGTCATTTTAAGATTTCTTTGGCTATTAAAAAAAATAGCAGATCTACAAGCTCATAGCGCGGCCCTCAGTGCCGCGCTATGAGCTTGTGGATCTGATATTTTTTGAAAAATCGAGGAACATTTTTGTGCAAATCTTTGAATATACGTTCATAACATTTTTAACTCCGATCTGTGCTTCTGGGGGGTCCCTGGAACAACATATTTTGACCCCCAAATACATGTCATTTTGGGGGTCCTTGACATGGAAAACTTAAAGCATCACTGATATAGCAACATACTGTTAGGATTTAGAAAACATTTTTAGATATGTATTTGACCGCGGACCCCCATCTCAAAATATTTTGCTCCAGGGACCCCCAGAAGCAAATATTTGAGTTACAAATGTTCGCTTTGAAAATATATATATTCAAAGATTTGCGTAGATTTAAAAAAAAAGAAGCAGATCAACAAGCTCATAGCGCGGCACTCTGTGCTATGAGCTTGTAGATCTGCTATTTTTGAATATCTTTTGAAATCTAAAATGACACAGATGATGCGTTCCTGGATTGAATGGGTTAAGAATGATCAAGCTGAGGCTAAATGGAACACAGTGGTGGAGAATAACAGCTACAGTACCTATCAAATAATACACCTTTTATTTGCCCTGAGGGGGTGATTAAAAGGACAGAGAGGAGGAGGAGGAGGGGTGATAAGCACCACTCCGATAGGCTGGCTCCCATATTTTCCCTGGGGGGGGGGGGCTAATGCGGCAGCTGACCAATCGGGCGCAAGCTAAAGGTGTGTCGTATACCCGAGGGCTGATATGGCAGAGCTCTTGACCAATCGGGTGTCACCGTGCAGGCAAAACTTGGCAACAAAAATGGACGAATCTTGGCCGCCGAACGTGGTTTTCTGTGTGGGAGGTTTGGTCAAAATTCACGGCTGAGACCCTGAGCTTTACCCATGTACAGCGACCGGCGACGGTTCCCAGGACGATGGCCTTGATGGCGAGGCCGCGTAGCCCTGTTTTATAATGAAAATGTTCAAACTTTTCATGCCAAGGACCCCCCAATGTATTTCTCCGCGGACCCCCCCCCCCCCTCCATCTCAAAATATGTTGTTCCAGGGACCCCCAGAAGCAAAGATTTGAGTTAAAAATGTCTATACATTTTCAAAGATTTGCACACATTTTCACGATTTCTTTTTCAAAAATAGCAGATCTACAAGCTCATGGCGCGGCACTCGGTGCCGCGCTATGAGCTTGTATACCTGCTATTTTTGAATAGCCAAATGAATCTTAAAATGACACGGATGCGTTCCCGGATTGAAAGGGTTAAGGCGTATACCACATAATATATAGGCTCTCGAAATAAAGGCAGAAATGCCCCCAAAAAAAAAAAAATAATAATAGGGTTTGGGATGCCAGTGCGGATGGACGTGTCTGTCGTTTGTATGATAGTGTGTCACTGTTGTTGCATCTTGAATTATACGCGTTGTTTAGGATCTTGAGCAAATGACCCCATCATTACAAGTCTGCCAGCCTATCTAAACATGACGAGAGACTGGTAATGCTGAATATGAAAGTGACAATTGGGCTACTGTACATCCTGTGAAGTCTAACGGTTATCTTAAGTGAGATCTTACACGCGCACACACACACACACGCGCACACGCACACACAGCAAAACGTAGCTAGCTAGGTCATATGTTTGAACAGCGATGTGATTGCGCAATTCTTAAACGCAGAGATGGAGGTTGGTTAAAAAAAAAAACCTTATCTACCAAATCGTCTGTGTCTGGAGGAAACCTCATATGTCCAAAAGAAGATGTCCATAAGAGGTTTCTGCCCGACGGCAACGAAACACCCTTTATTGAATATTGGAAGTCCCTGCAGGTCCTCATTAAAGCAGTTCAGGCCTGTGAAGCCTGTGACACAGCAGGTGAGAAATGGACACTAATTTGGCTTTTGTGGAAACATAGAATTAAAGAAATGCGGCTGGTATTTGTCATGTCTGCCCTGTGCACCTTTTTTTTGTTTTGTTTACGAAAGCCTAAAAGCCAAACAAATGTAATTAGTACCGGTATTCATAATGGTCACAATGTTCAAGGACAGAAACAAAGATAAATCGTTAATCGCAATTGTTTAAGCGACAATTAATCGTCAAGTAAAACATCATAATTGTGACAGGCCCTACCTGTTCTTTGCTCCTGTGACCTGTGACCGGTTACGTGCGATTGTCGGTTTTACCTTGACCTTTGACCCGGTTGCCTCCGGACCTTTCTCCTCTCTCCGGCTACCTACCTGGCCATTCTCACAAAGCGTCACGAAAATCCATACTGCCAATTGTCACATTTGTGACTTTGACTTTTGAGCTAATTAACCCTTAAGACCTGAAGCCGATTCTACAAATGTCTTCTAAATCCCAACAGTATTCTACATATCAGTGGTTCTCAAACCTTTTCATGTCAAGGACCCCCAAAATTATATGTATTTGACCGCCGACCCCCATCTCAAAATATGTTGTTCCAGGGACCCACCAGAAGCAAAGAATAGAGTTAAAAATGTTCGCTTTAAACAATATATATTCAAAGATTTGCACACATTTTCACGATTTTTCAAAAATAGCAGATCTACAAGCTCGTAGCGCGCGCGGCACTCAGTGCCGCGCTATGAGCTTGTAGATCTGCTATTTTTGAATAGCCAAAGTGTAAAATAATGCTTTTTTAGCTCAAATCAAAAAGTGACACAGATGCGTCCCAGGTCTTAATGGGTTAAACCAGCAGCCCAGCATCCTCGTATTGAAGGGAAAGCTTTCGCTGAAAATAGCCGATCGACGAGCTTACAACGCGTTGTAATCTGAGTTACAAATGTTCGCTTTAAAAAATATATATATTCAAAGATTTCCAAAAATGTTCACGATAAAAAGAAAATAGCAGCTGTACAATCATCTCTGTGATCCGCCCAGTGCCCACACGTTCTCAAATCTTTCCATGGCATCCCTAATGATCACCAAAATGTAACCACATACGACGTATGAAATAGCCAATCTGTTTTTGGGCGACTTGTTGTGTGGGCTTGTACATCTGTGATGTTTGGCATTTTCAAATGTGTTTTATTTTTCAGAAGTTTGAAGTATTTGGAGAAAACACAAGCAAACCCAATCGTACTAGTTGTGAGCGTGTAGATTGGGAATATTTTGGTGTTTGTTCATTTGACGTGTGAGCTTGTAGATCTGCTATTTTTATGTTAAGACCTGTTAAGTTGAAACGCGTCGTTGCTGAGTCTGTGGAGAGGTAATGAACCCATTCAATCCGGGAACGCAACGTCTAAATCCTAATTCTAATCATAATTTCTGTCCATAAATCAGTGCTATTGAACACCCTTTACTTCTGTGTGTTGATTAAAAAAATATTGAACCAATGAAAAGTATAAAAAAGCGCTCAATGATGAACAAAACTTTTTGTTTTGTTTTTGTCAATTCCTGAAAAATGAACATTTTGGAGTTAGCTGGTTTCTGCCCGACAGCAGAGATATAAATTTGAAGATTTGCTAAAAATGTCACGATAATAAAAAAAAATGCAGATATACAAGCTCATAGCGCGGCACTCGGTGCCGCGCTATGAGCTTGTATATATCTGCTATTTTTGAATAGCTAAAGAAATCTTAAAATGACACAGATGCTGTTCCCGGTCTTAATGGACTAAAACTATGTGAAAAGGACATTTATTGTGTAGTGGCTGTTTTCTCAGTTTCATGACATTGTTGAGTGTGTTCAGAACAGTGGGATGTGCACATCCAGTTCGTCACTGCTGTTGGACACAGAGTGACCGTTCAGAAGAATAAAAGTCTGCACAGTCAGTCTGTGCATTGCGAAGTGTTTACTTTAAAACACAGAAAATTTGACAATGTTTTGGCCAAAGTTGGCCTTCATTGTTGTTGTTATTATCTATGCTGCTGCATTGTCTGAAGGAAGCCAAACAAAAAGAAGTTTCACTCGTATGTAGGGTTGTGCCGATATATCGTCCCGCGATATATCGCGATACGTTTTCGTGACGATATGTATCGTTTTGGAAGAGAAAAAAAACATATATATATATATATATATATACATATATATATATATTTTTTTTAATAATAATCAGGCATGCAAACAGCCCCGAGGTGAAAAGGGTGACAACATGTAGTTTTTGGATTCAAAACGGCTATTGTAGCTGAAAAGCCACAAGTTTGCATGTCTGAATAATGCAAAACAGAAATATTTGTTTGCATTTGCTTCCCCCCCCCATATATTTTCATAATAAAAAAGGGCCATATATCGTATCGATGTCGTGAGCCCAATATCGTATCGTTTCATGAAATGAGTGTATCGGCACACCCCTACTCGTATGTACCTGTACACAAGATGTAACCATAAAGTACAACCTTGACCCTTGAACCCCTTGAACGTATAGTACCATGTAGTGTTTCCTGTGTGTGTATAAGCTGTTGTGCAGACTTTTATTCTTTTGAATTGTCGAGCCGTGCACCTTGAGCCTTGTATTTAATCTGGAGTGTTGTGGGTGTTCTGCTTTGCAGTGCCTTCGTTCCTTTATGTTGACATGGAGGAGGAAAATTAAAACCCTCCCAGCCGTTCTCCAGTTACTTTGTACATACACACACGCACACGCACACGCACACGCACACAGACGGGGAGTGATACACTTGTCCTCTAGACAGCCTCTTCTCTTCCCATGGGTACACATTGTGTCTGGGCGCTGGCCCACAGGGTTATCTTACTGGCCTGATGACCGTGTCCCTGAAATGCTGTACTGTACTACTCGTTCCCATCAACCAGCTGCATGGCAGGGCCATAGCTTGGCCTCCCTCGTCCAAGTGGAACTAGTACTCACATTGATTTACTGAAGTAAAAGAATCAATACTGCCTTGCAGAAACAATCTGCTATAAGTAAAAGTCTGGTAATCAAAATTTACCCGAGTAGAAGTACAAAGTATTGCCATCAAAATACACTTAAAGTACCAAAAGCAATTATGCAGAATGTCCCATTTCACAAATTATCATGTCTAAAATGTATTAAAAAATCTTTTGAAAATAGCAGATCTACAAGCTCAAAACGCGTTGCATCGCTATTTTCAAATAGCCAAGTTTAAACAGGGCTGAAGTGGTTAATGTATGTTTGGTAATGATAATCAAAATCTACAAAGTAACTAGTAACCAACGTTTTCAAATAATTGTAGTGGAGTAAAAGTACAATATTTGTCTCTGAGGTGTAGTGGAGTAGGAGTAAAAGTATAGAAAATTGGAAATACACCAGTAAAGTAAAAGCACCTCAAAATTGTACTTAAGTACAGTACTTGAGTACATGTACTTAGTTACTTTCCACCAGCTCAAGTGGAACACAACACGCACGTTGAAGTGGCGAGTTGTTCCCTTGTTGTACTCCCAATGATTCATACATACCCAACACTGACCCCCCCCCCCCCCCCTGCTTTTCCCAGGATGCATCACTGTCGTGCCTGGCTGTGCCCAGGGCCGTGCCCCTGCTGACATTGAATCAGTGTATTACTCATCGTTCTGCCTTGATGACACTCCGCACTGAGTGTGTGTGTGTGTGTGTGGCTGTTGATTACTCGGACAGTAATGGCTTGTTGTTTGTCAGACACTAGAAGGAACAAGCGGTAGTAGTTCACAAATTGTAATATAAAATGAGATGATTGGCGTCGTCGCTCAGAGTGAGTCGGCGTCCAGGGTCAGTGTTTAAAGTGTTAAACCTCCGAGGCAGGATTTTTGTATTTATTAAATATTTCCAAGTCCATGACGTTGTGTGTGTGTGTGTGTGTGTGTGTGTGTGTGTGTGTGTGTGTGTGTGTGTGTGTGTGTGTGTGTGTGTGTGTGTGTGTGTGTGTGTGTGTGTGTGTGTGTGTGTGTGTGTGTGTGTGTGTGTGTGTGTGTGTGTGTGTGTGTGTGTGTGTGTGTGTGTGTGTGTGTGTGTGTGTGTGTGTGTGTGTGCAGAGTTGGATGGCGGACCAGCGACTGCAACTCTAAAGAGAAATTAGCCCGCGACCCAAATTAGTGAAAATAGCAGATCTACAAGCTCACAACACGACGTGAAGTGGTTGTGAGCTTGTACATTTGCTACTACTTATTAAAATTGTTTTATTTATTCATAGAAATGTTTTATTTATGAAATACTTTTGAAAAATGTTGGAATTGGTTTTTAGTTGAAAGTTGTTTTTTTGTTAAACCTTTTCTAAATATTTATTTTTTATTATTATGTAGGAAACGAAAAAAGGGGGATATCGCACAACCCATAAAAATTGGTCTCGTATGGGACAGGTCTCAGGCTCTCAGCCCACTGTTTGGGAACCACTAGTACTGGAGCATACAGTATTAGAGTATTCATTTCAGTGTCCTCCTCCTCGGGGCCCCCTCTTCGCTGGCCCGCTGCGGTCGGACCCTCTCGACACATTCCCTTGCCAAGTGTGCTTTTTGATTAGCGACGGCACATGAAAACAGCCGCTGTCACACTGTCACACTGGCGGTCTCCCATATGGAATGTGTCGCCTGCTATCTAATCAGGTTCTCTTTGCTGTGTCAGAAGTTAACCATTTATTGAACACGCGCTCGCTTTGACGAGACCGACCTCAGTGGCTGGCTGCCTGTCTTAAACCCTATATACTTGAGTTGACAGGGATCCCTCAGGCCTCTATACTAGGTCTGCTTTTTTCTTCAAAAAGGCTCTTTGTTTGCCCCAGAATACGGACGCTAGGGTTGATGTGGTTAATAGTGCGCTAACGGCGCTGTAGCTGTCATAAATCGGCGCTGTCAGTCAGAAACCTCTTATCTCCATATTTTCTTCGTAAATTAAAGCCCTACTTGATCATACTACAGCGTCCCACAAAAGCATCAAAAGCAGCAGATCCGCAAGGTTTAGTTTGTAGATCTGCTACTATTAAAATACAGTGTTGTTTAGGAGGCCTGGGTGTTTGCATTGTGACGCACGTCGTTGCCCTTGTGACATGTGTTGCTCCATTTTTAAGCGTCTTATCTGCAGTTAGCGGAGCGCCACTGGGCTTTCTGACAGTTAACCACATTAACCCATCTCTATTTTCAACATTTGTCACATCTTTGACACGCCACGTTGTGAGCTCGTACAATTGCTATTTTTGCTGTCCATACGAGGAAGTGCGTATGTGGTTGCCGTCGGGCAGAAACCTTGTATCTCTTATGTTTCAACTTTTTATGATATATTTTCCCGCTTAGTCCATTAAGACCTGGAACGCATCTTTTTTGATTTTAGCTGAAAAGCATTATTTTACACTTTGGCTTTTAAAACATAGCAGATATACAAGCTCATAGTGTGGCACAGAGTGCCGCGATATCAGCTTGTAGATCTGCTATTTTTGAAAAAATGAGAAAATTTGTGCAAATCTTGAAATATATATATTTTTAAAGCGAACATATGTAACTCAAATCTTTGCTTCTTGGGGTCCCTGGAACAAAATGTTTTGAGATGGGGGTCCGCGGCCAAATACATAATGTTGGGGTCCTTGACATGTTTGAGAACCACTGACATAACGACATACGTTTTTTTTTTTTTTACCTCAGGCCTTAATGGGTTAAAGTAGAACTATGTACTCTTCTACCCCGGATTTGAACTTGGTTTCCTGCTTATATGCTGATTTTTACCATTGAGCTAATAGAGCGTGCCTGCTTGCTCAGGGGATAAATTCAATCTTGACCTTCTGGTCCAAATTCGTGTCAGATCCTGTGTATATAGGTGAGACACGACCTTTGACACGATCTAAATGTCTCAATAGAAGAGCTGGGAGACACAATACAACCACCCCAATTCTATAAGTTATATTGTGTTAACATACTCTACCATACAGATTGGACAAAATTACATTTTATTCATTAAACAAAAGCTACATTGTACGGCTTTAACTCTTTAACTGCCAAAAACGGGAATTCCCGTCCGATGGCTCTATGGCTATCATGGCCAATGACGGAAAGACGGAAATATTTTTTAAAAGAAATTTGAAAAAATTATTATTATTATTATTTTTTTTTGTGGATTTTTTTTGAATTTTTTGGGTTTTTTTTTTTTTTTTGGTTATCTCAAAGGAACTAGGAGATAACGCTATCCAAAAAAATGCTGCTACATTCACTTCAATGTTAAAAAACAAACGTAGGAAAAATGCACCTTTTTCCTGGCACTGGGACGACACAGTCTGAAATAAGTGTGGCAGTGAAAGAGTTAATGCCCTATTACTTTGTCATACAATAGTGCCACGCAAAGTAGTGAAAATGGCAGATCTACAAGCTCACAGTGACCTTATACAGTAGATCGTCTATTTTCACCATTTCTAAACTAAAAAGTAATCATTCCATTTCCTGAAAAGTAGGTTTTGTACATAGGAGGGGGTTTCCACGCCCCGACAGCGACCAACATAGAGGCTTACATGTGGTTAATGGTTTGTGACCGCGGTGTTGGTGTGACTTCTTACTTAGTGTATAGCATGACATAGGGTCTCGACTCCTGTCTGACTACTGTTTATCCTTTTTAGGGTTGTTTAGGCTACCGAGTGTTTTTAGTGCTTTTATGCACACACACACACACACACACACACACACACACACACACACACACACACACACACACACACACACACACACACACACTAGGGAAATTACTGCTGAGATTGCTGGTGTGGAAAAATAAATTAAAGTGCAGGAGAAAAAAATCAGCACTGCCCACTCCGGTCGCACACGCTTGGTGTTTCCATCATCATGATAACGGCTGACCCGGTGAATTATGATGATGATGATGAAAGCTGTGTGAGACACCTCAGGAGCTCCACTGTCCTGAAGGAGAAGTATTACTGCATATCCTTCCAGTGGTGGAAAAAGTACTCAATTGCTTTACTTGAGTAAAAATATCAATACTGCAATGTAGAAATACTCCGTTACACATAAAGGTCTGGAACTCAAAATGCACTTGAGTAAAAGTACAAAAGTATTGGCATCAAAATGTACTTAAAGTACCAAAAGTAAAAGTACTCATTATGCAGAATGTCCCATTTCAAGTTTTCAAATGTATTAAAAAAACGGCGCGTTGTGAGCTTTTAGATCGGCTATTTTCAAATGGCTTAAAGGGATACTTCACCCAAAAAAAACTTACTTTACTGGAGTTCTTCCAATTTTCAATTATTTTACTCCACTACATCTCAGAGGCAAATATTGTACTTTTACTCCCGCACAATTATTTGCCACTTCAGCCCTATGCACACTTAAAGGGACACTTCACCCCACAAAAAAAACTTTGTTTCAATGGATTAGTCACCCCATGGAGACTTGAATTCATGGATATTTTTTAGTTTTTGGCTCATTCCTAAGACAATAATTTGATGACCAGCGGACCGGTAGGCAGCGGTTCCGGTAGGAGACACAACGACTCGTGTCTCCTACCGGAACCGCTGCCGAAGGAATGAGACAAAAAACGAAAAAAATATCCATGAATTCAAGTCTCCATGGGGTGACTAATCCATTGAAACAAATTTTTTTTTGGGTGAAGTGTCCCTTTAAGTGTGCATAGGGCTGAAGTGGCAAATAATTGTGCGGGAGTAAAAGTACAATATTTGCCTCTGAGATGTAGTGGAGTAAAATAATTGAAAATTGGAAGAACTCCAGTAAAGTAAAAGTACCTCAACATTTTACTTAAAGTGCAGTACTTGAGTAAATGTACTTGCTTTACACCACCGCTACAGCGTCACACAAAAGTAGCAGATCCACAAGCTCGCGCCGCGTTTCTTCCGAGCTTGTGGATCTGCTGCTTTTGATACTTTTGGATTCGAATCCTGAAAAGTAACTGTTCTGGTGAGGTTTCCACCCTACACAGACCACATAATACAGTTGAGGTTGTCTGTGTGTACGTTGAACAGTTTGTTCTTCTATGCACACGCCCGCACCTCAGGTCATCAGGCTGATCTGTAAATGGTCTGTGGAATGTTCATGGGAAACTTTTATACTTCAACCCTGTACACTTCGTTGTCCCGATACCCTTCCTTTTACTTTGGGTATTTTCGCTGAATGTTCACCAGTTTTTTTTTTTACATGATTCCCAAAATCGTGATGCTAGGGGTTTGGTGGTTATTGATTGATGGAATACTTTAAGACCTGAGGCGATTCTTAAAAATGTTTTCTAAATCCTAACAGTTTTTTGAAAAAAATCCCTATTTTTTTTCCTCCAAGATTTTTCAAAAATAGCAGATCTACAAGCTCGTAGCGCGGCACTCGGTGCCGCGCTATGAGCTTGTATATCTGCTATTTTTGAATAGCCAAGGAAATCTAAAGTGACACAGGTGCGTTCCAGGTCTTAATGGGTGTGCAGTGTGCAAAAAGTACAGAGGTACAGGTACTTCCATTGTGGTCCTATGTATTCAATTCATCAAGACATAATAATGACATACAATACTATACAATAAATCATCAATACTAGGAGCAGTGAGAACAGTGGGGGGTCATTTATTTTGGCAAGCTAGAAGACTTGTCAAGGTCCAGTTGCAAATGGTGCTTGTTCATGGCGGTTTTGAAGGAGGGTAGGGAATCACAGTCTTTTTTGATGGCTGTTGTTAGGGCATTGCACATTTTGGTGGCATAATGGTAGAATGAATTCGTACTGGAAGTCAGATGGAGGCTGAAACTTTGCTTCTTAGCGGATGACTGATGTCATATGCAATGCGAGAGTGCGGACTATAGCAGCCAACACCAACTCTGACCTCCTGAGTGGCTGCCCTCCACACCCTCGATGTCTAGCATCAGGGCCGGGAGCTCTGTTGCACAGCAAGCCCACGCTGTTCCAATATGTACACCAAAACATGAGCGAGCCTCTATAACTGTTTCAACCTCTGCACAAAAATATTACTCCTGTGCCTATTTCACCCTTACGACCCCCGGGGCAACGCCGGGCATGCTGCCAGCGTTTATCTGTTTTGAGCCTGCAGTGTACAAAGACATATTTGAGTGGATGTAGTCCACTTTCTCCTGGAGTCCTGTAGAACATTATTGGCTGAAAATGTTCAAGCTCCCAATGCGTTCAGGATGCGACGCATTGTGAGCTTGAAAATCTTGGGTGTATTAATATGTTGTGGTAGAAGCTCAACTGAAGGAAATTCTTAAACATCTTGTTTTACTCTCAAAGCAGCCTGTTGAGAGGACTTGTTGGTCAGGTAATAGTGTTGTTGTTGCACATGCTTGTCAGGTTTGGCTGGTGGGAGTTAGGGTTGCCATGTCTGCTTAGGGCTGCTTTTTCTGTAAAATTGCTTTTAAATATTGGTAGGTTGCAGTTTTGGGCTTGTTTCTAAAGTGTAGTTGCTTATTTGAACTTGCTTCCAACTTTTTTTAATTATGGTTCTCATGTCAAGGACCCCCAAATTAATATGTATTTGTCCGGACCCCCCATCTAAAAATATTTTGTACCAGATATGTGTTGTTAGAATGTAATTTTTTTGGGGGGGAAATATGCGACGCAATGTTAGCTTGTAGATCGGCTATTTTCAAATAGCAAATCTATATAGGTTTACAAGTTTGACCCAGTCGCTTCTTTTGGGCTTGTTTTCATAGACCTGGTTAATGTTTCCTCTCGCAAAATCTGGCAACGGTGGTGGGAGGTCACAGGGTTGATGAAACCTCTCACACAGTCGGTGCCTTCTAACAGAAGTGTGAAGTGGAGAGCTAACTAGCTAGCCTAGCTGTGTGTGTACACAGAGGTGTGAAGTGGAACCCTGCAGATGAAAGCACACACAAAGTGTTTCCTGATGGACCTTCCTCTACAGTTCAGTAAACTGTGATTATTCACTGAATTGAAAGAAAATCCCCCCCCCCCCACCCCCTGTAGATGGTCCTCATCGGTGCTATAGCGACTCCTACTGGTTGGTTCGGGGCCCTTGTTCAGCAGGGAGGGAAAACTGGTGATAATGGTGTGTGAACCTCCTCATACGTTACGATCTCCTGGTGAAACTCCTCACTGGCCCGTGAAAAGATGACACGGGTGACACCATCATGTGTGTGTCAGAGGAGACATGAGTATGTTCTCTCTGCACTTGGAGCACAAACTGTGGGTCAGGACCCCAACTTGTGTCACGGCACGGGAGGAGATATCTTATTATTGGCAGTGGTGGAAAAAGGACTCAAATGTTTTACTTAGGTAAAAGTATCAATATTGCGATGTAGAAATACTCTGTTACAAGTTAAAGTCCGGAATTCCAAATTTACTTGAGTAAAAGTCCAAAAGTATTGGTATCAAAATGTACCAAAAGTAAAAGTACTCATTATGCAGAATGTCCCATTTCACAAGTTTTCAAAAATACATCTTTTGAAAATAGCAGATCTGCAAGCTCACAATGTGTTGCATCGCGACGCATTGTGAGCTTGTAGATCGGCTATTTTCAAATGGCCGAAATGTATGTAGAAAAGACTTCAATAAAACAAGATCCTAAATGGATGAAAGTGAGTGCTGGTAGTCTTTTCAAAGAAACCGAAATGTATATAGGGCTGAACCTAAGTGGTTAATGCATGTTTTGTAATAATAATCAAAATCTACAAAGTAACAAGTAACTAAAGTTTTCAAATAAGTGTAGTTGAGTAAAAGCACAATATTTGCCTCCGAGATGTAGTGGAGTAGAAGTAAAAATACTGAAAATTGGAAACACTCCACTAAAGTAAAAAATACCTCAGAATTGTACTTAAGTACAGTACTTGAGTAAATGTACTAATAGCACAATTAAAGATGTTAATTGACAACATATTGATTAAATACAGAGGAGGTTCTCCATTGCCTCCTCCATTGAGAGAGGGCTATGGGAAATAATGTCTGATTTTTCTTTTGGGTTTGAGTTTTTTAACCCAGTAGTTCTCAAACTGTTCAGTGCCAAGGACCCCCAAATGTATATATATTTGGCCGAGGACCCCCATCTGAAAAGGTCAAAATTGTTCAAACTTTTTAGATATTTTTCAAATAGCCTTTCAAATATTTTCAAAAAAAGCTGCTGTGAGCTTGTGGATAAAGTGGCTAAAATGATTGTGACGCTAATATATGAACTGCTTTTGCTGGGGACCCCCTGGATCCCACTTTGAGAACCACTGTTTTAACCACCTGAACTCCAGCATTCATTGTCTGGGGGCGGAACTTTAACCAAGAATTGCACATCTACTAACTAGCTCACAAGCTTGTAGCCTCGATCTCCAGGCTTTTATTGCTTAGTTTTGCTAAAAAATAAAAGCCTGGCCCAACTATAGCCTGTACTGGGTATGAGGAAGTGTTTCATTTCCCAACCAACCAGAGTGCAGTGGGCGTCGCTCGTAATGTTGTGTTAACGGGGCGGGGGTTGACGGACAGATCGGTGAACCAATGGGATCAGGCGCCGTCTCTCGCCGGCTCTATACACACGCCCCTTTATACACGAAATCAGGAGGGTTGCAGCAGGCTAACAAGCTTGTGGATCGGCAATTTTTGGCAAAGAGCTTTGGTGCAGATCAGTGGTTTTCAACCCTTTTCATATCAAGGTCCATTATTTACTGGGCGTTTCAGCCGCGGAACCACCATTTGATGAGATTTATAGACTCTCAGACCCAAGACTTTTGTTTTGTTATCGTTGGACACGATCGTGTCCACAATTCCATGCTGTGTTGATGTTGGTACCATAGGAGAGATGACAGGCCAACTTTGATCAAAATATCAATTATTTAATTAAGTAATGCAGATGTTTAACAATAATGTAACTCTTTGAGAGCGTAAAATGAAACCAAATGGACCCGTAAGGGTCCATTTGGTTTCATTTTACTCTCTCAAAGAGTTAAAGATCTATAAGGGTCCATTTGGTTACCAACTCTCCATCATTTAGCTGGGGACCACCTGGAACCAGCCTCAAGGTTGAGAACCACTGGTGTAGACGGTCCAAGTAGAGAGCCAACTCAACTTGGGTCCAGTTTATTAAGTCAAGAGGGTTTAAGTGGATAATTGATTGGAGCATGCAAGTATGTCTCCATGGTCAAAGGCCAATAGTATTAGAGCCTGCACAATCTGGACTCTGCTGTCCATACAGAGGCATACAGCACATAGGCTACAGTTGGCCATATTATGGCCACCAATAGGCTTAATGTTGCTGAATACATTTGTAATGTCGTTGCCGTGTCGGGCAGAAACCTCTTGTCTACATGTTTTGACTTTGAACAGATCTGCTACTTTTGCCGTTTTTGAATTTGAATCCTGAAAAGTTACAGTTTTGAACATATGATGTTTTCCACCTGACAGAGACGATATGTAATCTGAAGATTAACCTGATAGATTTCCCAGATATTCGTTTTCTCTGACATTGTTAAAAGTAGAGAATCATCAGACGAAGTAATGAAAATAAACCCACTGCAATGAGTAATTTACTAAAACTGAATGAACTGATAATATTATGATAATTATTATGATGTTTACATGCATGTGTTTATGTACTTTCAAAGAGCGGGCTTTGGTGTGCCTGGAGAAGCTTCTACAAAAACTATCATTTTGCCAGAAGACCTCATGGTGAAAACATGTTGTTTGTGTGTTCTGAGTCACTGAAAAAGATACCAAAAAAAACAAAAAAAACATTGTCTTTGGCCTTTGAGCGCACAAATGCCTTTCCCTTTGTTTATTTACCTTTTAATTATTAAAAACATGGCTTGATGTCGGCGGTCAAACAACGAATCGTAAATGAATGATCATGAATAAATACCGTGTTGGGTTGGATCACATCAAGCATGGATCAGTATTTTCTGGGTCACTCTCTGGTCTACTCTGCAACCTCCCCAGACCAACAGAAACTAAGTATATTTACTGCGCTTGAGTACATTTTTCACTCCACTACATTTCGAATAGAAATATTGTACTTTCGACTTCACTATATTTCTAGGAAGAGACTCTTGGCACCCAAACGTACAAATACAAATATATTATGAATTAACCACTTAAGCCCTATTTCAAATCGTTGTGAGCTTGTAGATCCTTTTTTTTTTTCTTTTTTCAAAACGGCAATGCAGTAAAAAAATAAAAAATAAATGTACTTCGTTATTTGTACTTTTGATTACTTAGTGTCCACCAACACTGGTTGTCTGCCAGTGGCAGAGACCTCTCGGCACACATGAAGAGAAAGTTGGCAGCGTGACAAAATCTCCTGCCCGCGGCGGCCCCTGCCGCAGTCGTGCCTCCTCCTGCGTAGTCATTTTATCGACTGGACTGGAAATGAGAGCACGTATCAAGGTGAAACGTGAGGGAGCCAATGATGACACCATCCAGGTCACTGGGAGAGACGGACTGCCAGGTCACTGTCCTGTGGTGCGTGGGCTGTTAACCCAAACATGTATTGAAACCCACATTTAGAACCTTTTACGTGAGGCAGGTTTTTTATACGTTAACCCATTAAGGCCTGAGTCCGATTCTTAAAATGTTTTCTAAATCCAAAGTTTTTTGAAAAAAATATAAAAAATATTTTTTTCACGATTTTTCAAAAATAGCAGATCTACAAGCTCATAGCGCGGCACTCGGTGCCGCGCTATGAGCTTGTATATCTGCTATTTTTTAATAGCCAATGAAGTCTAAAGTGACACAGATGCGTTCCAGGTATCAGTGGGTTAAAAACATTTTTAGATTTTCAGGCTGATCAGCGCTGATCAGAGCAACGGTCACCAAGTTATGGCCATTCGAAGTGTTAAACACTGCTGTAATGGTGCGTTCACACGGGAAGATTAAAAGATACAATGATGCAAAAATACACAGCATCTTTGTCGCTGTGTTGCTTTGCATCTGTGGTGCTCAATGCGGTCGCTGACGTCCTCAAACGTGCGGACATCGGAGCTACAGTTGTAGCTTTGTGTCTTTGTATCTGGAAGTTGAACCCAGCTCAACTTGAATTTGTAACTTTGTATCTTTGTCGCTATAGAGCTACAGCTACAAACGTCGGATGTATCTTTGTATCTTCATGTCGCTGGTTTCCATAAAAAATGAATGGTAGCATGTACTGTATCTTTTAATCTGCCCGTGTGAACGCACCATAACACTGCTGTAGTGCCCCATATGTGTGTAGTTTAGTTTTTTTTGGTGTGACTATTGTCATGGCAGACCCCTGAAACGCATTTGTTACAAATAACATTTATTATATTATTTTGATTGTTATTATTATTTGTGCCATGTTTGGTGAGGATTGGAGAAACGGTGTTCCTGAGGCCCCTAGGGGCCACACTTGGCCACACTTGGCCCCTGGTGTTGCTATTCTGATGGCCGACCCCCTAAACGGTGTTTGTGGCACGTTTGATTTGAAGCCATATCGCCCAGCAGGCCTTAGTGAAAGGTGAGGTGATGAAGGTCACTGGGGCGAGAGGAGGAGGAGGAGGAGGACGGTATAGGGTAGACTGGCAGGTCGTTGTCACAGTGATCATGTAGGGTATAGGGTTGGTGACCCGCCGCCCCGCGGAGGCCCATGGACCTGCAACAGCGTCTACATCCAGCCCTGTTTCCATTTATTTGTCCGGCTTCTACACAGAGAATCGGCGTCTCTATCTGTCACTGTGTTTGTATATGTGCCGTCAAGCTCTGAGTGATACACTGCTGTCTTTGTTGTGTGCTGGGAAAGAGCTGGCAAGTTTTGGATCTGTGCGTGACTGTGCGCGTGAGAGAGTGTGTGTGTGTGTGTGTGTGTGTGTGTGTGTGTGTGTGTGGATTTCTATAGTTGTGTGAGGGTCGAATGTCCTCACACACAAGTATTGTTTAGATTTTGAGAAATAGACATTGTGCGGACAATTTCCCTGGTCCCCACAAGAGACATGGCTATTTTGACGATGAAAACAAATTGTTTTAGAGTTAGGTTTACTATTAAGAAAAGATTGGGGTTAGTGTTAGGATTGGGCATGTAGAGGTCAGGTTTAGGGTTTAGGGTTGGAGTTACTGCCGGATTCATACTTAGTTGCACACTGGTACTCAGGGGTTTTAGGGTGTGTCACTAGTATAGTGTGGACTACCTATCGGTCGGGCTATTTGTTCTCCAGGATTTTGGAAACGCATAACATTATTCTCACGCACACTCTCACACACGCACACACACACTCACACTCACACGGCAGGGTCAGGGGTTTTGGCACAGATCTAATGCACACAAGGCCACGCAGTAATGTACGTAAGCTGTGGTGGACAGTAACTAAGTACCTTTACTTGAGTACTGTATTTAAATTGTTCTTTTGTTGTAGTTTACTTGAGTATTTGTATTTTTGGATACTCACTGTATGACTCACTCCACTACATTTCAAAGACAAATATTGTACTTTTGACTCCACTACATTTCTAGTAAGGGAGAAATTATGAATTAACCATTTAAGCCCTATTTCAAATACATGTATAGTGAAAATAACAGATCCACAAGCTCACAACAAAAGTTGTTTTAAATGCATGTACTTTTGAACGCTTAAGTATTTTCTAAGAGCTCCAGTACTTTAATTCAAGTTTCGACAGAGCAACTTTCACTTGTAGTTGAGCCAATATTTGACTAGGAGTATCTATACTTCTAGACTCGAGTGTTGGAATTGAGTACTTTGTCCACCAGTATTGCTCACTCACACGTCAGGGTTATTTCTTTTGGCACAGATCAGACGCTCAGTCGCTCACACAGGCATGCGGTAATGTACGCATGGATTAAAGTTCTCAGTCGCCACAACTTATTTCAGTCATCTGGATTCCACAGAAGCCAGCATGTCCTCTATGGAAGCATGTCATGCACCGCAAATAACCGATCTACAAGCTCACAACACGTGCGACGTGTTGTGAGCTTGTATATCGGCTATTGGTTATTTTAAGATGAGAGCAGTGGTGGAAAGTAACTAAGTACATTTACTTAAGTACTGTACTACTCTTAAGTACAATTTTGAGGTTCTTGTACGATACTAGTATATTTCCAATTTCCAATACTTTTACTTCTACTCCACAACATATCGGATCCAAATATTGTACTTTTACTCCACTACATTTATTTGAAAACTGTAATTACTAGTTGCTTTGTAGATTTTGATTATTATTACTAAACACAATAGCTGATCTACTGTACAAGCTCACAATGCGTCGCATCGCGATGCATTTTGAGCTTGTAGATCGGCTTGTAGATCGGCTATACGCGTCGCATCGTGACCCATTGTGAGCTTGTAGATCTGCTATTTCAAAAGATTTGTACATTTTTTTATTTGTGAAATGGTACATTCTGTATAATGAGTCCTTTTGCTTTTGTATTTTAAGTATATTTTGATACCAATCAAATTGTACTTTTACTCAAGTAAATTTAGATTTCCGGACTTTTACTTGTAACTGAGTATTTCTACATTGCAGTATTGATACTTTCACTTCAGTAAAACATTTGAGTACTTTTTCCACCACTCTTTATGTAGAACAGCAGGAACAGGTTTAGAATGATGATACCTAAACATCATTCTAATAAGCAAAATGTTTCGGTCATGAGATTTTATGTTTGCTCTCTTCCACGTGTGCGTGAGCTGTGTGGACGAGGCCTCTGGAACACACGGGGCCTGAGATGAATACACTTTTAATTACACTTCAGTGAAAGGTAAACATTCTTGGTACAGCAGCTGCGACTTGGACTTCCACCAGCAGCCCTCGGTACAGTACACTCAGTCTAGAGTCTACAGGGAGAGGAACATGTGCGTACGCACGCACTAGTGTCACACTTGCGTGTGCACACACACACACACACACACACACACACACCCACACCCACACACGTAGACACACTAACGATGACGACTTTATGCACGCAATGTATCTTAGCAGAAGATGATATATTACACTGTACCTGTACAGGCCATACAGGCTTGTAATATGAATTAACATATAATGTCCAAAACGCATATTTCTAACATCACACATTATTCTCTCTCTCTCTCTCCCTCTCTCTCTCTCTCCCTCTCTCCCTCTCTCCCTCTCTCTCCCTGTCTACAACTCTCTTTCAATCTCCTCCCTCTCTCCCTCCCCACCTCTATTCTGTGAAGTACATTGAACTGCACTTGATGTATGAAATGTGCTATATAAATAAACTTTGATTGATTGACCTCTCTCTCTCTCTCTCTCTCTCTCTCTCTCTCTCTCTCAGACTACCTGGCGAAGCACGGTCGTCTCAGTGAGCTGGAGGCCAGGAGGAAGTTCTGGCAGATCCTGTCGGCGGTGGAGTACTGTCACAACCGCAACATCGTGCACCGAGACCTGAAGGCTGAGAACCTGCTGCTGGACGGACACATGAACATCAAGATAGCAGGTATGTAATCGGAACGACATTAATCATTAATGACAACAAAGGCCAGCCAATAGGAACGCAGAGGGGTCGGGGCTTAAGCAATTACAGGCCGTCTGAGAGGCGAACAGCGTTTTACTATCGCTTCGCAGTAGCCTCGCCCAGTAGCCTCGCTGTAGACTTCGCAGTAGCCTCGCCCAGCCCCTGGGCGGGGGCTTCTTTCGCTTCTTTCTCGTGAGCCACGAGAAAGGCAATTAACCACATGAAAATAGGCAAACATTTGGGAGAAATAGCCCTGATCTACAGATTGGCTATGTTTTGCTTTTCAACGTACAACAAAGTATGTAGGGTGTAAGTGGGTTAAATAAGAACCCCTGTAAGCCCTTAAGATAACTGTCTGATAAGTAAATCTGCAGTGTTCATTTAACTCATTTAACTTAAAAAATGCAATATTCTTTATTCTTCATTCTTTCGGATCCCCATTAGCTGCCACAAGTATCAGCTACTCTTCCTGGGGTCCACAACAAACATGCCAATACATATCACATATAACACAACATGATGAAAACATGTACAGTCTTACTAAAAACATTTTCAAGACAGTAAAAGTCAAGCAAAATTGACCAGAAACTCTTCAGATTCTGCCGAGTGGCCTCAGCATGGAAGGGTTTTTGTCGTTGATCCGCGGCCTTCCTTGAGCTCAGCCCTGGCGGAGCTGAGAAATGTCTTAACTAGCTGTCCAGCCTATTATCACGGTGTTGACATGTGTCCACACACAGGCTGTTAGCTGGCTGCTCCAGTAGACTGCAAGATGAGTCTCACCTCGACTCCAAAACCGAGTCTTTAACCTTTTAAAACGCAGTGGAGGAGAGTTCCCCATCCCCCCTCCCTCCCTCAGTGGGACTGCCATTTTTGAATACTTTATTCGTCAGAAATATAAACAGCATGTGGTACAGTCAGACATAAAGGCTAAAAGGATGTGTGTGTGTGTGTGTGTGTGTGTGTGTGTGTGTGTGTGTGTGTGTGTGTGTGTGTGTGTGTGTGTGTGTGTGTGTGTGTGTGTGTGTGTGTGTGTGTGTGTGTGTGTGTGTGTGTGTGTGTGTGTGTGTGTGTGTGTGTGTGTGTGTGTGTGTGTGTGTGTGTGTGTTTGTTTGAGCGTTAATGCTCACAGTGAGTTAACTGGCTGTAAATTTGAGCCAATCTGCGATTCAGTAATACTGGTCTGCACACATTAGAGGATAAACTTGCTACAATAGTATCAGTGACAGGATTAATGTTTAATGAAACCACTAACACATGACCGTATTGTCTATGGCTTTGCTTTCTCCCTGGTATTTAAATACCAGCATGAATAAAGGGTGAAAGTAAAAGAAATGGGTTATCTGTTCTGCTCCAAAACGTGTTAACAAGCTACAGTATAGCCATTGTTGAACATAATCCACTGTTCATTTCTCTTGGCACTTGAGAGTACACTTTGTATTGTGATTGCTGCGACTGAACCGACTGAGAAGTGCAGTGATCTCTTCAGGATGTGAGTTGGTACATTTTGTTGTGGTTCTTTGGCACGAACCAAACAACGCAAGGTGGTGAGATCAGCCCCGTTTTAACCCATAGATCTGGTAGATCTATGGGTTCAATTTGGAAGCATTGTGAGCTGGTTAGATCTGCATTTTTTTTTTTGCTACGTTCACCTACGTAGTATTTGTGGCCAATGTTTCTCCTATTATGACATGCCCAGAACACTAGGTTCCATGTGGTTAAGAATTACTATGATGGTTCATCTGTCCAACACTCCCAAACAAGTTACCTAAAAAGATACTGGCTGACTTGCCATGGGATTGGCTTTACACCTTTAATGCTACCCTGGATACAAGATATCGTCTCTGTCGGATGGAAACCATGTCCAAAACTGTCACTTTTCAGGATTCAAAAAAAAAAATGGCAAAAGTAGCAGATCTACAAGCTTCGCGCCGTGTTTCGAGCTTGTGGATCTGTTACTTTTGATACTTTTGTGTGACGCTGTGTTATGATCAAATAGGGCATTCATTTACACAAAAAGTATTTTTTTTTTTTTATCGTTCATTAATCAAGTTTGAAATGATGGTGATATTGATTTGAACTGGCATCGCCCAGCCCTAGTTAGAAGAATTTAAGGAAGGGCTGTGGGTATTTAGCTGTGAATGGGGTGATCGTTTTAGTCCGGTTATCGTCATTTGGAGACAGGTTATTTTGTCTAAGACGATGGGAACGTTTTGTGGTGAAGAAGATGGGGAAAAGATATTGAAGTCGTCAGGTTAAAGCCGGGGGCTCGTTCTCAAAGTGTTTATCAAGTTGGTGGCACAAAACGTTCCCTGCCAGCCTCCGGACGGAGTCACCTTGTGGCGGGAACACAGCACATGTAGACAAAGCTGGAGATTTAGATGTTTGGAATGGATGCCACAGAGTCTCAACAGCTAACTTCAGGGGGTTAGATCCAGTGGATGGAGGGTGGGGGGGGATACTGTCCTTAGAGGACCTTAACATTCCAAGCGTACTTTTAGAATGAGGCTCCTCGCCATAAGAAAAAAAAAACTATGAAAGACCGTGTGAAAAATTTACATCCCTGTAAGAATTCCTTAATTCCCACAGTTAGTTATTTTTTTTGAGCAGGGGTTACCAAACTATTTCAGCTCGAGACCGAAAAGGATAAATTCGGTGTCTTTTTATGGATATGTTTTTATTATTATTTTAAGTTTCTGTAATATTTCTTTTTATTTTATTGATTTTTTTCTTTCTTTCTGGAAAAATCCCGAACCATTATGTGTGAATCCCTGTTCTAAAGATAGGCAGATGATAAGAGACTCGCTGGTCTCGTCTTGCGGGTTCGTGCGTGCGACAACCGACGGATAATAAGAAATAAGAGTTTGTCATTGGGGTTTTCTGGTCGGACATGGTTCCATGTTGGCGGTTGACGAGCAGCAGCAGGTGTTATTAGCGCGGTAGTTATCTGACTCACTCCAGGCCAATTATCCACGCTGCAGATTAGATTGGGAGTGTAGGAACAATGGGAACAACATTAACCTGGCTGGTGGTGACAGCATGGAGCCAGGAACAGTCTGTACCTACACTGTACTACCCAGTGTGCTATACCCGCCTAGGGCTGTCACCATTACACATTTAAGTTGACGATTAATTGTCACTCAAATAATCGCGATTAACGGTTTAATTGTGTGTTTGGCATATTGAACATTGGAAACTATGAATAAAAACTTTAAAAAAAAAGGTTTGCCTTTTAGGCTCCATAATAAAACATTGCAGACCTGGGGCAGATATGACAAATAACTGAAATATACAAAGACATTACTGACATATATAATAATATTCAAAATAGTAGAAATAGTTCATCTACAAGCTTACAACGCGTCACAAAGTGACGCGTTGTAAGCTTGTAGATCTGCTATTTCTACTATTTTTGAAAACTGTATGAACAAAAATGTATGAACATTTTTCAACATGGATACGATTATGACGATTATGCAAAATAATTGTGATTATCTCAAATGATTGTGATTAGGCGATTATGTTATAATTGTGACTGTTCACACCCTGTATACGTATAGAATATGTTCTTTAGCATTATGTAACAACACAAATCCTATGTGGGGGCCTGGGGGCAGTGGTGGAAAAAGCACTCATTTTTTTTACTTAAGTAAAAGTATTTTTCTGGTGATAGATGTTTTTATATATATATATTATATATATATTTAGGAGTGAAAGAGTTCTTGACTCTTACTCTTAACAGTACAGTACCTCTCCCGGGTTTTAAACGTGGCAGTGCCGTATCTGACCATAGCGAACCGGCAGAAATAAGAATCCATATCCAGGGAGGAAATAAGTCAACGCTCAGAATCCCGAGTTTTCCTTTCTTAACAGTTCAATTTATTGTCAGAGTTCTTTAGCAATCCATACATTTGGGTCAAATCAATGTATAGCGCGTCTTGTTCATAGAATCTGCTTTATTCTGCTGAACGTGGCATCCGCTTACTTGTCAATCACGGAGCCCCGTTCGCTTCAAACACAAGCCATTATATACCAAAACATTTATTACAGATAACGCTACCTTCTTTCTGTATCAGTCAATCACAAACAAGCCCTGTCGAAACAATAGGCTTGGGCCGCCTTCTTCTCACAGGACACTGAATTAGCATCTGCCTTGATTTGAACACATGACATTATTCCCTTAAACCTTATCTATAAAACTGTGCTTTTCCATATGCTCACATTATAACATTATTATACAACATTTTATTAGCTTTGAAATGAGTCTAAACATTAGCATGTCCGACGTTGTATGAATGATCTATATAATTAAAGTTACTTAAAAGAAAGGCGCTCTTCTCCTGGGTTCCCCCGCTGTTGGAGCTCAGCCCCTCCCTTCTGGAGAGAGCTTCAAAATCCCTTTATCAATGATGTCGTCATTAACCTCGGACTTAGACACAGAATGATAATATTATCCCACTGAAGGGTTTTCCCTCGGCTCTGTTTTACAAAAACGTAGTCCTATCTATCTGTGAATTTTAGAAGAGCCTAGTAAACATTTTATAATGAATCCTGTAGGTTTTACTTATCTCGGCTGGCTTGATTGAAACACAGGCACTCTTGCATAATATTAGAATGCGCTCTGTGGGAACAAAGAGCTCGGCCGGATCCCATGTTTAGGTTCACAGCCACCACTCGCTTCATGACAACTAGGAGGACAAAGGCCATGAAACCCTAGGTATTGTTTCAGATGAGTAACTCAATGCAAATGATCGGGGCACTCAGCTAAAATCCCCCAGCCTGTTTTAATGACTTTAGCCTCCTCCTGTTGGTCCCATTCTGACAAGTTTGTGTTTATAATGTATTAATATCATAGTAATTTCATATTTTACTGTTTCAGTCTTGAATACACCACAGCAGCAGCAGCTGAGTGGAAAAAGTATTCACATGTTGTACTTATGTAGAAGTATCAATGTGGAAATACTCTGTCAAGTAAAAGTCCGGTATTCAAAATGTACTTGAGTAAAAGTGCAAAAGTATTTGCATTCAAATATGCTTAAGTACTGAAAGTAAAAGTACTCATTTTGCAGACTGTCCCATTTCACAAGTTTCCAAATGTATGAAAAAGCTTTGAAAATAGCAGATCTACAAGCTCACAACGCGGCGCAAAGCGACACGTTGTGAGCTTGCAGATCGGCTATTTTCAAACAGCCTAAGTATGCATAGGGCTGAGGTGGGTAATGTATGTTTTGTAATGATAATCAAAATCTACAAAGTAACTTAAGTTTTCAAATAATTGTAGTGGAGTAAAAGTACAATATTTGCCTCTGAGATGTAGTGGAGTAAAAGTATTGAAAATTGGAAATACTCCAGTAAAGTAAAAGTACCAAAAAAAAATACTTAAGTACAGTACTTGAGTAAATGTACTTAGCTACTTTACACCACTGGTAGAGAGAGAGAGGCCGTCTGGGAATAGTAGTCAGGTCAGTGGTTGGACCCCTCGCTACACGCACTGTCTGAGCAAGGCACTTAAGACTTAATTGCTCGCAACGTGCTGCATTAACCCATTCAATCCGGGAACACATCTGTGTCATTTTAGATTGTTGTAGCTATAACCATTATTGTTTACTTTGGCTATTCAAAAAATAGTGAAAATGTGTGCAAATCTTTGAATATATGTTTTTAAGTATCTTTGCTTTTTGGAAAAAAGTTGACCCTCAAAATTATGTGTATTTGGGCGGAGTGCCGCGCTATGAGCTTGTAGATCTGCAATTTTTTGAAAAATTGTGAAAATGTGTGCAAATCTTTGTATATATGTTTTAAAGCGAACATTTTTAAATCAAATCTTTGCTTCTGGGGGGTCCCTGGAACAACATATTGCTATTGAATAGCCAAAGAAATCTAAAATGACAGAGAATGCGTTCCCGGGTTGAATGGGTTAATGGCATCCACTGCTCCTAATGGTTAGGATGAGTAAATACATGCAGAGGAAGGGTTTTATAGGTTCAGAATGTGCAAATGTTCTTGACTTAATAACCCCAACAACAACAACTAATGGGGACGCAAATGGTTTTATTACATTTTTTTTCTATCTCTCACTGCTGTTGCTGCTATGATGACACATGCATTTCCCCTCTGGGATCAATAGACACCCTCCACCCTGGGAGAAACCAGCAGCACGTTTTCCTTTCTTTTTTTTCAAAGGCTTCAGTATATACATTATAGAAAAGTGTCTCTGTTTGCCCCAGAAAAAGTATCTTAAAGATGGAGTGCCATGATATTTTTCAACCCTAAAACCTGATCATAAGGTATTATTATTATGTAAGGATTTTTTTCAACAAAAAAAAAGTGTACAGTAAGTGTTAAAATGTTGTTTTTATGTAGACACACCCACCAGTGCATTAAGTATACCTGGTTCTCACCTTAGCACCTCCTCCACCACCTTAGCACCACCCACCTGTCCTAGTCCCTCCTCCTCCTCATGCCCACACCTGTTGTGTTATGATAATGAGGGGGAGGGTGTGGGCTTTGTGATGTCACTAAAGCGCTGTTTCTCTATTGGCACATTTGACCCTCAAGGTTTCAGCCTCCAGGAAAAAACTCCAAATAGTCAGAGAAGACATAAAACACCATAAAAACACCACCGGGGGGCTTAATGAAGTTCTATCAACCTCATAGACACATGAAAAACAGAAAAAGTGCAAAAACATGGCACCACCTCTTTAACGTCTTACGTTTTCATTGCCGTCTGGCGGAAAGCCGTTACTCATATTTAAAAAAAAAAGGCAAATCTGCAAGCGCACGAAAACGAGCTCTGTAGATCTGCTTTTCGAGCTCTTTTTGCTACTTTTGCGCAACACTGGCATACGATACGACAAAGTACGGTATAAAATAGGGCATTGATTTAAAGAAAGAAGGGGAACAATGAAATACAGAGTCAGAGATACAAGGTTTGTGCACAGAAAGGGAAATATCTCTGTATGTCGATACCGATATATAAACCCTTTTCCTCGTCCTGGATCAGTCTGGACAGTTGCGTAGACACAGGCATTTAAACCATTCAATCCGGGAACGCATCTCTGTCATTTTAGATTTCTTTGGCTATTCAAAAATATCAGATATACAAGCTCCGAGTGACGTGCTATGAGCTTGTAGATCTACTATTTTAGAATAATCATGAAAATGTGTGCAAATCTTTGAATACATATTATTTTTAAAGCAAACATTTGTAAAATATTTTATTCCAGGCCCCCTCCCCCAGAAGCAAAGTTTTCAGTTACAAATGTTGGCTTTACAAAATATATATTCAAAGATTTGCACAAGCTTTCACAATTTCTTTAAAAAAAATAGCGCATCTACAAGCTCATAGCGCGACACTCGGTATGTATACATGTATAATCTGCTATTTTTGAATAGCCCAAATAAATCTAAAGTGACACTTTAGATGCGTTCCCGGGTTGAACGGGTTAATATTCCAACCTCCAACGCACGCAAGCCTCTCAGACAGAGGAGGGGAGTGGAGACCCCACCCCCCCCCCCCCCCTCACCCCGCCCTGCGGCTGGCTGGCTGGATGGCAGCCTGCGGAACGGGGAGGCTGAGCCCAGCAGCAAGCTAGTCAGTTAGTCGGTCAAAGAAAGGTCACTGCAGTGATGGGCAGAGGAGAGAGAGAAAGGTGGGGAGAGTTTGGAGCCAACGGCCCCGTATACACCCTTTATATTTACACTTCAAAGAAGCCCCCCCCCCCTTCAAGTACAAACGGACAGAGAAAGAGAGCGAGATAGAGAGGGGGGCGGGGTAGGTAACAATCAGTGCTTCTCCACCGTTTCTGGATCAGGGTCCACTTGAACATATGAAAAGCGTTCTGACCACTTAACACGGCTGGCAGCCCGGTCACATCATTTTCAGAGCATCGATTGTTGGTTTCAATCAACGATAACTCATTTTTCAAGGTTTAAAAAGAAAACGTAATATGAAGGGTTGTTTCTGGTCAGTAGGGATGTGTCAAAGTGACCAAAAAGAAATGTGATTACTATAATTGTACTAATAACGATTATTTGAATATTACTCACATTATTCGAATATTCGACCACGCCCCGCCTAAATAAAAACACATATATTTAATATATATATAATAAAAATCGAATGTTAAAAAATATTATATATATATTATATAGTGTATATATTATATTTTTTAACATTCGATTTTTATCCCAAAAACGATTATTCGATTATTCTGATCCATCCCTACTTGTCAGAAGAGGTGAGGATGAAACGGGGAGGGAGGGGGGGGGGTTATGATCATGGAGACAGTAGAGGTGTGACAATTAATCGATTTCATAGATTATAAAAAAAAACTATCAATAATTTAGTAAAACAATCGATTAATAATTGATCCCTATTTTGCTTTTGGGGATGTCATTCTAAGCCAAAAAAAAAAAAGTGACAATAACTGATCTGTGGTCTCTAAGGTCACAACGTTGTGAGCTTGTACTGTAGCTTGGCTATTTTCACTATTTTTGCACAACGCTGCTGTTGTGTGATGAAGTATAAAATAACGCTTAACCCATTAAGACCTGAGGTGATTCTTAAAAATGTTTTCTAAATCCTAACAGTTTTTTGAAAAAAATAAAATAAGTTTTTTTCAAGATTTTTCTAAAATAGCAGATCTACAAGTTCATAGCGCGGCACTCGGTGCCGCGCTATGAGCTTGTATATCTGCTATTTTTGAATAGCCTAAAGAAATCTAAAGTGACACAGATGCGTTCCAGGTATCAATGGGTTAAGTGGATAATCGTTCCGTTGATATACGATAGATATAAAGGAAAAATAATGGATGGTTGCAGGCTGCAGCCCTTTTGGAGAGTGAGGGAATTGCTCTATGAAATCCTCTCCGAAAAATACAACACAACAGAACAATCACTCCACCGGTGTATTCCACCGGGACACATTTAGGCTAATAATATGCTAATACTTGCATGTGCGTGTGTTCACACACACACACACACACACACACACACACACACACACACCGCCCATGGTGCTGAGCGGTGCTTAGCGTAGCCAGCAGCGTGCCGGGGTGGTTTGACGTCAACATCTCTGCTCAGTATTCAGCTCCATGAAGTGGGTCACAGCATCTGACGATAAACCCACTGCTCCACTCCTCTTCTCTCCTCCTGTCTTCTCTCCTCCTCTCCTCCTCTCCTATACTGTCATCTCCTCTCTTGTCTCCTCTCCCAAGCCCACCTCTAATGTCACCTCCTCCCCTGTGATATAATACTGCTGTGTCCTTTAACCACATACAGCAGCGTCCCATTCTGGGGCAAACATTCTGCGAAAATAGCCGATCTGCAAGCTTACGTGTCGGCTTGCAGATCGGCTATATTCAGCGAAGACATTTGGTGTAGAGGGGAAAAGGGGAAGGGACCAAGTATAGCCCCCTGAAAACCCTATGTCATGATAATAATAATAATATCTCAAATGTTTATAGCGCTTTTCTAAGTACCCAAAGACGCTTTACATGGGGGGGAGGAGAAAACATCATATAATATATACCCCGGTCAACAAAGTATCGGGGGTTTAAAGTGGTTTCAATCTTTTCTCACAGGGAGCAATTGACTCGCCTAGTAATTCATTTTCACTGAAAGGCGAGCGGGCAGGTGGGGAGGCGCGGGTGCAATGTTGACAGGCGTAGCGACAAGCGGGCACAATCCCATGAAACCGACGCGTTCGTGCTCGTGCTCACACGCACGCGCGAGCGAGCACACCTGCCTGCTGCTGGAGTTGAAGTGTGTTGAAGGCGCAGCCGCTTGTCTATGCTCATAGGAGGAGCACAGTGCAGCCCCGCATGCAGAACCATGCCAGTTCACAGGCATATGGTGTTGCTGCTCATGTGAGAAAGACCTTTACTCTGTCACCTGCCTCTACGTGCACTGTAGCGCACACACACACACACACACACACACACACACACACACACACACACACACACACACACACACACATTTCCCCCCACTACTAGTGTCAGGTCTCCTGCTGTCTTTGCTACCTGATGTCTGTATCAGCTAACTTAACCCACTAAGACCTGAGGCCCGATTCTACAAAATATCTTCTAAATAGTTCAACAGTTTTTTGAAAAAAAACAACCTATGTTGCTACATCAGTGGTTCTCATACTTTTTCATGTCAAGGACCCCCAAAATGATATGTATTTGGCCGCGGACCTCCAGCTCAAAATGCTTTGTTCCAGGGTTCCCCCCAGAAGCAAAGATTTGAGCTACAAATGTTTGCTTTAGAAATAGTATATATTCAAAGACTTGCACACATTTTCACAATCTTTCAAAAATAGCAGATCTACAAGCTCGCAGCGCGGCACTCGGTGCCGCGCTGCGAGCTTGTAGATCTGCTCTTTTTGAATAGCCAAAGAAATCTAAAATGACACAGACGCGTTCCCCGGTCTTAAAGGGTTAACACAAACTTATGCCAATTATTTCCTCCCCACACACATTTGTGTGTTGTCACTCACTGCTGTTGTGTCCTACCGGCTCACCTGCCGGTGAGGAGCCCCCACCGGGAGGACGCAGACCTCCCGTCTTACTCCTCCCGCCCCAACACTCCTTGCTGACAGGTGCCGCCCCCCCAGCCCGTAGGAGTACAGTACGTGCAGTGACAAATATCACCCTCCCTGTGCCCGCTCGGCTCCAACCGGGGAAACTCCCCTCTATCGGGTGATAAGAAGCGACCTGCTCGCTCCTCATGCATTGAAGCTTGGGCTCTCCCTAGGCTGGCAGAGGGAGAGTAGCGCCCAAGATTACATAGGTAATTGGCTCTGGGTGAAAAAAATATGGGTCACAAAATCGTTGGATAAAAATTATAAAGCAAAAAGAAAAAAAAAAGAGTACGTATAAATACCCTTTGTCGATTAATATTCACATCATAGTAAAGCCTTCGGCGGCTAAGCAGGTAGAGCGGCCGTCTTGGAATCGGAAGGTTTCCGGTTAGATCCCTGGCTCCTCCTCTCTGCGTTTCGAAGTGTCCTTGAGCAAGACACATGATCCCTAACTGCTTCCGGTGAGCAGGTTGGTGGTTTCCTCCACCATCTATGTGTGTGTGTGAATGGATGAAAGTGAAAGACATTATAAAGTGCTTCGGAAAGACTAGAAAGGCGCTATTATAAGTGCAGTCTATTTAGCATTCTGTTTGACGTCATTCTCCTCATCCTCTGCCGGTGTGCAGTTTGAGCAGCGTGCCTGTGGGCATGTGAGTGAGGCCAACACCGCTGCCTCAGATGCCGTCTGAGTAGAGTAGTCGGGATGCGAGTGCATCGTCAGATCCGGGTTCAGTTTTCAAGGGCATAAAAATGATAAAGTAACCGTTTGTTTGGCGATGGAAGGGATATGCAGAGAGTAGTGCTCTGCTCTCTGCTGTCATGTGCATCACAGCAGGAGGGAGGGAGAGAGAGAGAGAGAGGAGTTCTCGCTCAGGACAAAATGTCCATGCATTGTGATGGCATTGACAATGAGACAGAGTAGATACAGTAATGCATTGTTTATGTGCACTATTAGGTTTGTAGAATGAACTGGCATTGCAGTAACATTACATGTTATTCAGTAGGTGATTCATTCCAGTATTAACATGTTATTCAGTAGGTGATTCATTCCAGTATTAACATGTTATTTACTATGTGATGGATTCCAGTATTAACATGTTATTCACTAGGTGATGGATTCCAGTGCATAGTGTTTCACATTGCCTGGAAAGAAAGGAGAAAAGTTTGTGCAGAACAATAGACTCCAGAGAATAATAGACGTGAAGAGAAAAGGAAGTAGAGTGAACTGCATTGGGACTCGGTGTCGGTTGACACCCTAGTACATAACACACAGACAGCGCGCGTGCACACACACAGACAGCGCGCGTGCACACACACACACACACACACACACACACACACACACACACACACTGTGTCTGTCTGCATAATGTCTGTATCTCTCTCACTATCTCTCTCTCTGTATCTCTCATTCTAATTTTTTTTCTCTTTCGCTCCCTCTCTTTCTTTCCATTTTTCTGAATGCCTCCCTCTCTGACTGACTCTCTCTCTTTCTAGTTGTCTACATGTCTCTCTCTCGGGGGATTCATACGCCCTCAGGCTGATCAAAGCATTGAGCTGCTGGATCTGCTGTGGAGACTAAACCAATTCTCTGAAATGATGAGCGTGTGCGTGTGTGTGTGTGTGTGTGTGTGTGTGTGTGTGTGCCTGCGTGCGCAGTGTGTGTACCCACCCTCATTATGTAAGCGAGTGTTTTTTAATCAGCGTTATTGTTTGTTTGGCAATACAGTTTTCTTTTGGTTTTATGTAACTGTTCTGAGCGACTGAAAAAACATGAAGAGGGAACTATACCGAGTCTCTGTTTTTTTCACTTTTTAATTTATTTTCTGTTCTTGCTGCAGTCGTCTGAGCAGGGGCCTTATGACGCCATCATGGGGCCCCATGGATAACAAACTAACACCTCAGGGCTAGGAAGAGCAAGTTCACCCAGACACCACCACCCCCCCCCCCCCCCCAATACAACAGAAAAACAGAGGAACGCAGACATGGGGCCCTATCTTGCCCCGAAACGTTTTAGGCATTTATTAGTATTTTGAAAATAGTGAAAATAGCCGATCTACATGATTCGACATGTTGTGAGCTTGTAGATCGGCTTTTTAAACTATTTTTAAATGTTTTTCAAAATAGAAAGACATGCCAAAAAAGTTTAGGCATGAGGCCCTTTTAAAGATAGCTCTAATACCCCCAACACAACAGAGAGAGAGAGAGAGAGAGAGAGAGAGAGAGAGAGAGAGACCTATTTTAACTGCTAAGACCCCCTGTCAGGCAGAAACCTCTTATCTCCACTTTTCGTAAATGAACGCCCTACTTGATCATCCTACAGCGTCACACAAAAGCATCAAAAGTCGTAGATCCGCAAGCTTGTAGATCTGCTACTTTTTTCCTGAAAAGTAACAGTTTTGAACATAATATGAGGTTTCCACCTGACCGAGTCGATAATGCATTAGGCCACAGACTTCCCAATCTACAACACTGTAAAATCCTCAAGTGTTAGAGCTAACTCTGAGAGAGGGTACACAATGGAACCGGATTCCATTTGGACCACCTGGCTGGTCCCCGGACCGCACGTTGAGAACCATGTGTGCTGCTCAGTGGAGAGAGAGTGAGAGAGAGAGAGCGAGAGAGGTGGGGGTGTTTTGGGGGGTGTTTACTCAAATTGAACGCTGCACACACACACACACACACACACACACACACACACACACACACACTGATAGAAGACAGGGGTCAGCTGGGTGAATGCAGGCACGCACGTTGGCGCACTGTGATTTAGCAATAACCAGATATTACAGCAGCGAGCACCGAGTTGGGTTTTAATGAAAGGCAGACTTTTTCAACTTCTCCGAGGTCTGTGTCTGTGTGTGTGTGCGTGCGTGCGTGCACGTGTGTGTGTGTGTGTGTGTGTGTGTGTGTGTGTGTGTGCGTTTGTATGTTTTGTGTTAACTTCTCTTTTATAAACGGCGGGTTTGCTCCGACGGAGACAAAGTGTGAATTCTTGGCGCTCTCCGGGGGAACCAATCAGAACACAGCGTTTTTGATGACCTTCTCTGGGGAGGTTACCTCAGACGAGGGTCCGTTAACTCAGCGAACAAATATGTGGATTGCATGTTACAGTGCTGAAGAAAAAAAAAACAACGGAACGGACTCATATTCACACAAACGGCACACGGTTTAGTTAAACCTCCTGCTATTGTGTTCCAACGGGACGTATTCATTCATGGCTTGATAGCTGAAGGTTTTTCCTTTTGTGTGGTTGTTTTGTAAAAACGGTGGTGTGTCACACGTACGCCGTATCGTATCTCAACCACGCTCAACGGAATCCACTCCACACTTTGTGCACTGTTCACCCACCCTCGGCTTTTTGAAGCTCAGTAACAATGAGTTGCAAAGAAACCTGACACAGACCACACCACACGGTCAACTGTCAAGAATAGAACATTCAGTAAAAACAAGGGTACACGTTTTTTTTTTTTAAACTCTCTTAACCCTTTAAGGCCTAATTTTTTTTCTGAAAAACGTACTATATCAGCAGTTCTCAAACTTTTTCATGTCAAGGACCTCCAAAATGATATATATTTTTGGCCACGGACCCCCCATCTGAAAATATTTTGTTCCAGGGACCCCCCCCCCCCACCAGAAGCAAAGATTTGAGTTAAAAATGTTCGCTTTAAAAATGTATACTGTATATCCAAAGATTTGCACAAATGTTCACAATTAAAAAAATATATAGTAGATCTACAAGCTCACCGCGCTATGAGCTTGTATATCTGCTACTTTTGAATAGCTAAAGTATAAAATAATGCTAAAAGTGGTTACACAGATGCGTTCCCAGTTTTGAATGGGTTAAGCAAGTGAATCCCTGTTCTGGGGTGACGGAACATTCCGCAGAAATATCCGACATACAAGAGCTTGTATAGATGGGCTGAATGTCTTTTGGCGAAGACATTTGGTTTTACATCAGTGGTTCCCAACCTTGTCTGGATCGGGGGCCCCACTTGAAAGTCTGGAAAGTGGGCCGCATGCATCGTCAGGGCATGTTTAGTTTAATGGTCAGTCAATCGATTGTGTTAAGGCTTGGGTCAATGGAACTAACATAGTATACTTTAAAGCCTCACTACTATGTAACTCTTTTAATGAATAAAATAAAATTGTTAATACAATATAACTTATACAGTTGGGGTGGTTGTATTTTGTCTCCCGGCTCTTCTATTGAGACATTCAGATCGTGTCAAAGGTCATGTCTCACCTAGACACAGGATCTGACACGAATTCTGACCTGATGGGTCAAGATTCAATTTATCCCCTGAGCAAGCAGGCAGGCTCTATTAGCTCAATGAGTAAAACATTTCGGCACTTGCGCCGGAAACCGGGTTCAAATCCGGGGCAGAAGAGGAAAGTTACGTTGTGTAGCTTTAACTCTCTGGGTTGTGTTTTCTTTTGTGTTCCTTTGCAGACTTTGGCTTCGGGAACTTCTTCCAGCCTGGAGAGCCCCTGGCCACATGGTGCGGCAGCCCCCCCTACGCAGCCCCCGAGGTCTTCGAGGGGCAGCAGTACGAGGGTCCGCAGCTGGACATCTGGGTAAGATGAGGGGATTTGACAACTATTTGCATGGCTTAACCCATTCAATGACAGAACACATCTCTGTCATTTTAGATTTCTTTGGCTATTCAAAGATAGCAGATATACAAGCTCACAGTGCGTTATGAGCTTGTAGATCTGCTATTTATTTATTTTAATCGTGAAAATGTGTGCAAATCTTTGAATATACATTTTTAACTCAAATCTTTGCTTCTTGGGATCCCTGGAACAAAATATTTGGGGGGGGGGGTCCGTGTGGACAAACACATATAATTTTGGGTGGTCCTTGACATGAAAAAAGTTTGAGAACCACTGATATTATAGCAATTAAAAAAAACTGTTAGGATTTAGAAGACATTTGTAGAATCCCCAGAAGCAAAGATATGAGTTACAAATGTTCGCTTTGAAAAACATAATTAAATATTCAAAGATTTGCACAAATGTTCACAATTTTTCAAAACAAATTGCAGATCTACAAGCTCATAGCACGGCACAGATGCGTTCCTGGATTGAATGGGTTAAAGTCTCGATCTGTGATTTCTTCAACTGGTTGGCTGTATGTAGAACATAATAACGTAGGTTTAGAATGATAATACCTAAACGGCATCGTTTCACAACATGATGTCTTCATAGTTTAGGAAACGAGGCTCTCTTCACGCCGGTTCACAAATCACAGATTGGGACTTGGCCTAACAAAAAAATTGAGATTTTATTTTGCTTTACTTTATTTGCCCGGTAGAATCCTGAGTGTTAATTTAATTCTCTTTATTAAGTTGAGGCTGAGGATTTGTGTGGCTTGCAAAGGGTCATTGGAAGTAATAGTTGTGGGATGTTTTTGATCAAACTGCCGTTGTACTTGTAGGTGATGTGTATTGATTCTTTGAATGTCAACGCCATTGTTTTGTTTTCCATGCACAGTACATTCCTATAAAATGTATGCGTTTTTGATTTGTTTTTACGGAGCTAATCTTGCAAACCTCTGGACCGGTCAGTGCCACATTTCATGTGCACACTGCCAGTGGGCTAACTTAGCGCCTCCAACCAGAAAAGATTGTGTGATGTCAATGAGGGGGGCTTGGATCGGGCTGAAACCTTGCCCAAAAGTGGAGTCATACGTACAATTTACAACCCGTGTCCAACTGTCCATGCACCAAGATGTTTTTTTTCCTGAGCACAGTGCATGTAGTGTTTAGTAGATGTAACAAAGTCGTAGATGTAACAAAGTCCAACAACATTGTAAACTCAACCGCCTTTGTTCCCATCAAAGGTGCCGAAGGCGCGTGGAATATGATTTCCCAACAACAGTTTATAACCTGCTGTATATCATAGTTGTGTGTGCATGTACGTGCGTGTGTGTGTGTGTGTGTGTGTGTGTGTGTGCATTTTTATTGTGTGACACTGAGAGAGTGTGAATTGAATGCTAATCCACCACTTACATCTGCCTCAGTAGTTGATAGATCTGTGACGTAATGATTGTTCACAGCCCTCGCCCTGACCCTGTTGAGCGCGTGTGTGTGTGCATGCGTGTTCACTTACGTGTGTGTGTGTGTGTGTGATTACGTTTGTGTGGGTGTGTACTTAACGTACATGTGTGTGTGTGTGTGTGTGTGTCTGTCCCACAGAGCATGGGGGTGGTTCTGTACGTGCTGGTGTGTGGTGCATTGCCCTTCGACGGTCCCACTCTACCTGTGCTCCGACAGAGGGTTCTGGAAGGAAGGTTCCGCATCCCCTACTTCATGACCGAAGGTGAGACGCCAACCAACCAACCACCGCACAACCCCCCCCCCCCCCACTCCCCCGCCCCCGGTCACTGAATGCGCAAAAACACACAGGAATCCTATCCTAGGGAGAGTCCCCACCCCGTTTCTCTCTCTCTCTCTCTCTCCCTCTCTCCCTCTCTCTCTCTGTCTCTCTCTCTCTCTCTCGCTTCTCTCCCCTTTTCAAATACGTGTGACTAGGCCTGTCTCAATTCTTACTTAATCACATTATTTCAGATACTCACATATTATTTTAAGACAATTTCAAAAGAAAATTGAAATAGTAGATCTACAAGTGACGCGTTTTGAACTTGTAGATCGGCTATTTCCACTATTCATGTGTTTTCTTTTTTTAAGTATAAAGTAAAAGTTATTAAATTGTGTAAATTATTTTTCATATCTGCCCTGTACACCTTTTGTTTACGTAGGCTAAAAGCCTTTTTATTCATAATCATTTTCCAATGTTCAACGACAGCAACGCAATTAAATCGTTAATGGCAATTATTTGAGCGACAATAAATTGTTAAGTATAATCGTGACAGCCCTAGGGAGTCCCCACCCCTCTCTCTCTCTCTCTCTCTCTCGCTCTCGCTCTCGCTCTCTCTCGCTCTCGCTCTCTCGCTTCTCTTCCCTTTTCAAATATGTGTGAGGCCGTCCTTCAGAATGTAAGATCAGACGGTATGGAAGGACGAGTCTGGGCTCGTTGCTGTCGGTCATCAGAAACCTTGTATCTCCATGTTTGAAGTTTTGTATGTTTATCTTTTTCCCACGAACTAATGCCCTACTTTGTCATTCAACCGTTTCACACAAAAGTGGCAGAAAATAGCCGTTCTACAATGCGACCCGTCATGAGTGAAGTTATTAAGTGAAGGAGTCCAAAGTGTTTATGTGTGTCTGTGGGGGACATACAGTATGTATGTTTCCACCCGACAGAGACAACATTCATCATGGGAGTGTTCATCACATACCTGTCTGTACTTTCTTACATCTGTTCCGTGGTTTACCTTTAACACAGTATGGGCCCAACGCTGAGTCCTAGACCATCCATTACTGATTTCTTTACCCATATTTTGTAAAAAAAATCTATGAGAACTAAGAAAGTACTCCTCGGAGCACAGCTCTCCGCCAGGTCAGGTAGGTTATTGTCCATATTCCATCCATATTCTGGGGGGAATATTAGCCTACAAGCCTACAGGCTTGTAGACTTGTAGATCGGCTATTTTTGGCAACAAAAAAAAAATTGGTCTGGACGGGAAAAAAGTGGTCCAAGTATTTACTTGTAACTGAAGTCAGTTTCAGTAAGACTACTAGAGGGTTTAAGTGGTTAACAACCCCTGTATGGTGTAATAATCTCCAATAATAATGCAGAACAGCCCTGAGAGCAGAGAATGTAGCACAGTGGAGCAGGTCAGCACTCCGTCCAATGTCCACCCTGCCCCACACTGCTGTAGGGGCGAAGGAGTTCACAGTAACTACTACCGCAGCGCTCACCATTTGAACGCAGAACAATAGGAGTCGGCCTCTACGTTGTTTTCTGGCTCCCTGCAGTCTTTGAGTGCATGACCGTGTGTGTGTGTGTGTGTGTGTGTGTGGGGGGGGGGTGTACTTGTATTACTATACTTGTGAGAGGCAAAAATGTCAATGCCAATTTTCATGTTTGGGCTTATAAGGGATTAGGCATTTAGAGGTTAGGTTTAGGATTGGAGTTTTTTTGTTGTTGCCTGATTTATACTTAGTTGGACACTGCCACGCCAGTGTCTTGCACCGAAAATAGGTGATCTACAAGCTCACAACCCGTTGTGCTGCTGCATCGGTTTGTGAGCTTGTACATCACCTATTTTTGGCTTTTGGTTTTAGGGTTAAAAATGGCAAAAATACAATGTGTGTGTGGGTGCGTGCGGGCTCGTGTATGCAGATGTGTGCAAAATGCAGTGTGAGTCAGTCAGGTTAGCTAACCGTTCCGCTAACAACAGCAGCAGCCCCGCTGTTAGCGGCGCTGCTAGCCGGCTAGTTAGCTTGGCAACAGATTAACTCCAGACAGAGCCGCGGCTGTTTATGTAACCTGGGGAAGAGCCAGGCCAAGTGCTTCCAGCTCCTCCTCACTGTTTCTCTGAGGGAGACTCACTACCTCCTCTCTGCCTGTCTGTCTGTCTGTCTGTCTGTCTGTCTGTCTGTCTGTCTGTCTGTCTGTCTGTCTGTCTGTCTGTCTGTCTGTCTGTCAGTGAGTCTCCCCCTCTGCCCGTCTGTCTACACTACAGTCAGTAACACTTGCTCCACAGGATGTTATAGTGCGGGACCTTGAAACGATTAAGATGTTATGGGAATGTGCGTGTGTGGGGGGGAGGGGGTTAATGTCAGTCCTGTGGCCTACGGCACACAGACGCTCACCACACACACACACACACACACACACACACACACACACATACGGTCCAGCCCCTGTACTGTTCTCTGTGTGAGGAGAACACAGTGTGCCGACGGTCTACACACACACTACAGTACATCTCTCCTCTCCGTCTTGTTCCTCTGGCCGGCTGGCCAGCCGTGCGGTACGGCCTAGTACGGCACGGCACGGCCAACTCACACTGTCTAGACCACTGGTTCCCAAACACTGGGTCGGGACCCATTCGTGGGTGAAGCACTCATTTGTGCGGGTCACGAGTAAATACTCCTTTATTTTTGGTTTCCTACATTTAGTTTTTAATGCTTATTTTTTCAAAAGATTTCCCCAAATATTGTTTTTCCTAAGTTAAAAACTAATTCAAACTTTTTTTCAAAAGAATTCCATTTAAAAAGAGAGAAAAATAATCCATGAATTAGAGGGGGAAAAATACTTTTATAAATTAGTGAAAATAGCAGATCTACAAGCTCACCCCTGCTCAGATCTACAGGGTCTCAACCCTGTCTAGACCACTGGTTCTTAAACATTTTCATTTCAAGGACCCCCAAAATGATACATATTTGGCCGCGGACCCCCATCTGAAAAATATATTGTGCCAGGGACCTCCAGAAGCAAAGATTTTAGTTATAAATGTTCGCTTCAAAATATATACATTCAAAGAGTTGTTTCCCATGCTCTATAGGTAGGTTTGTGGTAGGTAGATGGTGTTACAGGACGATACGTCTCAGGTTCATGCTGCCCCCAGAACAAACAAATAACTTAATCCCCAGCGAGTCTGTGCCGTACTTTATCCCTTGCTCCATCTCTCCCTGTGTGCTGTGCTGTGTTGTTCAACAGTGACTCAGACGTTATGACGTTATTAGGACCTCAGTCTGTTTTTCTTTGCCTCTCTATCGCTGTGTCAAATCTCCCATGTCCCCCTGTAATTCTCACTGACTTTGGATTAGAACGGTGCAGATAACATAATAACGTAAACCTGGGTGTCAGTTCGACCCTGAGCTCACTGACTGACTGCACTCGTACATTATTAACCCATTAAGACCTTATACAAAATGTCTTCTAAATCCTATTGCTGAAAAACGTATAATGCTATGCTATAGCAGTGGTGCTCAAACTTTTTCATGTCAAGGACCCCCAAAAATTTTATGTATTTGGCTGCCGACGTCCGTCTCAAAATATTTTGTGCCAGGGACCCCCTAGATTAGAATCAAAGATTTGAGTAAAACATTTTCGCTTAAAAAAATGTATATCTTTTGTCAAATTTGCCCGATTTTTCAAAAAAGCAGACCTATAAGCTCATAGCATGGCACAAAGTGACGCTCGAAGTGATGCGCTATGAGCTTGTATATCTGCTATTTTTGAATAGCCAACCAATGTGATGTGAACTTGTAGATCAGCTATTTTCTGGTATCAGGGAGGGATAAATCAAGCATAGCCCCAACCCATGTGGCTGGTAAAGTGAAGCCATGCTGTAAATAGAAAAAGTGCTCCTCGGAGCAGGTCTCCAGGTAGTAGAAGTGAATCTTAGCCAATCAGGATCAAATCGGACAGATCCGTCTTGATCACATGACTATAGAGTAGAATAATGTGTACCAATTTGCGTGATGTTTGGACAACATCTGTAGGAGTAATATAAAAAAATGTGTTTAGCAAAAATCTGCCTGCTGGTGGTGCTATAATAGGCCAATGTGAAAAGGGTGGCATTTCTTCCTCGGAATGTGCGTGCAAAGTTTGACGGCAATCGGACGCTGCGTTCATACCAAATGTGTACCAATTTGCGTGATGTTTGGACAAAATCTGTATATATAAAAATTTGTTTTGCAAAAATGGCCTCCTGGTGGCGCTATAAAAGGCTGATGGGAAAAATGCAGGGTAGAGGTTTTTCCTTGGCCCCTAGGAAGTGCGCATACAAAGTTTCCTGCCGATCGGTCCAGTTATAGGTCAAAACTTGAATCAGCCTGTTTTAGTGCCACCATGAGGCCGATTTAAACGCTGGTTTCATGATTTGAGGCATTTTGTTTCAAATGGGCCCCTCCTGCTAACGTTGGAAGCCAATCTTAGCCAATCAGGATGGAATATGAAAAATCTTACAGATCCGTCTTGATCGCATGACTGTAGAGATATTGTGTACCGATTTGCGTGATGTTTGGACACAATCTGTAGGAATAAATGCCAAAAATGTGTTTTGGGAAAATCGGCCGATGTGAAAGAATTGGGCCACATCCAGGGAATGTGTGTGCGTAGTTTCACGCCGATCGGTCCAACGGTGCCGGAGATTAGCTGTTCACAGATGGACAGACGAACGCACACACACACACACACACACACACACACACACACACACACACACACACACACACACACACACACACAGGGGGCAGGGGGCGAAACGCCTTTGGCCTGGCAGAGACAATAATGGATTTGAATTAGTCAAACTAGTAATATAATACACATTCAGAAGCGTCTTCCATAAAATCTGCGATTTCTTCAACTGGTCAGCTGTAGTATGCAGAACAGCAGGAACATTTCAGCAGGAACTTTCTTTAATCCCTTCGTGTCCCTAACTGTAACTCTATGTTTCACTGGTGGGGGGGGGGGGGGGGGGCACACGACTCGGTGTAACTCCACACCAGCGACAGATTGAATGTGTTAAGTTGGATGTTTGAGCGGTTGAGTCATTGTGGTGTAATGGTATGTTCTCTGGCCCCGGACAGACAGACAGACAGTCAGTCAGTCAGTCAGTCAATCAGACTGCCAGCCAGGCAGGCAGTCTGGGCCAGCTGCATAGCCCAGCTCTCCCTGGTGGCTTGGAGCTTCCAGAAATGTGTGTGTAGCCTCAACCCTGTTGCTATAAACAAGGCGGTCGACTCAACGACGCAACGGTTACTGGTGTTTGCTTCATCTGAGCTACAGTTAGTTAGAGACTTGGCTGACGAAGGCCACGGGTCAAGGCTGGCCCAGATTGCATTTTGAAATGTAAGTTTGACCCCAGTGGGGGTGTCATATTATTGTACCTGAGGGAGATGTCCTGCTATACTGTAGATGCCGTGGCTTGGGCGGGTAGGATTCGTAGGAATACATGCAGGGCCATAACAGTGTTTCGAAAAAATAAAGTCTTGGGACACCTGATCACCTGATTTGATGAAAAGCAAATCTGAGAGATCTGATGGTTTATGCGACTTTAAACCTGGCGTCCCCATTTTGGCATCCCCATTTTGGCATCCCCATTTTGGGCAGGTTATAGTCAAAAGTCTGCCCAGAATTTGCCAAAAAAAATCCAAATATTCACGGCAGCATGTGGTGAAGTTGTAGATCTGCTATTTCCGCTATTTATTTCGAGTATATAGTTAAATATCTCTATATTCTTTCTGTCTCTCCAGTTCTTTAGCAAATAGAAAATACATTTTCAGGTCAGGATACCAAATGTATTCAATCAGGAGCGAGAACTCATACAGGATACAAGATAAACAAGTGATGAAACTAAAACATAAGCAGACAATTTTGGAACTGGAACACTATAAAATTGAAGCTGATTACTGGGTTCTCTCTCTTGACTGGCTGAAATTGGGGTCCCACCTGAAAATGTATTTTCTGTTTATCAAAGAGATAAACAGGAGAGACAGGGGGACCCCTGTTACTGAACAAACACTCTATAGCAATGATTGCTATCAGAATATAAAGCTTACCATTTTTTTTTACAAAATATGTTTGTGTTAACCGAACAATAGGAGATATTGCATGTTTTCCATTACAGTGGAAATAATACTGTAAGCGTAAAACGATGGTAAAAAAATGTCCAACAGGATATCTTATTAATAATAATCCACAAAGACACAAGCGTAACCGGAAATTAACTATCAGGGCTAGAGTCAAATGTGCCAAAAATCACCCAGCCTGCGTCCAAGACCTTTAAGACTTTAACCGGAGCAGTGGGGTGCGAGGGTGAGAACGCAGCCTGGTAGGAAGGAATGCCGTGGAGACGGTACACAGACAGGCCAATGTGGCACAGCCGGAGCACCGTAATCCTGTTAAGAACCCAGCTGTGTGTCTGACGTCAAACGCAGCTCCTCTCTAACTAGAGGTGAGGCGCTCTCATTAGGAGGGGGAAGAGAGAGCACAGGGGAGGTTCATCTGGGCTGACACATTCATTAAGGGACCATGCCGGCATCTAAAGCACGTCATTGTCTAGTCACAGCTTCCGCATTATAGTGAGTAGCCTCGGGAAGCCATGGTTTCATGGAGTCATGTGGCCCCATAGGTCAGGACAGGAGCCCATCTCCTGTTTGCTTGGTGTGAGGCAGCGTGATGTGATGCTACTACTTATGTCACAGGGACCCCCTGGACCCCCTGGTCCAACTCTCGATGCTGAGTGTCATTGGGTAAAAACAAGAAATGACACCGTCATATTATACCAGCTTGTAGCGAGCTAAAACCCTTGAAAAGTGCTGTCATGACTCTTGCATCTTACATACCAAAATATATACTGTATATTAAACTCAAGAGTTAAATTAAGGTGCCTTTCACATCTATAGCTCACTAGTGGATGTATTCATGCACTCTTACAGGCACAAACAATCCAACATCTAACTGTAAACCTAGGTAAAAAAAAACATAACTACTACTAAACGACTTCTAGGCTTCTAACAAAAACTGTAGTTTTAAATAACACATTCAACTCCTTTGAATACTGTTTCAGAGACATCGAATTTCATTCTTATTAATCTATACATTGTTATGTTATATAATCCTGACCTGAGCACCGATTATTGCGGCCGCAGAGTTTCTAATGATCTAATCATTCAACTAGGCCAGGGGTCTTCAACCTTTCCAGACCAGGGACCCCCAAACTGATGGGGAGATGGAGCAGGAACCCCCTGCCTCGTAGGGTGGGGGGGCTACAACATATATTGTATAATTTTATATAAAATTGTGTTTCATATAAACATACTGTGTTATTGTGCATTCAATACTAAGCTATTAAAATAGACAGATTAATATATTTATGCTTTTATTTTAAACATACCTTATAAACAATCTGTCAATCGCACAATAATCATGTACAGTATAGGCTACAAGCTATTCAAAATGGACAGTATCATGATTTATTTTAAACATAAATGTAAACAATATTTAAAACATATTGAAAGACAAATGGGCATTTTTGAAAAAATAAAATAAAACCTATTTTTTTTAATTGTCTAATCAAGAAACAATTTTGCGGACCCCCTGCAGTACCTCCGGACCCCCTGTTGAAGACCTCTGAACTAGGCTATTGTATCAGACAGACCACTGACAACGTTGTCAGATGGGGGAGGGATACAGCATTTAATAGACTGTGTGTGTGTGTGTGTGTGTGTGTGTGTGTGTGTGTGTGTGTGTGTGTGTGTGTGTGTGTGTGTGTGTGTGTGTGTGTGTGTGTGTGTGTGTGTGTGTGTGTGTGTGTGTGTGTGTGTGTGTGTGTGTGTGTGTGTGTGTGTGTGTGTGTGTGTGTGTGTCTGCTATCATCCTGATGTTGTTACACTTTGATACTGATTAACATGTTTAAACGGCTCATATAATCATAAAGTTTAACATCTAACTCACATTTTATTCTTATCAGCAGACACTACATCTTACATCTACGTCAGTGGTTCTCAAAGTGTGGTACAGGGACCCCCAGGGGTCCTTCAGGAGGTATCAGGGTTCCCCAGGAAAGTGTCATGTTTCATCAATCAAATAAAAACATGTTTAGATTATTGAACCAACTGATGCACATTTCCGTCTTTATGTAGCGCCGGCAGTTGTGATGCCTGAGAGGACATTCGGGTGAACGTGTTGCACTGACTGATTCAGTCACTCAAGTCAGTGATGACGCTCTTACGCCCGTTCAGAGTATGGGAAGGCATTGCTTTCTCCACATTGGCTTAAAGGACAGCCAATGAGAAGAAAGTGATGAAAAAGTCAATACTAGCGCAGCAACAAGCTGGTAAAATGTTTTTAATCATCTATGGCATGACTCGGCCACATCATGGCCGCTGAGCTGGTTCCACAATAAATGGTACTTGGCTTGACAGTGCTTTTGCTGTTTACTGCAGCTTTCACTGCTGAACACTGCATTGTGATTTTGTTTACAAACTGCACACATAGTAGCTCATATCCATAGCTAAAGATTGGACAGGGAGGCCAATCCATCATTAAAATGCCCTTAAATAGCTCTATATTATAAACTATATAGATTGTTTGTTCTGTAAAAGAGATCCCTTTCTCGTCAGCACTTTAGTAAACTAAACATAAATGCATTCTTGGCCCGGGATCCACATTTTAACAAATCAGGAGAGCAAATCCGATACAGGATAAACAAGTGAAATTGGAAATGATTACACAAAGAAATTAAGCAGACACAATTGGAAAAAAAACACTATAAAATTGCTACTGAACAAACACTCTAATAGCAATGATAACTATCAGAATATTATGTATCGTCTCTGTCGATTGGAAACCTCATACTGTATGTTCAGAACTGTTACTTTTCAGGATTCAAATTCAAAAGTAGCAGATCTACAAGCTCAAAATGCGTTGCTTCATGCCGTGTTTCAAGCTTGTGGATCTGCTACTTTTTATTGTTTAGTGTGACGCTGTAGTATGATCAACTAGGGCGTTAATTAAAAAAAAAAAACACAAAAAGGTAAAATATGGAGATAAGAAATATCACACCCTACCTTTAAGCTCAGCTCACCCCCTTCTGTTTCATGAGTGTTCTGATCTAAATTAAGGAAGAGGGTACGTCAAATCTTGTCTTAACCCAGTAGTTTCTCTCTGCCTTTACCTTACCCCCCCTCTCCAGACTGTGAACACCTGATCCGCAAGATGTTGGTTCTGGACCCGTCCAAGCGTCTGTCCGTGGCCCAGATCAAGGAACACAAGTGGATGGTAATGGAGGTGCCGGTGCAGAGGCACCTGATGTACCAGCAGGTCCTGCCCGCCGAGGGTGGGCCGGTGCTGGGAGAGTACAGCGAGCAGGTCCTCCGTCTGATGCACAGCCTGGGCATCGACCAGCACAAGACTGTAGAGGTGAGTTATCTTATGCCTGATTTCTGATCCGTTGTATGCAAAGACTGTAAAACAAGAAATGATGACTGCACAGCCATATTATACCGGGTTGCTTTTTTTGCATACATTTGTTGTTAGCACTTAGCACTAATTAGCATGCTCAGTAGCAACCAAACAGGGCTCAACTACTGCTATCTTTGTCAACCAAAACGGTCGCGGAGGTTAGACTGTTGCCCACTGCCCACTTAAATGAGCTTCTGAGCTTACACACCTTGAGCAAATGAATTAACGAGCGACATTAAGCAGCGCAAATGAATTAACGAGCGACATTAAGCAGCACTGGCGGCCGGGCGTAAGGTTATGATCCCATAGATTGGGAGGACGGCCCGTCTCCCCATTGGCTTAAAGGACAGCCAATGATGAAAAGGTCACCTAAAAGTGTTCGAAAGTGTTGAGTAGTTGATCAGTCTTTTCAGAGACCAGGTCTTCAACCTGGTAAAAATATGGACGGAGGGACCGATGACGTCACCCCTTGGTTTTGAATTCAAATCCGCCATCTTGGAACTTCCGGTCCCGAAAAGCAACCGGAAACCGACGCGTTGTAGAGCTTGTAGATTGTCTATTTTCGTCACGCGTCACCATTGTACAACTCGGCATAAAATAAATCAGGCTACATACACTTAAGAGTTTGACACAAGAGCTTTGATTCAGTATACACAGGGAGATGGTTTCGTATGCCGCAGATTTGCTTTATAACTATGTAATTAAGTTATACTTAATAGTCCACTGCTATATGAACGACATACTGTAGATCATCATTAGTGTACCAATGCAAAGCCAAATTTTGTGTCTGTGTCTAAAGTTACCAGTGGTGTAAAGTAACTAAGTACATTTACTCAAGTACTCTACTTCAATACAATTGTGAGGTACTTTTACTTTACTGGAGTATTTCTAATTGTCTATACTTTTACTTCTACTCCACTGCAGCTCAGAGGCAAATATTGTATTGTACTTGATATAAATGATTACATTATAAAACATACATTAACCACTTTAGCCCCATTTCATACCTAGGCTTTTTGAAAATAGCCGATCTACAAGCATACAACTTGTAGATCATGAGCTTTTACTTGTAACGGAGTACTTCTACATTGATACTTTTACTTAAGTAAAACATTTGAGTACTTTTTCCACCACTGAAAGTTACTCGCTGTTGCACCGAAGTTTTTGTGTGTAAGTAAGGGGGTCGTTGATACTGTAAATCAGCAGCGCATTTTTTGTGTGAACGAGGGCCACGATTCGGCTGTCCGCTATCCGCCTGCTTGGTAACCACTGTATAGCCCACTGCTATAATCCTGTTTTGTGCTTTTTTTTATTTGGCGGAGGCGCGGCCAAAATAGACGTCATCCAAAATCACGCAAAACCCATTTTATGTATGTTTTGCCATGCTTTGTCTGTTCCACTTTGATATGAAACAGCCTCAAGCTGGAGAAAAAAAACATTGTCGCTGTCAGGCAGAAACCTCTTATCTCTATGCTAACTTTTTGTGTTTTTTTGTGAATGAACCAACGCAACGCCCTACTTGATCATACTACAGCGTCACACGAAAGCATCAAAAGTAGCAGATCCACAAGCGTTTCAAACTTGTGTATCTGCTACTTTTACTATTTTTTTATTTGAATCCTGAAAAGTGACAGTTTTGGTATTATGAGGTTTCCACCCGACAGACGATAATACTAAATGTTTCTATGAAATTCTAAGCCACATGTGGCAGTGGTTAAATGATTGTATCCAACAAAACTGTCAAGCGAGAATGTTGAAGATTTACATTTTGTATAAAACCCGCTCTTTTTAAAATGTTTTGGAAACATATGTTCTTGTTCTTTCTGTCTCATGAGTTCATCGGTTTCAACCATTCTTTTTTTGTAGTTGCATATTTGCTTAGCAATTTAGACCTATTGTTGAAGAATCAGTCAGGCTATCTACGCCTAGCGCGTGTGCGTGTGTGTTCTTTTTTTATGAACAGATCAGATACACTCGACGGGGAATAGAAACCTACAATGAACCCATAATAACAATAATTATTGTCTAAGCCTGCAGAAATTATTTTCACAGCAATTGTTATTATTTGTTATCTGCTGTAGCCTGGGCCTGCATGAGCTGTGTGTGTGTACAGTATGTGCATGTGTGTGTGTGTGTAATGGAATATAAATGACTACAGTGTAAGTGCATCTGAAACAAAAGTGCTGCAACATCATTTTGTCGATAGCAAAGCTGTTATTTGCAAAGTTGTTTGGGGGGCTGAAATGTCGGTGTATTATTGTGGAAATGAATTATTGTACAATTGAAATGCCTTAAGGAATGGAAAAAAGCGTCTGATATCGGCTTCTAGTAGAGCAAAGCTTGGAGTGTTGACAAAGAATCAAAATGAAATAAACGCACTCCACGTTCGTCCGCTTATCCGGAGTCGGATCGCCACGGTAGCAGTTTCCTGCAGAGAATCCCAGACTTCCACCCTTTCCCTGGCCACGTTAGCCAGCTCTGACGGGGGGATCCTGAGGCGTTTGTAGGCCAGCGTGGAGATAGAATAATCCCCCCCCACCTGGTCCTCGGTCTGCCCTGTGGTCTCCTCCCAGCTGGACGAGGAACACCTCCCCGGGGAGGCGACCAGGAGGCATCCTTACTATAGATGCCCCAACTACTTACTGGCTCCTTCCTATGTGAAGGAGAAACAGAACCTCCTCTACTGGCTCCTTCCTATGTGAAGGAGAAACAGAACCTTCCTATGTGAAGGAGAAACAGAACCTCCTCTACTGGCTCCTTCCTATGTGAAGGAGAAACAGAACCTTCCTATGTGAAGGAGAAACAGAACCTCCTCTACTGGCTCCTTCCTATGTGAAGGAGAAACAGAACCTTCCTATGTGAAGGAGAAACAGAACCTCCTCTACTGGCTCCTTCCTATGTGAAGGAGAAACAGAACCTCCTCTACTGGCTCCTTCCTCTGTGAAGGAGAAACAGAACCACCTTTACTGGCTCCTTCCTATGTGAAGGAGAAACAGAACCACCTCTACTGGCTCCTTCCTATGTGAAGGAGAAACAGAACCTCCTCTACTGGGCCGCTAATATTCACTTAGCTTAGCTTGACTTAGCTTAGTAGATTCTATAGGGCACATACAACCCAACATCAGCATCCCCGTAGGCAATGTTTTACCTTCTACTTTTAGTTGCAGCATTAGTTTTTTTGATTGAATACTTTATTAAGATTTAGCAAAAAGTAGGCCTACAGATGTACAGTCAATAGCCTAATGCTAAAAGGATAACACAAAAAGCCCTGAGGGCTTGTTTCCATTGTGGTCCTGTGTATTCAATTCATCAAGACAAATCAAGATATACAATACTGTACAATAACTCATCAATACTAGGACCAATAATAAAGTACTTTTTCAGAAAAACAGTGGGGGGGGGGGGGGGGGTCATTTCTTTTGGCATGCTAGAATCCACATTTTGGTGGCATAATAGTAGAATGAATTCATCCCCACGTGTGTGCTCAATCTGGGGGGGTTAGTTGCCTAGTAACCTTGCTTTTCATGCCTGACCCTCTCTCCATCCCTCCTGCAGTCTCTCCAGAACAAGAGTTACAACCACTTTGCTGCTATCTACTACCTGCTGGTGGAGAGGCTGAAGGCCCATCGCTGCAGCTTCCCCGTGGAGCAGAGGCTGGACCCCCGCCAGCGGAGGCCCAGCACCATCGCTGAGCAGACCGTCGCTAAGGTACAGCACACATGTACACAAGTACATAAGTAACTTGGTTTAGTTTAGTTTATTTCGAACATCTTCAACGGTATCCATAACCTCACACACAGCAACGTAATGAAACTGTGACATAGTTTAAGGCAGGGTTCTTCAACAGGGGGTACGGGACCCGTAGGGGGTCCTCAGAGTTACTACAGGGGGGCCGCCCGAATCTTTGTGTGATATGTTTTTTTTTTTTTTGCTTTTACATTAACCATCTGAACCCTAGCATCCCTTTTCTGAGGAGAACTTTGGCCAAAAATAGCAGATCTACAAGCTCACAACGCCTCGCGCTGCGAGGCGTTGTGAGCTTGTAGATCTGCTATTTTTGGCAAAGAAGTGTGGTGTAGAGGGAAAAAAGAGCAGACGGAGTAAAAAATACAAGTTTAATCTGAAACACAATTTATACAACATAGAGGGGGGGGGGGGGGTCCCTGCTTCATCTCTCTCTCAGCTAGGGGGGTCCTTGACCTGAAAAACGTTGAAGACCCCTGGTTTAACCCATTGAGACCTGAAGCCGATTCTACATGTCTCCTAAATCTCAACAGTATTCTGAAAAACCTATGTTTCTATATCAGTGGTGCTCAATCATTTTCATGTCAAGGACCCCCAAAATGATATGTATTTGGCCACGGACCCCCATCAAAATATTTTGTTCCAGGGACCCCCAGAAGCAAAGAATAGAGTTAAAAATGTTCGCTTTAAAAATATTTATATTCAAATATTTTCACACATTTTCACGATTTTTCAAAAATAGCAGATCTACAAGTTCATAGCGCGGCACTCGGTGCCGCGCTATGAGCTTGTATATCTGCTATTTTTGAATAGCCAAAGTGTACAATTATGCTTTTTAGCTCAAATAAAAAAATGACAGTTCCAGGTATTAATGGGTTAAGGTGATCGGAGGAATCAGGAAAAGAAGGAAAAGGAATAGGCTTTTGGAACAGACAAAGCATAGCATAGCTTTTGAAACATATCAAGCTGATATATTACACTTTTACCTAAGCGCTAGGTATACTCTTAGTTGCTTGTTTTAGAAGAGAATGCTCAAGACTTCTGGTGATTTAGTAGTTTTCTTGTCTACCTATGTTGAATGCACTTACTGTAAGTCGCTTTGGATAAAAGCGTCTGCTAAATGACTGACAGACAAAACATACATAAAATGGGTTTTTGCGTGATTTTGGATGACGTCTATTTTGTCCGCACCTCCGCCAAATAAAGAGACATAAAAAAATAAAGCACATAGGCACAATTGAAGGAGACAACAGCTTTTGTACAAATAAAGTGAATTTATTAACAGAAGGAAGAGTGATGTTTACAGAAAATGAATTAAATGGAATGTAACAAACTTTAAAATACGTTTCATTTTGTTCGGTAAATAGAAGTCGCAATGAACATAAATCAACGGTAAACAAGCCAAACAAACCAAAAAGTTTCAGATTTAAGTACATACTGTAACATTTTTTTTTCTTTTTTTCTAAGTAACGTAAAGTTGTGAAAAGAGGACATTCTGCATAATGAGTACTTTTGGTACTTTGTTTTAAGTATATTTTACTGCCAATACTTTTGAACTTTTTGCACAAGTAAAAACTTTGAATGCAGCACTTTTACTTATAACAAGAGTATTTCAACATCTGTGGTATTGCTGCTTTTACTTAAGTAAAAAAATAAGGTACTTCTTCCTCCACGGCCCTCTGAGGGCGAAGGTGTTTGAGGGAGCGTTAAATGTTTGATGATCAAAGTGCCGTCATTCACACCTGCACTCTCAAACAAACTGGAGCGGTTTCATCACCTCCTTTCTGTTCTGCCTCACCTTTGATCATAACACATCTCTGACACTTCCATTATTCATTCATTATCTGACCCTATTTTTCTTTTCTCCTCACTCACTCTCTCTTTCGTTCTCACTCACTCACTCACTGACTGACTGACTCACTCACTCACTCACTCACTCTCTCTGTCTCTCTCTCTGTCTCCCTCTGTCTCCCTCTGTCTCTCTCTCTCTCTCTCTCTCTCTCTCTCTCTCTCTCTCTCTCTCTCTCTCTCTCTCTCTCTCTCTCTCTCTCTCTCTCTCTCTCTCTCTCTCTCTCTCTCTCTCTCTCTCTCTCTCTCTCTTCTCCTCTCTCTCTCTCTCTCTCTCTCTCTCTCTCTCTCTCTCTCTCTCTCTCTCTCTCTCTCTCAGTCACATATTTCACCAAACATCTTTTTTTCAGGCCAACAAACTAAATTCCGTCAAACTCATCACAGCACATTTCTAAGAAATGATTACCAATATGTTTTATGATTAAGTATTGCCCGTCCATCAGACGAGTCATATATCTGGTCCCTCTCCTCCTCCTCCAGGCCACCAGTGGACCAGGCCAGGTGGGCCTGCTCCCACAGGGCATGCGTCTCCTGCGTTCTCCTGCTCTGCCCCAGGCCTCCTCTGATGCCTTCACCTTCACACAGGACCACAGCTTTATGGAAGACGTTGGCACGCCCAAAGTAGGTTCTGTGTGTGTGTGTGTGTGTGTGTGTGTGTGTGTGTGTGTGTGTGCTGATCCTGAGGTGTGTGAAGCAGAGACGGGCGTTAGTTTATAAACGTGGAACACTTGGAATGTTGGCTGTTATCCGCCGTTAACCGCAGCATGACATAAAATGTATACACACAGCGTGCAGCACGTCACAAAAATAACCTACAGGATGGTGTTGTTACTTGGGCCGGCGTTGGACCGTGCCCACTATATATACACCTGGATCTCCACTGTTTGTTTACTAAAACGTCCCACCGTACTTTTTCTTACTACTATCGTCGGGCAGAAACCTCCTATCTCCATATTCTAACTTTTTGTGTTTTCTTTTCGTAAATTAGCGCCCAACTTGATCATACTACAGAGCAGTGGTGTAAAGTAACTAAGTACATTTACTCAAGTACTGTACTTAATACAATTTTGAGGTGCTTTTACTTTACTGGAGTATTTCCAATTTTCAATACTTTTACTTCTACTCCACTACATCTCAGAGGCAAATATTGTACTTTTTACCCCAGTACAATTATTTGACATCTTTAGTTCCTAGTTACTTTGTAGATTATTATTATTTTTTTTAAACATACATTAACTACTTAATGCCCTATACATATTTCGGCCATTTGAAATTAGCAGATCTACAAGCTCACAATGCGTCGCATCGCATAAGATTTGTATAGATTTTATTCACTTGAATACTTGTGAAATGGGACATTCTGCATAATGAGTACTTTCTACTTTGGTACTTTAAGTACATTTTGATACCAATACTTTTGTACTTTTAATCCCGGACTTTTACTTGTAACAGAGTATTTCTACATTGCAGTATTGATACTTTTACCGAGTACTTTTTCCACCACTGCTACAGAGTCACACAAAAGTATCAAAAGTATTAGATCTACAAGCTCAAAATGAGCTTGTACTGTAGATCTACTACTTTTGCTGTGTTTTTATTTATTTCAATCCTCCATGAAAAGTAAGTGTTTTGGACATATGAGGTTCCCTTCCACCCGACAGAGACTATATAATGCAGACAACGGTTTTGACAGTGGAACAGCTTTGCAGACAGAGCTGTCATAATTATGTTGTTGTTGTCATCTTTAGGGTTTTCAAGTGTTTCCATTTCTACACTGACAGAGCGCTCTGTCTGCCATCATGTTTACACCAGCCGCTGGACTCTTCTAGGACTGCTACTATCCATTCTGAGCAATTATTCTATTGTTTCAATAGAAACCATTAAGTCTGGGAACGCGGAATTTTAAGATTTCTTTGGCTATTCAAAAATAGCGATCTACAAGCTACAAGCTCATAACGAATCGCGACGCATTGTGAGCTATAGATAGTCTATTTTCAAATAATTGTAGTGGAGTAAACGTACAATATTTGCCTCTGAGATGTAGTGGAGTAGAAGTAAAAGTACTGCAAATTGGAAATACTCCAGTAAAGTAAAAGTACCTCACAATTGTACTCAAGTACAGTACTTGAGTAAATGTACTTAGTTACTTTACACCACTGATAAGGTTGCACCTCCAAAGCTGGAGTTCAGCAGCCCTGGTGAATGATGTGATCTCAGTTATTCTGGCGCTTCTCAGAATGGCAAACTTCTGTCAATGATTTCTTTATTATGTCATAACTTCCACCACGCTTACCAGAAACAAAAGCACCTGGCAGGGATGACTTTATGATAAGCTTGCTGTGTGTGTGTGTGTGTGTGTGTGTGTGTGTGTGTGTGTGTGTGTGTGTGTGTGTGTGTGTGTGTGTGTGTGTGTGTGTGTGTGTGTGTGTGTGTGTGTGTGTGTGTGTGTGTGTGTGTGTGTGTGTGTGTGTGTGTGTGTGTGTGTGTGTGCGTGCGTGCGTGCGTGCGTGCGTGCGTGCGTGCGCGCGCGCGCGCGCGTGCGTGCGTGCGCCTGTCCTTGGTTACATGCCAGCGTTCGGCACTAAAAATCAGCTTCAAGGCTAACGATAAAAAAAAAGGCAAAAATAAATTTGACATTAATAAAATCGCTATCCTCAGATGTCGATTTGTTGTCCTCACAAGTATGGTAATATAAACGTGTGTGTGTGAACCTGCCACGGAGCAGCTGCCTTGTTCTCTCTTATGTAAGCACTCACATCAGAGGACAGCTGCTTATTCTCTCTCTCTCACTCACACACACACACACATACATACACATACACACACACATGGTTACTGTAGTCGGCTCTCTGTTTCATCATTGTCTGTCTATGCCAACAGTGACCTTTTTCTTCATTCCTATTGGCTGGACTGACTGTTCTGTCCCCCTCTCCCCCCCCCTCCTCCTCCTCCTCCCCCCGCAAGGCTACACACTACATACTGTACATATATACACACACACACACACACACACACACACACACACACACACACACACACACACACTTTGTCTACGGTTTCATTCGTCAGGAAGATGATGTCGTTCGCTTTGTTCCAAAACTACTGAGCTATTGAAACTTTGTCCCATATCCCAACATGAACGGCTTGAATGTTCCAACTTGTTGACCCTTTGGAAAGCTTCTCCAGAAAACCATGAATCTGAAGCCTTCGTCGTCACAAAAGGCTTTTTTTCAGCTGCACCTTCAAACATAAATATTTAAAATAAAATATTGTCTAAAACTGATATATTATTTTGATATCGGTTATATTGCATTTTAACACATTGCATGCCAGTCGCGTAGATCTACGCGAACCTATTTAAAGCCGCAGCGTGCCAGTCGCGTAGATCTACGCGAACCGCCGATTCCCATGTTAAGTGCCCCAGGTGCACTTTCCGAATTTTTTTTATCCATTTCCGTTTCCGGTTTCCGGTCGGAAACGGAATTATTCGGGTTCCGTTTTTTTCGATCGTATCCGCTTCCTGTCTGGGATCCTGTTTAAAACTCGATTTTCTCTGGTTGTTGTTTTTCTCCTCGCTGATCACTGTTTACCGTTGATCGGCTGTAGCTTCAAGATGGCGGCACGGATTTGGAAACTGTTTTCGCTGATCCGCTGTGTGTTTAGAACCAAATGAACGCGCACTTTTAACTTATTTAGCGAGGTCTGTGGCGACATGAAAAAAACTGAAAAACAACAATAAAACGCTGGCACTGGTGAGTACATTATGAGATTAAACTCTGGCATGGAATGTGTTAAGGGAAACGTCGGCCGTTACCGATTAATCGTGCATCCCTACTTTTAAGCCTGAGAACTTAATTGCCTGCGGGTGTCGCACACAAAACAATTGCCAAACTCCATGCTTACAACACGTCGCAGTGTGAGCGTGTAAATCAGCTATTTTCGGTGCGAGACACCCTCATGCAACTAAGTCTAAATCAGACTTTAGTTACAGTGACGAACACACATGCAGGGAGCCTTTCCTTCGCTATAGCTAACTGGCTCACTAGCTTACAGAGGTAGCCTACTACGCTAACCAAAATATAATATAAGTCTAACATCACTGCCACTAGAGGGCGCTATATCCCCCTGGGTCACGGCGTAATTCTTTCTCTTGGAAATCCCATAGGGGAATCTGAGATCGTGTCATATAAGAACCAGTGGTGTAAAGTAACTAAGTACATTTACTCAAGTACTGTACTTAAGTACAATTTTGAGGTACTGTTACTTTACTGGAGTTCCAATTATCAGTACTTTTACTTCTACTACATCTCAGAGGCAAATATTGTACTTTTACTCCACTACAATTATTTGAAAACTTTAGTTACTAATTACTTTGCAGATATACATGATTACGTTATAAAACATACATTTACCACTTTAGCCCTATTTTATACATAGGATATTTGAAAATAGCAGATCTACAAGCTTACACCGCGTTGCGATGCGACACGTTGTGAGCTTGTAGATCTGCTATTTTCAAACATTTTAGTACTACTTTTGGTACTTTAAGTATTTTGATACCAATACTTTTGTACTTTTACTCAAGTAAATTTAGAATTATGGACTTTTATCTGTAACAGAGTACTTAACATTGCAGTATTGATACTTTTACTTAAGTAAAACATTTGAGTACTTTTTCCACCACTGATAAGAACTGTGCTCCAGAAATAAACAAATCAGCTGGGAGATTTTATTCATATGAAGCATCGACTGACTGTGAAAAAGTACAGATGTATCCAAAGGATATAAGAATTAACATGTTTTTCTCCAAACACAGACGCTATCAAATGTAACTGGATATCATACACGACACAGAGTCACATACAGTACCTGAGTAAATCGCCGGGGTGGTTTTGTTTATTTTTGGAACACAGCTCTTATGACGCAATCTAAGATTTGCCTATGGGATTTTCAAGAGAGAAAACACCACTGCTGTGACCTAGAGGTAGAGGCAGTGACGTCAGGTCCTCTATAAGCCTGCAGATGCACTGGGTGTATAAATAATGCCTCATGCCGTCACACAGCGGTGCGGCTCGCCTACAACGTTGTCAGGGTTGTACTGTAGATGTGCTCTTGTACTGTAGATGTGCTCTGGTTTCGTAAAAATTGAGCGTAAGAGTGTTTTTGGCCGGTCGTTTGGATGAGAATGGACTGTTCCGCCCCCTCCGCTCACAGAGGAGAAAGGGCTACAGATGCACCAGATTCACATACATTGTGTGAATGGAATGTGAATGGAGAGCTGGCTTATGTAAGCAGTCCACTGATGATGATGATGATGATGATGATGATGATGATGATGAGGTGACATAATGTGAAGATGAGTGATCACACATGGAGCTGACTTCCTGGTCCACAGCCAACACCTTCCTTCTCTTTTCTTCCTTTTGCTTTCTTATCCTTTCTCTCATTCCTTCTCATTCCCCTCTTCTTCACACCCTGGTTTTCCCCTCATCTCTTTCTCTCCCTCTTTCTGCCCTCTCTCTCTCTCTCTCTCTCTCTCTCTCTCTCTCTCTCTCTCTCCCTCTCCCTTTTGTTCCCTCTTTCTCCCTCTCCTTCTCTCTCTCTTACCCCCTCTCTTCCTCCTCTCTCTCTCTCTCTCTCTCTCTCTCTCTCTCTCTCTCTCTCTCTCTCTCTCTCTCTCTCTCTCTCTCTCTCTCTCCCTCTCCCTTTTGTTCCCTCTTTCTCCCTCTCCTTCTGTGTGTGTGTGTGTGTGTGTGTGTGTGTGTGTGTGTGTGTGTGTGTGTGTGTGTGTGTGTGTGTGTGTGTGTGTGTGTGTGTGTGTGTGTGTGTGTGTGTGTGTGTGTGTGTGTGTGTGTGTGTGTCTCTGCGCGTCTGCACGCACATGTCGGCTGTTGAGCAATCGCATTCCTTACCCAGCATGCCTCACAAAAAACTGGGACAGGGGGAAATGAGCGAAGGTCTCCTCACCACACCAACACCCCGACAACAACCGATCTGCACATCACTGCTGCTCAATGTGTGGTCTGCGGACCACCAGGAGGTCCACGTGGACTCTTACAGGTCACTTCCAACAAGCCTGTAACTCTGAGAGTTAAATGAACGAGGATTTTACAGTGTAGATTGGAGTTGCAGAGATTTCTTTTAATGGGCGTCTGTGGCTTTAATGCATTGGTTCTCAAACTGGGACCCCAGAGGTCCTTGAGGGGGGGGGGGGGGTTCCAGGGGGTCCCCACAGGGGGTCCCCAGCAAAAGTAGTTAACACAACATCACAATCACAACATCATCATCCATTTGGCTATTCAAAAATAGCAGATCTACAAGCTCACAGCGCGTCACTTCGTGCCGCGCTGCGAGCTTGTATATCTGCTATTTTTTTTACATATAGCCAGGCTTATAATTCTTCTCTTCTGGGGGTCCCTGGCACAAAACCTTTTCAGATGGGGGCCACAGCCAAATACATATTAATGTGCGGGTCCTTGACTAAACCACTGACGTAATGCACGTCAAACTGTCCCCAGTGTTATTGTAACTCTCAGAGTGTAACACATTCCATTCCATTTTGAGTGTACAAAGTCCATTTGTATACACTCCCAGAGTTACAGACCCCGTAAGGGTTCATGTTGGACCCCCGAGAGATCCTCGAACCCGGTGTTGTGTGTGTGTGTCATGTGTGCCTCTAGTGGAGATTAATAAAGTTATTTGGAGTGAAATGCGCTGATGTCAGAGCCTGACCGTCACATTATGAAACAGGACGCTGTGCCATTGATCCGCTTATGATCCCTGCTCTCTCTCTGTGTGTGTGTGTGTGTGTGTGTGTGTGTGCCAATTACACTTTGTAGCCCCCACCAACTCCCAACTGAGCACTGACAACATGCACGTACTGTATACATGCACACACACACACACACCCCGCGCCCTTTACTGAGAGACAGAGAGAAATACATGGTAACAGAGGAAGAGAGAAAAGAGAGAGGGAGGATAGAGAAAGATTAAAGAGAGCGAGTGAGTGATATAATGAGGGGGGGGGGGGTTTGCTTGACACATGTTGCAGTTGGAAATGTGTCCTCCAGCCCTGCGGACATAACCTGTTGCGTCCCGCAAGGTTCGATCCTTGGTCCTTTGCTGTTCTGCATTTATATGCTGCCATTAGGTCCAATTATCCGCAATTTCAACATCTCTCTCCATTTCTATGCCGATGACACTAGGAAACAGCACTAATGTGTGTGTGGGGGGGGGGTGGTGGTCCTTTTCATACTGTTTCACAAATGGCACATTTTCTTTAGCTTTAATCCATGCATTGTGTTTTGTCTTCCAGGTGAACGGCTGCCTGCTGGACCCCCTGCCTCCCCTCTCCTCCTCCGTCCTCCGCAAGTCCTCCACCTCGTCGCCTAGCAACATGATGGAGACGTCCATCGACGAGGGCATCGAGACCGAGGAGCCCGCCGACACCGAGGACGACCCCGCCCACCTGCTGTCGGCCTATCAGACGGCGGCGCGCTTCGGCCAGCGCAGGCACACCCTCTCCGAGGTCACCAACCAGCCGGGACCGTCCAGCCAAGGTACACCCCACCCCCCCCCCCCCCTCAGCCCCCTGTAGATGCAAAATGTGCCAGAAAACTTTATTTTAATTTCCCCCAGTTTAACCCATTCAATCCGGAAACGCATCTACAAATGTCTTCTAACAGTTTTCTGAAAACGTATGTTGCTGTAATATCAGTGGTTCTCAAACTTTTTCATGGCAAGGACCCCCAAAATTGTATATTTGGTCGCGGACCCCCATCTCAAAATATTTTGTTGCAGGGACCCCCAGAAGCAAAGATTTGAGTTACAAATGTTCGCTTTAAAAAACATATATTGAAAGATTTGCACACATTTTCATGATCTACAAGCTTGTATATCTGGTATTTTTGAATAGCCAAGGTATAAAATAATGGCTATAGCTAAAATCTAAAATGACACAGATGCGTTTCCCGGATTGAATGGGTTAGTAATATTAGGCCAGCGATTCCCAATCCCAACCCAAGATACTAATGACCATTCTGGTCAAACAGAGCTGGCTCACTGGAAACACTCTGCTACACCAGTGGGTCTCAAATTGGGGGTCCATCGTCCAGGGACCCTCATGACTTCTTGAGGCGGTTCAAAGCTCTTACGGGTGTGTAACTCTGAGAGTTATGGGGGTCCTTGAAAATAAAATGTTTGAGAACCACTGTGCTACACTTAACGGAACAGAGCCTTCATTAGTATCATTGGTAACACCTGTGTGAAGGAAGGAAGTACGGAAGAGGCCCAATTTCTTTCCAATATATGGCTTTTGTGCATAGACTAGAGCCTATTGTAATTTGCAGAAAGCTATAATATTGTCTCTGTCGGGTGGAAACCTCATACGTCCAAAACTGTTACTTTTCAAAAGCAGCAGAACCACAAGCTCGAATTGCGTCGCTTTGCGTGGAAGTAGGGCGTTAATTTACGAAAAAACGAAAAAAGTTAGAATATGGAGATAAGAGGTTTCTGCCCGACAGCAACGATATAATTAATCCCAATTATTTTGGCCGCAATAACATGACGTGTGATGTCATGCTGTGATGACATGAAATGTTCATGTCATCCCCTCATCCCTAGTTTTCTTTCAATTTGACATTTTTAACACTCTTCCAGGTAAACTGTTCAGTCTGGGCCACAAGCCGTCTCTGGGCAGTGTGGACAGTGACATGGGCTACGACATGGGCTCCATGGGCCTGCACGAGGACCCCTCGTCTCTCGGCCAAGTGGTGCTGGCCAACAGCGGCTCTGGCCCTCGCATGACCCCGCCCCCCTTCATGAGCGCCCGGCCCGCCAACCCGGCCATGGAGGCCCTGAGCTCTCAGCGCCGCGAGGCCCACAACCGCTCGCCCATCAGCTTCAGGGAGGGACGCCGCGCCTCAGACACGTCGCTGACCCAAGGTCAGTACCAGAGAGAGTGTGTGTGTGTGTGTGGGTCAGTGGTGGAAGAAGTACTCAGATATTTTACTTTAGTAAAAGAACAATTACCACAATAAAACAATACTCTGTTACAAGTAAAAGGCCTGTGTTCAAAATAGTATCAACATCAAAATATACTTAAAGTACCAAAAGTAAAAGTACTAATGTTTGAAAATAGCCTATGTATAAAATAGGTCTAAAGTTGTTAATGTATGTTTTATAATATAGTCATTTATATCTGTTTATTTATATCTATAACTAGTAACTATAAAGTTTTCAAATAATTGTAGTGGAGTAAAAGTACAATATTTGCCTCTGAGATGTAGTGGAGTAGAAGTATTGCAAATTGGAAATACTCTAGTAAAGTAAAAAGTAACAAATGTTTTTACTTAAGTACATACAGTATTTAGTTCACCACTGGGGGGGGGGGGTGTGTGTGTGTGTGTGTGTGTGTGTGTGTGTGTGTGCGTGTGCGTGTGCGTGCGCGTGCGCTCGCGCTGTATGATCCTGATCCTCGCACACAACCTGAACAAATGAAATGTAACGAATGTGTGCAAGGCAATTCAAACTGAATTCCAAACATGTATTAAGACAATCGTGAGTTAGACCCAGTTAAGGAAGTCCAAACTTTTCTTTGGAAAGGGAGGTGATATAAATACAAAGTGACGCCGTTCCGAACTTCTGATGGCCGGTTTCAGAACTTCTGCTCGGAACTCTGCACCTCCAGATGTCCTGACTCAGAACTATAGTTCGGAAAGCCTGTCCGAACCGGAAGATTCTCCTACGTGTGAAGGGAGTATGTATTGGCCTTTAGACTGACCCTGGTCAGTGGTTTTGAAGAACAGGATTGTAACCTGTGTGTTCACCAGACCATTCACACATTACACACACACACACACACTGATGATGAAACGTGTATTAAGTTTCTCAGTCACCACGACATTTCAGTCATTTGGATTCCATAGAAGTCGGCATGACTTCTATGGATGCATTTCACACCGAAAATATGCTAGCTAGCTAGTATCTACGAGCTTACACAGCGTTGTGATCTTTGCCACTGTGCTACAGTAGCAACTCCATACGGGGCTGGGGCGTGGCACCTGTCAGCGGGGGAGTGTTGAACCGAAGGTGTATAGGACATATAGGTGCTGTCACCCTATGTCTGGGGGCTCCTCAATGGCAGGTGAGCCAGTAGGATACACATCAGTGGCAACTACAGAAATGTGTGGGGAGTGTTAATTGGGATAATGACTAAATTAGGAGAAAACTAATTGGCTACACTAAATTAAAACAAAAAGGAGGTTATTACAGGAAGTGAAATTGCGCGCGCACACACACACACACACACACACACACACACACACACACACACACACACACACACACACACACACACACACACACACACACACACACACACACACACACACACACACACACACACACACACACACACACAGACAGACAGACAGACAGACAGACTGACTTCCATGATTACACAGACCTTATCATCACCCCCCTGCCAGTCAATCTGTGTCGCCTTGCTCCGCCCTGAGGGACTCCGGTCAACCATATATGTTCTAAGTGGTTAATGCTCCATCATGCGACGGGGAGGTGGACACATCTGCAACGCATTGTGATCTTACAGATCTGCTGTTTTCTGTAGGTTGTGATCTTATACAGATCTGCTGTTTTCTGCAGGTTGTGATCTTATACAGATCTGCTATTTTCTGCAGGTTGTGATCTTACAGATCTGCTATTTTCTGCAGGTTAGGTTGTGAACTTACAGATCTGCTATTTTCTGCAGGTTAGGTTGTGATCTTACAGATCTGCTATTTTCTGCAGGTTAGGTTGTGATCTTACAGATCTGCTATTTTCTGCAGGTTAGGTTGTGATTTTACAGATCTATGTTCTGCAGGTTAGGTTGTGATCTTACAGATCTGCTATTTTCTGCAGGTGACACCGTCATGCCACCACGTACACCACGTAACCCTCTGTGGTCCTCTGCAGGGTCTCAGACCATGACCATGTTGATCATTGAAGTGCATAAATCACAACAATTACATTCTTATTTTGAGCTCATCTCTCTCTCTCTCTCTCGTCTGTTGCTCATCCATCTATTGTCTTTGAAACGCTGCTGCTGCGTCGTCGTTGCTCTCTCTGTCCTTCCTCCTCTCTCTCTATCTCTGTAGTGTCTGTCTCTCTTCTCTTCCTCTCTCTGTATAAAGTTACATCCTGCAGCAGACAGGATGTAACGATGAAACTCTCTGAAATCTGCATCTCTGGAGCCCACAGCAGGGAGATGAGAGAGAGAGATGGAGAGGAGGGAGGGGGGGGGGGTGTAATATTCATATTGTGTGACCCTCCCTCCCTCCCCCTCCCTGCCTGTCGAGTGTGTGGAGGCTGGCGGTGGTTTTGCGTCAGACTGCTGACTCTGGCTTTAAATAGCCCCCCTCATCTGAGTGAGTCAGGTCCCACTGCACACACACACAGTCGAGTCCCAATCGACACCACCAACTACTGGATAAGACGCTTATCGCTGCTGTCGGGCAGAAACCTCTTATCTCCATTATTTAAACTTTTTGTGTTTTTTTCATAAATTAACGCCCTACTTGATCATACCACAGTGTCACACAAAAGCATCAAAAGTAGCAGATCCACAAGCTCGTTTTGAGCTTGTAGGTAACAGTTTTGGACATACAGTATGAGGTTTCCACCCGACAGAAACGTTATGAAAGAAGCCAGTGATGGAGAGTAACTAAGTGCATTTACTCGAGTTGCTGTACTTGAGTGCAATTTAGAGGTACTTTTAATTATTTAGATGATTTACTGTATATAATAAAACAAAACATTCATTGTCACTATAAGCCCTATTGTATTACTTCAGCTTTTCCACAATAGCCTTGATCTACAAGCTCGAGCTTGTGGATCTGCTATTTTCATCTTGATTCTTAAATTACAATCATATAAAAGGAAGAGTTTTTTTTTGGACATACAAGGTTTCTACCTGACAACACCGATGACGCTGCAGGAACACACCCACTTCAGTCCTAATGACGTAGGTCCCAGTCACACAGCCAGTAGGAGGCAGCGACGAGTCATCCCTGTCACACTCACTGTCATGGCTGTCATGACTAATTGCTCCCGGGTGGGATTAATAAAGTTGTTTGAAGTTTGCAATGTGAAAACGTCTGCGCTGACGTCAAGACCCTCAAACCTTCTCATTACGACACGAGAGGCAGTGGCATTATTTATAATCAGGCATAACTCTGAACCTAAAACCCACACACCAGATTGTGCATGGGTCATTAGTGCATTACTGACACTTTTTTACTTAAGTGAATGTATCAATACCACAATGTAGAAGTAGTCTGTTGCAAGTAAAGGGCCTGTGTTCAAATTGTTACTTGAGTAAAAGTACAAAAGTATTGGCATCAAAATATACTTAAAGTACCAAAAGTAAAAGTGCTGAAATGTTTTCAAATAGCCTATGTATAAAATAGGGCTAAAGTGTTTAATGTGTGTTTTATAATGTAATCATTTATACCTGCAAAGTAACTAGTAACTAAAGTTTTCAAATAATTGTAGTGGAGTAAAAGTATAATATTTGCCTAAGTATTGAAAATGGGAAATACTCTAGTTAAGTAAAAAAAATCCTCAAAAGTGTATTTAAGTACAGTACTTGAGTAAATGCTGTTAGTTACTTTACACCACTGGCCTGATTTATACTTAGTTGCACACCTGTGCCCCGGACTGAAAATGGCAGATGTACAAGAAGCTTGTAGATCTTCTGTTTTTGGCTAATGTTCCCCTCAGAATAGGGATGCTAGGGTTCAAGAGGTTAATGGAAGAAAAAAAAAAGATCCTATCACACAAAGATTTGGCGGCCCCCCTGTAGTAACTCTGAGGACCCCCTGGGGGTCCCGGACCCCCTGTTTAGACTGATGATACTGTAGGTCAGGGCTATTCAACTAGATTAGGCAGGGGGCCACAATTGTAAAATTACTTGAAGTCAGGGGCCACTAGACCGTGACAACAAAACCGTTTAACCGCTTGTTGTGTGCTATAGGTGCGATTGGACACAATAATGGACCCATTATGTCCATTATGGTAACTTATTAGGGCCTGCTTCATACTGCATCCATGCATTTTGATGTTTGAGAGGAACATTTCTGTGTCAGTCCTTTATAGTGCAGAGGCTTAGATTTTGATATTAAGAAAATAGGAAGTAGATATTTCAGTATGTTCTGTGCACGGGTCCCTGGCATGGAAGCATCTTTGTAAAAAGAGTATTGCGGACCATGGAGGTGAAGTGTTTACATGTTCGGCTAGCAGGCACCCCAATACTTCTACTTTTGATACTTAAAACATCACCCGCCAAGGTAGAATGACGTCACATCCACATACTTCTTCTCTGAGTGACGATGGATCGTCCCAAAGCTGTGTTAGGGTGCCCCTTGTGGAATGTGAAATTTTGATAATAGAACTACTTTATGCATCTTGGCGGGCAAGTGGAGTATTTAATAGAACGACTTCATGCGTCCATGGCAGGAAATTAGTTAATACATATTTTAACACCACTTTTTTATTTACCCGCATTTGGGTTCCTGTAGCAGTGTCTTGACTGCAAATGCAGTAGGCCTACTGTGTTCATTTTGGACCCTGAGTGAGTCACTAATATTCCTCCATTCTAAATAGTAGCCGACATTTTATTCTTATCTGTTAATGGTTGATTAACCATTTACAAGCTTCAGTTAATGGTTAAGAAAAACATTTCAAAATGGTCATCCTGTACAACCAACCATATAATACAAAATATTGACATTTAATTTAACATTGGAACATGTAACAAGAACATGTTCCAGGGGCCACAAGAAAGCTCCGCTGGGGCCGGATTTGGCCCGCGGGCCGCCAGTTGAATATCACTGCTGTAGGTTCTTGGTTTACCTATGCTATGATCCTAGATTATTATTTCTATGCATCGATGCATGCACCTTGCTTACTGGCAATCGCTCTGGATTAAGTGCGTAGGTCTGCTTTATTGTCACAGGTTGACAGAGTAAAAAAAAGTGGGTGAGATTTGTTTTCGTGCATAGTTCCCATCGGGTTGTTATTTCCATAGAAAATAAGAAAGGGAAGAAGAAGAGAGGGGGGGGAGAGAAGAATCAAAGAAAACAAAAACATGATCTACATATTTACACGTGGTACCTGTCGAGATAAGATATAAGGTGCGTGAGCATAGCAGCGGATGCATACTGTGCATAATACTTATGGACGTTAGTTAAGGTGCTAGAAAAACACACCAAAGAAAGGACAAAAAGTCAGTGCGTTGCACTTGTACATGGGATTAAGGTGCAAAATGTCAGTGCGTGTCGACAGCATAATCCGCATAAAGTAGACTGACACTGGTGTAATCCGCAAGTAGGTCCATGAGGAAGAGCAAGTCCAAGTCACTACTTGTCCCTGGCAGTTGTGTAAAGTAACTAAGCACATTTACTCAAGCACTGTACTTCAGAATGTGTCGCATCGCGACGCATCGTGAGCTTGTAGATCTGCTATTTTCAAAAGATTTGTATACATTAGAAAGCTTGAAACGGGACATTCTGTATAATGAGTACTTTAACTTTTGGTACTAAGTACATTTTGATGCCAATACTTTTGTACTTTTATTTTAAGTACATTTAGAATTCCAGACTTTTACTTGTAACAGAGTATTTCTACATTGCAGTATTGATACTTTTACTTAAGTAAAAAAAATGTGAGTACTTTCTCCACCACTGCTTGTCCCTGGTATAATCCACAGGTATGTCCAATTGTGTGTAATTGTGTGTGTCTCTCTCTCAGGTCTGGTAGCGTTCCGTCAGCACCTCCAGAACCTGGCCAGGACCAAAGGCATCCTGGATCTCAACAAGGTGCAGATGCTGGTGGAGCAAATGGACTCGGGGGAGGGGCCCGCCATGGGCCCCCTAGTGGGCCCCCTAGTGGGCCCCCTAGTGGGCCCTCAGCCTCACCTCACCTCACCTCATTTGCACAACCTCCTGGAGGTCAGCCTGCTGCTCACACACACGCGCGCACACACACGCACACAGACACGCACATAGGGGTTCAGCTGTTAATCAAACTAATCGAACATTTCGTTGCTGTCGGTCAGAAACCTCTTATCTCCATATTTTAACTTTTGGTGTTTTTTTTCCGTAAAAGAACACCTTACTCGATCATACAGCGTCACACAAAAGCATCAAAAGTAACCTTGATTTTGTTCATGTTCACGGCGATGATCCGTTCAAATGATTCGTTCACGTTTACCGTTCAGTAACGCTATTGTCTAGTGGAAAAACACTATCGCGGGAGCGTTATTCGCGTACAGCCCGCCCTCCCGTCCTGTGTGTGGGGGCAAGGGGATGGGGGGGGGGGCATGAACAAAAGCGTGAACGTAACAGTTTCAGGAAGTGAACGATTGTGTTCCTGTTCACGGCAAAGAACCAGTTCTTTTGAACGAATCGATCATGAACGACCCATCACTATGGCACACAGGTCTGTGGTTCTCTGTCCCTCACTGTCCACAGTGCCACCCAGGCAGGCTGTGGTTGTGTAACCCCAGGAGAGGCAGCCAACTGGGGGCTTGTTGTGCTGTCCTCTGCCCCCCCCCTGGCCTCCAGGGTCAGGGTGAATGCAGCCATTGTTGAGGTCACTCTGAGTGACCATACAGTAGTACTGTAGTTGTGACTGGACACACAAACAAACACACATGCACATGCACACATGCATGCATGTTGCATACACACACACACACGCACACACACACACACACACACACACACACACACACACACACACACCCACACCCACACCCACACACACACACACACACTGAATCACCACTAGTAGAGCAGTAGTTCTCAAAGTGCGGTCACTAGCACATTGAGATAATATTCTAGCATCAGTTGAACCACTTTGACCCTATTTTATACTTTGGGGCTATTCGAAAATAGCAGATCTACAAGCTTGTAAGCTTGTTAGATCTGCTATTTTAAAAATTGTTTTCATGTTTTCAAATTGTTTCATGTTCCTGGCACACAAAACCTTTTCAAAAGGGTGTCTGTGGCCCAAATACATAACGTAGCTGTCAGGAAGAAACCTCTTATCTCCATAATTCTAACTTTTTGTGTTTTTTTCTAAATTTAACACCGTTACTTTTCAGGATTCAAATTTAAAAACAGCAAAAGTAGCAGATCCACAAGCTCGAAACGCAGCGCGTTTCGGACAATACCGTATGAGGTTTCCACCCGACAGAGATAATATCAATTTGTGGGTCTTTTACATCGGACTTTAACCCATTCAATCCGGGAACGTGTGTGTGTGTGTGTGTGTGTGTGTGTGTGTGTGTGTGTGTGTGTGTGTGTGCGTGTGCGTTGAGTGCACGCACGCGTATGTTTTTCATTATTTTGTCTGTCAAATAACTGAGCTGTGCAGCTGTTAGTTATAAGTCTTGGGGGCATGTCATCCTGGCCCTGTGCTTCCATTTCATTAAGCTAATGCACACGGTCCCTGGAGTGCGTGTGCACCACGTCATTTAGGGTAAGACCGGCGTCTGGCCCACAACGGTAAACACACTGACACTTAAGACGGGCAGACACACGAGATAACATGGTTACAGGCGGACGGGAACACGACCAACCGCAACAACAAGCGCTTCATTAAAACCCAATGGCTGGACTGTAACTGAGTGCATTTAGGAGTACTGTTGTACTTAAGCATTTCTTTTTGTATCTGTACAAAAAGGTTTTTGTTAAAAAGGTTAAAGCACTATATTTCATGCTATAGAGTGTTTGTTCAGTAACAGGGGTCTACCTGTCTATATCCAGCTCTTTAATAAACAGAAAATACATGTTCAGGTATAGGTGACGAAAATGGACTTGTTCCAGTTCCAATTATGTCTGCTCATTTATTTGTGTCATCACTTCCAATTTCACTTGTTTAATCTGTATGCTGTCTGAGTTCTCTGTCTGATTGGATAAAATTGGTATCCTGACCTGAAAGATGCATGTTCTGTTTAATAAAGAGCTGGAGAGACATGGAAACTCCTGTTACTGAACACTTGGTCTAAATGAGTACTATCAGAATATAGAGCCATTTAACACTTCACAATCACTTATCCTACCTTTTAATCCCTAATGGGATTTCGGCCATAATTTTCAGTATTGTTCATCCCTAGCTAGTTGAGTACTTTTTCCACCACTGATTAACCCATTCAATCAGGGAACGCATCTGTGTCATTTTTAGATTTCTTTGGCTATTCAAAAATAGCAGATCTACAAGCTCATAGCGCGGCACCGAGAGCTGCGCTATGAGCTTGTAGATCTACTATTTTTTTTTAATCTTGAAAATGTTTGCGAATCTTTGAATATATATTTTTTTAAAGCAAACATTTGTAACGCAAATCTTTGCTTCTGGGGGTCCCTGGAACAAAACATGTTGAGATGGGGGTCCGCGGCCAAATACATATATATATATTTTTTTAAATCCTAACAGTATCTTAATATATCATGTCAAGGACCCCCAAAATGATATGTATTTGGCCGGGACCCCCATCTCAAAAGGTTTGGAGCTTGTATATCTGCTATTTTTTAATAGCCAATGAAAAATCTCACAGATTGACCTGGATTGGAGAGGGGCGCAGGGGGTTTGCATGTAGATGCGGTCCAGTATGAACATGATGCGTGGACACGCTGCTACAGGTACCCTGTACCAGAGCACGTGAGCGGAGCGGGTGGAAATGCCGCTCGGCGCTCCAGGGGGCTGGTTTCACACTCGCTTTTCGCTCACGTTGACTCCCCCCGCGCTCCGCTCCCCGTCGCTCCGACGCTCACGTTGATTTGCGCATCTCTCGCTCCATGCTCCGCTCAAACCGGGTCGCTCAACAGTAAAAAAAAAGAAAAGAAAAAGAAAGTAGAAATTCTAATGAAATCTCGGTGCACTGTGCACTGCTGGATGTCTGTGTGTCTCTAGTCCGTGCGACCGGGCATGCTCAAACATTCGGTGCGCGGCCCCCGCCGGGGCGGCTTGGAGCGGCAGGCGGTCCTCGCTCTGAGTAGCGCTCCAACCTTTTTATAAACCAGCTAACGTCAAAATCGTCAAAATCGCGTCGCTCCGCTCCGCTCACATGCTCTGCCCTGTACTGGAACATGTCCCTTCTCTATTGTGGTAACAGGATGTCTCTCCTCTTGTGTCTCCGACCCTGCAGGACGAGGCTTCCAAGCAGCATGAGAACGTGGCTTTATACCAGGGCGGTGGTGGTCCCCAGCAGGGCCCCCCGCCTCCCCTCCTCTCCCGCAGACAGAGTCTGGAGACCCAGTACCTCACACACCACAGACTGCAGGTAACGTAACACCAGTGGCTCTCAGCGCTTTCCGGGTGGGCCCGTCACAATTATTACGTAATCGTCTAATAGCAATTATTTGAGATAATCTTTTTTTTGCATAATCGTCATAATCGTTTCCATGTTGAAAAATGTTTCAACACATTTTCAAATATAAAAAAAGCAGAAATGGCAAATCTACAAGCTAAGCTTACAACGCGTTGTAAGCTTCACAAAGTGAAAAATGACTCAATTATTAATAGCGCGGCACAGAGTGACCGAGTAAATAGCTCTGCACCGAGAGCTTATAGAGTTTATAGATCTGCTATTTTTCGATTTTTTTGTAAATTAGTAAAAATCTTTGAATATATATATTATTATTTTTTACTCCAATACTTGCTTCTGTGGGGTCCCTGGAACAGAATATTTTGAGATGGAGGTCCGCTGCCAAATACATATCATTTTGGCGGTCCTGAACATGAAAGAGTTGGGAGCACATAATGTTAGGATTTAGAAAACATTTTTAGATATGTATTTGGCCGCGGACCCCCATCTCAACATGTTTTGTCCCAGGGACCCCCAGAAGCAAAGATATATATTCAAAGATTTGCATAAATCTTTCGCGACCTTTTAAAAATAGCAGATCTACAAGCTCATAGCGCGGCACTCGGTGCTGTGAGCTTGTAGATCTGCTATTTTTGAATAGCCTAAAGAAATCTAAACTGACACAGATGCGTTCCCGGATTGATTGGGTTAAAAAATATATTTTCCAACCAAAATGTGTTTTTCAGATGAGCATTGATTGTCATAGTTCACACTAACAGGGTGGGTGTTTGCGTGGTTGTGATATCAGGTGTTTGTTTGTCTTCGATGAGGCTGTGATTGTGTTGCATCACAACCATGCAACACCCTGTGTTAGTGCGTGTCCTGAGTCAGACCAGTGCTCATCTGAAAAACACATCTTGGTTGTTAACACATTGGGTGCCAGCATTTTTTCATAACAACTTACCGTGGGTGCCAGCATTATCCCCATTGACTGCGCTTTGCTGTTTAAAGCTCTAGACTCCACGACGAGCAAATCCACGTAAAAAAAAGCATCCATTCATGTAGCGCGATGACCCTGGCTACATCCTGGAACGATAACATTTCACTCGCGAGTTACAACGGGGGGGATCGCGCATCGCGCATGACCGGTTTTCCCCACCGGAAACAGATTCGGAGATATAGGCGTTTTAAAGAAGGAAATAGACAGGAAGCGGATGGGGAGCCATGTTTTTGTTTCCGGTGATCTATTTGGCCTATCCTTCTCAGGATCACAATGGGTACTCCCAGAGCTGCTCCAGCCCCTCCCGTGTGGAAAAAAAAAAAAAAGACAGCAAAACCGAAGGGTATTCGGTTTTGGCACTCCGCGTAACTATTTGCAAAACCGAAGGGTATTCGGTTTTGGCACCCCATGTGTTAAAATAAGACCAGGAACGCATCTGTGCCATTTTAAGATTTCTTTGGCTATTTTTGAAAAATCTTGAAAATTTGGGCAAATCTTTGAATATATATATTTTCAAAGCCAGCATTTGTAACTCAAATCTTTGCTTCTGGGAGGTCACTGGAACAAAACATTTTGAGATGGGGGGGCCAAATACATATAATTTTGGGGGTCCTTAACATGAAAAAGTTGGAGCACCACTGATATAGCAACATAATGTTAGGATTTAGAAAAGAAAATTAGATATGTATTTGACCCCCATCTCAAAATATGTTGTTCCAGGGACCCCCAGAAGTAAAGATTTGAGTTATAAATGTTCGCTTTAACAAATATATATATTGAAAGATTTGCACAAATTTTCACGATAATTATTTTTTTGCAGATCTACAAGCTTGGGCAAGTGCCGCGCTATGAGCTTGTATATCTGCTATTTTTGATTAGCCCAAAGAAATCCAAAATGACACAGATGTGTTCCCGGTTGGGTTCAACATAATCATTAGACCCGTCTCATCTTACCAGCGCTGCCTGTCGTTAACACTAGCTTACTTATTATACACATCTTTTGTTAGTTCCTACAATTTTTTTTCTTTTGTTAAAATTATTTTTGTCCCAAAAGGTTTTCATAACAATTTCAGTCCAGGCAGACGCCAAATAGGTCTGTCATAATTATGACATACCTAATCACCTATTCACAAACAGTAGAGATAATTATGACATAATCACCTATTCGCAATCAGTAGAGATAAGTGCAGTCACTATTTTGCATAATCGTCATAATGGTTTCTAATACATTTTCCCAAAAATAGCAAAAATAGCCGATCTACAAGCTCACAACGCGTCGACGCGTTGTGAGCTTGTAGGTTGGCTATTTTTGCTATTTTGAAAATATTTTGAAAGTAATAGAATTATCAAAAATAATTGTCATTTATTTTTCTCTATATATTTAAGTTCTTTGTCATATCTGTCCTCTGTAATCTTGGTTTATAAGGCCTAAAAGGCAAAACAGAAATCTACATATTTTTTCAGTGTATAATGCTCAATGCCAAAAAAAAACTTTTTAAATTAAATAGTCAATCGCAATGATTTGCATGCCAATTAATCATCAAGAAAAAATGTCCTCATTGGCTTAGTTACAACAAACCCCTAAACGTCAAATTTCTTTTTGGGGTCTCGGGGTGAAAGAACCCGCTGTGTTCCAGAAAACAGGGAAAACTTGTCGCCGTCTTTTTTTTCCCCCTGCAGTTTTTCAAACGGCTCCTAGGAGGCTGAGTGACGTTTATGTAACTTGTGGGATGTAGTGTTAGTAAATGTTTGTAGCCAGTCCCCATGGCAGCTGGCTCACAGTGCAAGCGGTCGTACAGTAATAAGTGGCTCTGTGTCCCTGTCCTTCAGGCCAGTGTCTTGGCCAGCAGTCCAGCCAGCTGTCAGCTCTTCTGCAACGAGACGCCTCGCAGCCTCGAGCAGCAGCTGCAGGAACACAGGTAAAAAGAAAAAAACTACTTCTGCTTCAGGTTTAACCCAATTTAGACCGGGAAAGCATCTTGTGTCATTTTAAGATTTCTTTGGCTATTCAAAAATAGCAGATATTACAAGCTTGTAGATCTGCTATTTTTTGAAAAATGTGTGCAAATCTTTGAATGTTTTAAAGCGAACATTTTCAACTCCGATCTGTGCATCTGGGGGGTCCCTGGAACAACATATGTTGAGATGGGGGGGTCTGCGGGTAAATACATATTATTTTGGGTCTCCTTGACAGTTGGAGCACCACTGATATAGCAACATACTGTTAGGATTTAGAAAACATTTTTTTAGATATGTATTTGGCCGTGGACCCCCATCTCAAAATGTTTTGTTCCATGGACCCCCAGAAGCAAATATTTGAGTTACAAATGTTTGCTTTAAAAAATATATATTCAAAGATTTGCGCAAATCTTCCACGATTTAAAACAAAAATAGCCAAAGAAATCTTAAAATGACACTGATGCGTTCCCGGATTAAATGGGTTAAACCTCTGACTACGGTGTCCCCCGGTCAGACTGTGTGTCTGACCGGGGTGTCCGTGCGACCGGGCGACCGGGCATCCTCAAACATGCGGTGGGCGGCCCCCGCTGGAGCGGCTTGGAGCGGCAGGCGGTCCTCGCTCCGAGTAGCGCTCCAACCTTTTTATGAACCCGCTCCCTGCTACGTTAAAAATTGTCTCGCTCCGCTCACATGCTCTGCAACAAACTATACTATAAAACATTTCTAACATTGGCGCAAGTAAATATCAGTTTATTTTTCGTTTACTACCTTTTGTTTTTAATTATCATTATTTCAAAAGAATTTTGATAAATAAATAGAATACAAAAATCACATTTTTAAATTAGTTTAGTTAATTTAAGTGAACATTTATTTTCACTAGTTTGGGTCCCGGGGAGACATCACATCTCACGATATGTCGCTGTCGAGGGTGGAAACCTTGTTATTATTATTTGCTATTATTTGTATTATTTAGTCTAAAGCTCTTGTTAATACTTTTCATTGGTTAAATGTTTATAAAATCACACTTAACCACTTTCACTTTAAACATTTTTCGGAAATAGCAAAAATAAGCGATCTACGAGCTCACAGTAAAGAGAAAATGTCCTTAGTTTTAGTCTTTGTCAATATATATCATACAGCTTGTAGGCATACTTGTAGATCTGCAATTTGAGCTACTATTGCATGACACTTTTGGATGACGAGAAAGTAAGGAATTAATGTACAGGAAACAAAAAGAACATAAAAAGTTGAAACATGGAGATGCAAGGTTTGTGCTTCACGGCAGCAAATTCAGACTTTGTCTCAGAATTCTTCGTTTTTGTTTCTCGGAATATTGGCAAATATCATACTTCTGAGAGAAACACTGAATTCTGAGATATCAAGTTACTGTAGAGGTTCTTTCAACAGAATGTTTAGAATTCCCATTCATCCAATGTTGACAGAAACAACGGTTGCTATGTGCAAAACGTTTATTTATTTATTGCAATGTGTTGACATATGAGATATATCAACATAAATGTAATAATCTGGTGCCCAATTAATTGCTAGAACTTGTAAACGAGTTACAAGTGGAAGAAGTAATTTCATGCTTTTCCAATGTTTTTACCTACAAGTACTCTTGACTGCCACTACACCAGAAATGTGCTGTTTTCTTTTGAAAGTGCTTTACCATGGTTACAGGCAGCCATGCTGGATGACAGAGAACTATACAAACATTGTGTGTAAGGCCTCTAAGCCATTCCATCCGGGACCGCATGCTGTGTCATTTTAGATGTTTTGCTATAACAATTTTTTTATACTTTGGGCTATTCAAAAATAATCCAGAGCTCTACAAGCTCATAGCGTGGCTATGAGCTTGTAGATCTGCTATTTTTGAATAGCCAAAGACATCTAGAATTGACACAGATGCGTTCCCGGATTGAATGGGTTAATGGTGGAGGGGAAAGAATACTGAGATATTTGTGCGAATTGCAAATAAACAAAAAAGTATACAATTGTATTCAGCGGCTGTAAATGGGCTTCTGTTGGGCATCTGTATGAATGTGAATGATGTCCCTTTTTCTTTTCCACTCGTGCAGTCACATCGCTTTAGGTCAGGGGTCTTCTACAGGGGGTCCGGGGACCCCCATGGGGTCCTCAGAGTTACTACAGGGGGGGGCCGCCAAATATGTCTGTGATTTTGATTAACCTCTTGAACCCTATAGCATCCCTATTCTGAAGGTAACATTATCCGAAAATAGCCGATCTACAAGCTCACAACGCCTTGCACTGCGAGGCGTTGTTAGCTTGTAGGTCGGCTATTTTCAGCAAAGAGGTTTGGTGGATTAATGGGATCATGGAGATGCCTACAATGACATATCGCTGCTGTCGGGCAGAAACCTCTTATCTCCATATTGTAATGTTTTGTGTGTTTTTTTCAACACGTAAATTAACGCCCTACTTGATCATCCCACAGCGTCACACAAAAGCATCAAAAGTAGCAGATCTACAAGCTCGCAAAGCGATGTGTTTTGAGCTTGTAGATCTGCTACTTTTGCTATTTCTGTATTTGAATCCTGAAAAATAACCCGACAGAGACGATATCATCTCTTGCATGTCTTTCCTCTCTCTCTCTGCTCTTGGTTTCCTGTCTCTCTACACTGACCTGTCTGAAATAAAAGCATAAAAGATGACAAAATGAAATCTTACTCTAGAACAGGGGTCTGCAACGTTTTTTTCCAGGCCAAGGACCCCTTGGCTGAGAGAAAGATGAAGCAGGGACCCCCCCCCCCCCTACATATTGTATAAAATTGTGTTGCAGATTACATTTTTTCATAGATTTAATATATAGCTTCATAGACGTGTTTGACAGCACTATCAATGTGTAGCGTTGTGTTGGATTCATGTTAATTTTCAGACAGTTCACCACTTAAACCCTCCATACTTAGAAAACGTGTACTTGGTCTGCTTTTATTCCCCCTTACACCAAACCTCTTGTGAGCTTGTAGATCGTCTATTTTCGGCTAATGTTCCCCTCAGAATAGGGATGCTAGGGTTCAAGTGGTTAATGTAAAAAAAAAAAAAGAAAGAAAAAAGGTTCCTATCACACAAAGATTTGGCGGCCCCACCTTTTGCTTTACTCATTTCTGAAGTGACATTGATGAGCGCTGAGTTCAGAGGAAGTTCACACATTTATTTAACGCTAAAAAAAGAGACCAGGTCCCTGAAGTGAAACGGCAGAAAATGGCACCGACACTTTTTCATCACAGTTCTCTGAGGAACACCTGGCTGTATTATGTATGTTACAGCATCATTCTACATCCACAAGGCTGTATTCTGTATGTTACAGCATCATTCTACATCCACCAGGCTGTATTCTGTATGTTACAGCATCATTCTACATCCACCTGGCTGTATTATGTATGTTACAGCATCATTCTACATCCACAAGGCTGTATTCTGTATGTTACAGCATCATTCTACATCCACCAGGCTGTATTCTGTATGTTACAGCATCATTCTACATCCACCTGGCTGTATTCTGTATGTTACAGCATCATTCTACATCCACCTGGCTGTATTCTGTATGTTACAGCATCATTCTACATCCACCTGGCTGTATTCTGTATGTTACAGCATCATTCTACATCCACAAGGCTGTATTCTGTATGTTACAGCATCATTCTACATCCACAAGGCTGTATTCTGTATGTTACAGCATCATTCTACATCCACCAGGCTGTATTATGTATGTTACAGCATCATTCTACATCCACCAGGCTGTATTCTGTATGTTACAGCATCATTCTACATCCACAAGGCTGTATTATGTATGTTACAGCATCATTCTACATCCACCAGGCTGTATTCTGTATGTTACAGCATCATTCTACATCCACAAGGCTGTATTCTGTATGTTACAGCATCATTCTACATCCACCAGGCTGTATTATGTATGTTACAGCATCATTCTACATCCACCAGGCTGTATTCTGTATGTTACAGCATCATTCTACATCCACCAGGCTGTATTCTGTATGTTACAGCATCATTCTACATCCACCTGGCTGTATTATGTATGTTACAGCATCATTATACATCCACAAGGCTGTATTCTGTATGTTACAGCATCATTCTACATCCACCTGGCTGTATTATGTATGTTACAGCATCATTCTACATCCACCTGGCTGTATTCTGTATGTTACAGCATCATTCTACATCCACCTGGCTGTATTATTTATGTTACAGCATCATTCTACATCCACCAGGCTGTATTCTGTATGTTACAGCATCATTCTACATCCACAAGGCTGTATTCTGTATGTTACAGCATCATTATACATCCACCTGGCTGTATTCTGTATGTTACAGCATCATTCTACATCCACCAGGCTGTATTCTGTATGTTACAGCATCATTCTACATCCACAAGGCTGTATTCTGTATGTTACAGCATCATTCTACATCCACCAGGCTGTATTCTGTATGTTACAGCATCATTCTACATCCACCTGGCTGTATTATGTATGTTACAGCATCATTCTACATCCACAAGGCTGTATTCTGTATGTTACAGCATCATTCTACATCCACCAGGCTGTATTCTGTATGTTACAGCATCATTCTACATCCACCTGGCTGTATTCTGTATGTTACAGCATCATTCTACATCCACCTGGCTGTATTCTGTATGTTACAGCATCATTCTACATCCACCTGGCTGTATTCTGTATGTTACAGCATCATTCTACATCCACCTGGCTGTATTCTGTATGTTACAGCATCATTCTACATCCACAAGGCTGTATTCTGTATGTTACAGCATCATTCTACATCCACAAGGCTGTATTCTGTATGTTACAGCATCATTCTACATCCACCAGGCTGTATTATGTATGTTACAGCATCATTCTACATCCACCAGGCTGTATTCTGTATGTTACAGCATCATTCTACATCCACAAGGCTGTATTATGTATGTTACAGCATCATTCTACATCCACCAGGCTGTATTCTGTATGTTACAGCATCATTCTACATCCACAAGGCTGTATTCTGTATGTTACAGCATCATTCTACATCCACCAGGCTGTATTATGTATGTTACAGCATCATTCTACATCCACCAGGCTGTATTCTGTATGTTACAGCATCATTCTACATCCACCAGGCTGTATTCTGTATGTTACAGCATCATTCTACATCCACCTGGCTGTATTATGTATGTTACAGCATCATTATACATCCACAAGGCTGTATTCTGTATGTTACAGCATCATTCTACATCCACCTGGCTGTATTATGTATGTTACAGCATCATTCTACATCCACCTGGCTGTATTCTGTATGTTACAGCATCATTCTACATCCACCTGGCTGTATTATTTATGTTACAGCATCATTCTACATCCACCAGGCTGTATTCTGTATGTTACAGCATCATTCTACATCCACAAGGCTGTATTCTGTATGTTACAGCATCATTATACATCCACCTGGCTGTATTCTGTATGTTACAGCATCATTCTACATCCACCAGGCTGTATTCTGTATGTTACAGCATCATTCTACATCCACAAGGCTGTATGCTGTATGTTACAGCATCATTCTACATCCACCAGGCTGTATTCTGTATGTTACAGCATCATTCTACATCCACAAGGCTGTATTCTGTATGTTACAGCATCATTCTACATCCACCAGGCTGTATTATGTATGTTACAGCATCATTCTACATCCACAAGGCTGTATTATGTATGTTACAGCATCATTCTACATCCACCAGGCTGTATTATGTATGTTACAGCATCATTCTACATCCACAAGGCTGTATTATGTATGTTACAGCATCATTCTACATCCACAAGGCTGTATTCTGTATGTTACAGCATCATTCTACATCCACCAGGCTGTATTCTGTATGTTACAGCATCATTCTACATCCACCTGGCTGTATTATGTATGTTACAGCATCATTCTACATCCACCAGGCTGTATTCTGTATGTTACAGCATCACACTGTCTCTCTCTCACTGCAGACTGTCTCTCTCTCACTGCAGACTGTCTCTCTCTCACTGCAGACTCTCTCTCTCTCCCTGCAGCCTGTCTCTCTCTCACTGCAGACTGTCTCTCTCTCACTGCAGACTGTCTCTCTCTCTCTCACTGCAGACTGTCTCTCTCTCTCTCACTGCAGACTGTCTCTCTCTCACTGCAGACTGTCTCTCTCTCACTGCAGACTGTCTCTCTCTCACTGCAGACTGTCTCTCTCTCTCTCACTGCAGACTGTCTCTCTCTCCTTGCAGACTGTCTCTCTCTCACTGCAGACTGTCTCTCTCTCTCACTGCAGACTGTCTCTCTCTCACTGCAGACTGTCTCTCTCTCTCTCACTGCAGACTGTCTCTCTCTCACTGCAGACTGTCTCTCTCTCACTGCAGACTCTCTCTCTCTCTCTCTCCCTGCAGCCTGTCTCTCTCTCACTGCAGACTGTCTCTCTCTCACTGCAGACTGTCTCTCTCTCACTGCAGACTGTCTCTCTCTCTCTCACTGCAGACTGTCTCTCTCTCCTTGCAGACTGTCTCTCTCTCACTGCAGACTGTCTCTCTCTCTCTCACTGCAGACTGTCTCTCTCTCACTGCAGACTGTCTCTCTCTCACTGCAGACTGTCTCTCTCTCCCTGCATCCTGTCTCTCTCTCACTGCATCCTGTCTCTCTCTCCCTGCATCCTGTCTCTCTCTCACTGCAGCCTGTCTCTCTCTCCCTGCAGACTGTCTCTCTCTCACTGCAGACTGTCTCTCTCTCACTGCAGCCTGTCTCTCTCTCCCTGCAGACTGTCTCTCTCTCACTGCAGCCTGTCTCTCTCTCACTGCATCCTGTCTCTCTCTCCCTGCATCCTGTCTCTCTCTCACTGCAGCCTGTCTCTCTCTCCCTGCAGACTGTCTCTCTCTCACTGCAGACTGTCTCTCTCTCACTGCAGACTGTCTCTCTCTCACTGCAGACTGTCTCTCTCTCACCGCAGCCTGTCTCTCTCTCCCTGCAGACTGTCTCTCTCTCACTGCAGACTGTCTCTCTCTCACTGCAGACTGTCTCTCTCTCACTGCAGCCTGTCTCTCTCTCCTTGCAGACTGTCTCTCTCTCACTGCAGCCTGTCTCTCTCTCACTGCAGCCTGTCTCTCTCTCACTGCAGCCTGTCTCTCTCTCCCTGCAGACTGTCTCTCTCTCACCGCAGCCTGTCTCTCTCTCACTGCAGCCTGTCTCTCTCTCACTGCAGCCTGTCTCTCTCTCACTGCAGCCTGTCTCTCTCTCCCTGCAGACTGTCTCTCTCTCACTGCAGCCTGTCTCTCTCTCCCTGCAGACTGCTCCAGAAGAGAGTGTACCTCCAGCAGAACCAGGGCGTGGGTCTGCTCCCCTACTTCAACCAGATGCAGATAGCCGAGGGCTCTTATTGCCCCGGGGGTCCCGGCATGGACCCCACCGCGGCCTCCTCCGCCGCCTCTCCTCAGGGCCAGCCGACCGCCCAGCAGCAGGCCTCGCCCCCCTTCAGCCAGGGTCTGGTGGTCCCCCTGATGGAGCCCGGGGTGGTGGTGGGGGACCCCCTGGTGTATGACCCTTACAACATGAGCCATCACCACCACTACGCCCAGCACCTTCCCCCCCCCGGGGCCCACATGCACCACCAGCTCCTCCACCACCAACCCCAACAACCCCACGACTCGGCCGCCTACAGCTACCCCTCAGGCTGTGAGCAGCGGGCCCTGGTGGGCCCTTCCTCCACTGAGGCACTTTACCCGGAGCAGTACGAGTTCCCGCTGCCGCCGCCCCCCGGCTCCGCCCCGCCGGGAGAGGCTTCTGAAGGGGCGGTACCCGGCGGCGGCGGCGGCGGGGCGGGGCAGTACGAGGGCCTGACCCTGCCGGAGCTCCAGAGCTCCCTCCTGGACAGTGAGATGATGGAGACGGTAGACTCTCAGCATGGCTTCGTCATGGTCAACTGAAGAACTGTGTGGTCCAAAAGCAGGAGAAGGCAGTATTAAAGCTATGGGAACCCCCAACGCAGCATTAAAAACGGAGCTGGAGAGAGCATTTGCACAAAAATAAACGCAAAGCAACGGAGGCCATAAGGGTTGCAACATGGAAGGAAAAAAAAGTGTTCGATTTTTTTGTACGACTAACGTCAAAATGTCTTTTTTTTTCTCCTTAGTTGTGATTGAACAGAGAGAGAAAACAAAAAAAAAGGAAAAACCTCAGAAAACTACCAAAATCCCTCCGTTTAGCCTAGCTTCCCTTTCTCTCCCTCACTGGGTCTGGTTGTCATACCGGCTCTTATGATGCCAGGAGGACTGCGCCTGGGTTGGGGCGCTGCTGTGGCACCCAACGGGTGCCATGGTCTTTACCGGGGAGGGGGGGGGTGCAGCAAGGCCCGCTGATGCTGCTGACATGGATGTCGCCCCTCCCCCCTCCCCCCACCCCCCCGCCACTACGAGGTGGGTGGGATGCTCTGGGGGTCGTGACCCCTGCAGATATGGGAGGCTGCAGTTGAACAAGATGGAAGAGAGAAGAGAACTTCATTACGACTGATGGACTGACTGACTGGCTGGCTGGCTGACTGGCAACCAAAAGCACAACAACAGCTTTTTGTATCGAAAAATACAAGTAGGACGACAGCGTATAAGACCTTGACTTAGAAAAAAAAGAAGAAAAAAAAAAAACACTTCTGTGTGTTTGTTTTTAAACTTTCAAAAGAAAGAGAAAATAGAGAGAGAGAAGTAAAAAAAAAAGAAACACCTGAACTTGTCACAAAGGCCCTCATTTATCATGCCGCATCATTGTTGAATCCTCCCTCCTCCGCAAATTCAAAATGTGAAGATGGTCACAGGTAAACGGATCTCCTCTCATTCACAGAACGTTCTTTAGATCAGATATATCTCTTCTACAATGACGGCCGCCTCCGTATCCGTATCATGTGACCGGTTTTGAGTGAAGAGTGACGGCGTCCATTCGACACTTTGTTCCTCACTGGAAAGCGTCAGTTCGGCCTGAGGCAGAAGGAACCACCAGACCTTTTGGCCGTTGGAACAAAAGCTCATTCACGTACACGAGGAGGCTCGAGGTCCCTGTTATCTGTTTCAACGTGTCCTTTTCTTCTGCGTTTTAAATGGCACTGAAACGGCCTATTCAATAGAGTCTCCTCTTTGTGCAGTAGGTAGATTTGTATCTTATCAGCCCAAGTAGGACCCCATGAGAATAGCCGAAAATCGCCAGTCACTTAAGAAAAGCCGCCGGCTTTGGTATCGGCTACGGCAGTGGTTCTCAAACTTTTTTTATTTCTTATTTCAAGGACCCCCATAACTCTGAGAGTGTACAAAATGGAACCAAATGGACCCGTTACTGATCTGTAAGGCTCCATTTGGAACCCCCTCAAGGCAACCCTGAGGCTCCCTGGACACCACTTTGAGAACCACTAAGCTACAGTATGTGAGATGAATAACATCTGTTCTGTCACTCCTCCTGTCCTTTTGTTTTGTTTTTCTTAACATGTACTGTAACTACTGATTCAGATTCTTTATTCCTTAACACTACTGAACGCTTTCACTTTGTGCTTCTCTTAGTACACACACACACACACACGCTTTCTTTGATAATTCCATTTAGTTGTTTTTTTCTTTCTCTTCTTCACCACCGGATTCAAACGGATGAAAGATCTACTGCGTTAATTGTTTTAGTTTCATGAGGAAATCAGGCTTGATAAATGAGGGCTAATGTAATTATTGTGCGCTTGGGTTTTTAAGAAGTACACAGTGTTAGCCAGTCAATATTATTCTATTTTTGTGGCAATATAGAAGCAATATTAATCCTTGATGTTTGAGGAGGAGGATTTGTGAACGGAAGCCTCACCTGTACGGCCAAGTGTGATTGGTTCCCGGGATCTCTTGAGTCTTCATCAGCACAGGGTCATCACTGGACCCGATGATGTAATCGGGAGATAATCTTTCACTCGCCCTGCGTGTACAAGGATAAGCCTTGTGTGTATGTGTGTGTGTGTGTGTATTGCTGTACTGTATTTGTGAGGGCCAAATGTCCCCTCAAGTATATCAAGAAATGTGAGAATCAGACATTGTCAATGACAAAAAAAAGAGCATCGGTTGTTTTATGGTTAAAACACATTTTTAAAGGTAATCTTACAATTAGGGCAAGATTCAGGTTTGAGTTTAGAGGCATTAGAGGTTTGGTTTAGAGTTGGAATTGTGATTTATACTTATATACGCACCAAAAATAGCAGATTATGTCCTCACGAGTATAGTAATACAAATGTGTGTGTGTGTGTGTGTGTGTGTGTGTGTGTGTGTGCGTGTGTGTGTCCATCCGTCCGAGTGTGTGAATGAAGATTTTTAAATCCCTGCGTGTATCACATCACATGACGTGAATTTACAGGAATCGATACGGCGAAATTGTGCAATGGTGTTTTGATGTTTCCTGTCGAGCACGAAATACACGCTCTACCAAATGACAGACTACATAATCCATGCACCCCCCCCCCCTTCCCAGTGCAATGTTGTAGCCTTATAGGTGAGGGATTAATTCCATTAAGACCGGGAAACTATCTGTGTCATTTTAAGACTTCTTTGGCTATTCAAAAGTAGCAGATCTACAAGCTCATATGAGCTTGTAGATCTAGAGCTTGTAGAAAAAATTGGAAAGATTGTGGAAAATGTGGACATTTTTTTTAACTCCGATCTGGGGGACCCCCATCTCAAAATGTTTTGTTCCAGGGACCCCCCAAAAGCAAAGATTTGAGTTACAAATGTTCGCTTTAGAGCGGGGCAGGGCTATGAGCTTGTATATCTGCTATTTTTTGAATAGCCAAAGAAATCTAAAATGACACAGATGCGTTCCCGGATTGAATGGGTTAATTCCGGCGTACCTCCTTAGCTCCTGTAATGCATATAATGTTGTGTTAAAGATAATAACGTCTGATGTTTATAAAGTGGTGGAATGATTCCCTTAAACCAGTGTTTCTCAGACATGTTTTAATTTTAGGGACCCCCCAGTTTGGCATGGTTTAGGCCATGGACCCCCCCATAACTGTGTACAAATGTGTACAAATGGATTTGTGACTGAACAATGCTTTGGGCCATGGTCATTTTTCAGCTTTTGCAGATTATGAAAGTACAGAATGTAAGCTTTCCATTTCATTTGGTTATTGGGTGGGGGGGGTCCTTGAAATGAAAATGGTTGGAAAAGCACTGGGGTTAAAAGATTCCCTGGCTGAGTTGTTCTCCGAAAGGAAAAGTGTTTCTCTCGTACGTTGGGGGCTGCTGTGAGCTGAAGACATGAGGACAGGAATGTTTTAGTCACCGGACACTGGATTTAGACTCACCGTGGTTCTTTGACAGACAGCAAGCCTGCAACGGGAAGGGAGATGATTTTGTTTTGTTTTGTTTCTTTAAAGTTTTATTTTTACAGCACCTAGGCTATGATGAATCTACTTGAAGTGCACACATTTTATTTCTTGATGATAGTAGATGTTGATTAAAAGAAAAGAAAGAAAACTCTTTCTTTCTGGTTGGTGTAACAATAGGATGGATTGAGTCATAAAGGATTGAGATCAGATTGTGGGACTGGTGTTTTTTTGTTTGTTTGTTTGTTTTTTTTTGGGGGGGGGGTCGACTCGTCTACCATGACTGCAACTAGGCTTTCTGTGGTTGTGTGTTAAAACTATAGGACCACGTGTAGTTATGTATATAAATATTTAGACAAAACTGTCACCCAGTCAGGAATAGATATAATCTCTTGGGGGTTTTTTTTGCCACGAGACTCACTCTATAAGTACAGAAGTATGGTAGCTCATGGTGTGAGCGAGGGTTGGTTGTTTATAGAGCCAGCCAGCAGTCGTTCAACGATGGCCAGGTGGTGTGAACCATCTCCTGTCACTGTCCAGGTCTTGTGAATTAAGGCCATGTTCAGACTGGCAGCCTCCAAATCCCTTTTTGTGGCCCGAGTATCCACAATGGAACCAGATTGGTTTGATCAAGTATGAACAGCAAAAAAACAAAACCCACATGAAAACAGATTTTTGCTAAACAAACAGATATCATCTGAACCATCATTCTAGGTGGTCTGAAACGTGACTCAAATCTGATTTCTAAAGATATGTCTCAGAAATCTCTTATCTCCATATTTTAACTTTTTATGTTTTTTCGTAAATTAATGCTCTACTACTTGATCATGTTTGTAGTCACACAAAAACATCAAAAGTAGCACATCAGCAAGCTCGAAACACGGCGCGAAGCGGCACGTTTTGAGCTTGTTGATCTTGTTGATCTGCTATTTATACTTTGTTATAAGACGGTGTCGCTCACCTAAAATAGCCAAGTGCACATTAATGAACATGTTCAATTAATAAACACATGATTTCACGTAAATATGTCGGAATTACCTAGAAGCTCATTTCCATCCGTAGATGAAATACACATACAAATACACCACACATCTACAAGTCTACACGCTCTCAAATGTGTCACATTTACCTTGTGAGCTTGTAGAACTGCTTTTTTTTTTAAGCGACAAATTATAATTTAAGCATTATGGCGTTACTTGGTTAACCAATGCAGATAGGTCGATCTGATCATTTCGGACAGTCAATCCTAAAGATCTTTATTCTGAGAAACAAATGGGATGCTGGCTGCAGTCTGAACAAAGCCTAGGTGGTATATGGACAGTAGGTCAGACTAGAAGTGAGGTCTACCTGATGATCTGTGGAAGTTAAATACTGGAGCACTTTGACCTTGTGACACGCAGGGGGAGGGGAGGACAAGGACATGATGTAGTCAGAGAGGTTTGTGGTGGTCTATCATTTCCTGGTAGTGTAAACCAACCTTAACACGTTCAATCCGGGAACTCATCTGTGTCATTTTAGATTTGAGCTATAACCATTATTTTTATACATTGGCTACTCAAAAAATAGCAGATATACAAGCTCGTAGCACAGCACTATTTTTGAAAAATCTTTAATATTTGTGCAACTGCCTTGAAAACATTGAAAACATTTCTAACTAAAATCTTTGCTTCTGATACCACTGATATAGCAACAATAGTTTTTCAGAAAAACGAAGATATTCGTTGAGACATTTGACAGTTTACAAATGTTCGCTTGTAAAAATATATATTCAAAGATTTGCACAAATTTTCAAAAATAGCAGATATACAAGCGCGGCACCGCACTGTAGATCTGCTATTTTTTTAATAGCCAAAGAAATCTTAAAATGACACGGATGCGTTCCCAGTGTTAATGGATTAAATGCTGGAGCACTTTGACCTTGTGACACGCAGGGTGTAGCCAGAGAGGTTTGTGGTGGTCTATCATTTCCTGGTAGTGTAAACCAACCTTGAATCTGTAAGAAACACCTTTCTTCTCTCTCCACCCCTAATAATGGACACTAGATATACAGTATATGTATGTAGATATGTCCCAACAACAGATGAGAGGAAGGGGTAACACTTGGTTACTATACATGTAGGCATAGTACACATTTTAAAAGTTGTAGACTAGAGAATCTCGATATATTGACGAAAAAGTTGTGTTGAGTCAGTAATGTTGATTGTGCCTTTTCCTTTTTTTCTTAGTCTCAGTTCAAATTATAAGGTTTTGAGAAGCAACTATTATTCCTGTGGGGGGGGGGGGATACTCCCCCCCCCCCCCCCTTATCACCCCATTTTGTATTTTATTTCTGTTCTGTTTTTTAAACTTGATCTTTATTACTTATTTTTTTGGTTGATGTTCTTGCCGGAAATAAGTTGGAGGTGAGGTTTTACCAAGGTACAAAACCAAAGTCCCTCAGAGGTTTTCTTTCCCTCCTTTTGTTTCTTCTCTTTTTCTTTTTTCAGGCTTTCTCTGCCGTGTTTGTTTTCTCTCGTCAGTCAATCAGTATAAATGCCATTTAAAAGTATTATAGCAATATTTCTCTAGTTGGAAAAAACTAAAGTCATGAAGATTCTACGTGGACATTATTGTTTCCAAGTTATTATAATTATCTCACCTCCTGCTGATGAAACAAAACAAAACACACACACACACACACACCAATCTTATCAATAGAAATCATGTTTTATATTTACCTTCATGGATGTGACCACACATAAGCTAACTTGCTGTTGAGATTAAAAAGAAAAAGGTTTATTGAACATAAAACATGGTGTGAGTGTTCTTTTTTCTTGTGTGTTGTTGTTGACTGATATAACTGAACTGTGTTTGGAGCTGTCGCCATGTTGGAACTAATTGAACCACTTGAACCCTATCGTTGACTGTTCTGGGCACGTCATGTAATATAGGCAAACGTTTGGGCAAAAAAAAAGATCTACAAGCTCAATGCAGAGTTGTGAGCTTGTAGATCGTCTTATCTATCGGCACCTATAATTGGTGTTGAAGGAAAATAATGAGGAGGCCAAGGATAGACCCCTGGTCAATAAAGTATACAGGGTTCAACCACTTAAACCCCAGCATCCTTATTGTGGGGAAGGCTTTAGCACAGAATAGCAGATCTACAAGCTCTGAGTGAAGACAGAAAAGACACTATTATAAAGCCCTGAGAGACTCCGGTCAACCATATATAGTGATTAAAGGGATAGTTCACCCAAAAAATGACTTGTTTTCTATCGATATTTTTTTTGTTTTTGTCACATTCCTAAGCATATCATTTGATGACCAGTGGACCGGTAGGCAGCGGTTCCGGTAGGAGACACAAAGGAGACTCTTTGTGTCTCCTACCAGAACCGCTGCCGGTCATCAAATTATTGCCTTAGGAATGCGACAAAAACAAAAAAATATCCATGAATTCAAGTCTCCATGGGGTGACTAATCGATAGGACAAAGGTCATTTTGGGGGTGATCCTATCCTACCTGGGTGAACTATCCCTTAACCTCCTGAGTTTGGGCATGTCATTATAGGAGAAAATGTATACATTTTCACCATTAATGTCTGTGATGAGCTAACCGCTGGACCGAAATGGCACCAAATGTCTTGTGCACACTCCAGTAGGCCACACAAACACTTGCACCCATTTCCCCCCTGCATTTTCAAATATTTAATTTGTTTGATTTCATAATAGAAGTCAATTGGTCCCTGATCAGGCTGAAACCCAAATGTGGATTCATAGGCCTACATCATAAAACGACAGACGTCATACAAGACTGATGATCATCAGCACTGAAGCCACGTCGATCCACATGATTAGATTTTTAGAAGACGGTAAATCTATCTCTGCTGTCTGGCAGAAACCAACTATGTCCAAAATATTAACTTTTCAGGAAATGGAAAAAAATGAAACCATGTTTTTAAAACGACACAATACTGCCCATCAAAGTTGCTATGGTGACTTAATACATTGTAAGTGATTTTCTTTGGTTAAAATAAGTGTTAAATAGCTCTATATTCTGATAGTACTCATTGCTATAGAGTGTTTGTTCAGTAAAAGGAGTCTCCTTGTCTCTCCAGCTCTTTATAAAACAGAAAATGCATTTTCGTTTCAGTTTCAGTTTCATTTCCAATTTTATCAGGATAGAGAACTCAATCAGGATATAGATTATACAAGTGAAATTGGAAGTGATGACACTAAGAAATGAGCAGGCAAAATTGGAACTGGAACGCTATAAAAATGAAGCTTAAAAATGGGTACTTTCTCCTGATTGGCTGAGATTTTGACACCTACCGGAAAATGTATTTTCTGTTTATTAAAGAGCTGGAGAGACGGGGAGACTCCTGTTACTGAACAAACACTCTATAGCAATGATTACTATCATAATATAGTGCTTTAACCTTTTAACAAAATACTTTTTGTTTTAACCCAAAAATATCACTTTAAAAAATATACCTTTAAATGTGTCCTTGTATTATCATCACTTTACACAAATACAGCTCAAGTGGAGTTTTTGACCATTAATGTGGAGATAGTTGTTTGAGTGAGTGAGTGAATGAATACTTCATTAGCAGTTTGCTCCAAAAAAAAGCACAGGAAAGTACAGTTCAATACAAGGTCTGCTAAGAGGATTTTAAAACCAAGAAAGCCTATGGCTTGTTTCCATTGGGGTCCTTTGTACTCAATTCATCGAAACATCTAATGACAGACAAATATACAATACTATGCAAAACCTCATATAAACAGTTAGAAATCAAAAAGAAAAGTATGTACAGTAGGGTACATAGAGTTTTGTCCATCATTGATTATAATGACGAAGTCAGACGAGGAAAAAAAACCTGAGTCGGAGTTAGGTGGTTTGACCGACAGTTTGAGGATCCAATGGAGTTAGGAGGATTAGTCAGAAGCTCTTTTTAATACTTTTCATTGGTTCATGGGGGCGGTTAGTGAGCCCGCCTGGGGAGCCAGAGACCCTGGTTGCCCCAGGTACGATTCCAGGCCAGGCCAGCAAATGTGTCGATGAAATGAAATTTGTCCCTGAGCAAGACTCTTAACCCCTAATTGCTCACAGGCCCTCATTGGAAACAAGACCGTAAGGACTTTCATGAACGGACCTGTTAAAGGAATTATCCTTATCCTTCAATATTTGTAAAACCCACACACAGACGTAAAGGGTGTTCAACAGCACTGATGTTTTTTGTTTTGTTTTTAAGTTTAAAAATAGAGATACATGGTTTCTGCCCGACTGCGACGACATACAGCTGACCTACAAGTGTCGTAATCATGTAGGTCAGCTATTTTTGGACATTTATGAAAGCATGAAATGCTGTAAAGTGGATAAATAACGCCATCGTCTTCATCACACCACTCATAAATACAGGGGCTAAATTGTTAAGTTACCACATGACTATATATCTTCCACGCCACATACTGTAGCTTTTTCTACACACTCCATTTCTCCTTTTAACTATAGCGTGTAGCAGATTGATGGGAGCCTGGTGTAGCAGGGTGTAGGCGTCGGGGTCATGAACTGGAGAAATGAATCATATCCAACTGTTTGGCTTTAAACCATTGAGGCACACTACTTACTGTACATGAGCCTGAAACCCTTTGAAATGGAAATTAATCCATGAACGATTGTTCAAAGATGGTTGTGCAACAACATGGTAGATTATGTCCGACATCGTTCACTGTTCCTGCTCGCTACACAGGGAGTTCTATGTATGTAGAAGCAGTGGTTCCCAAACCTTTTAGCTCGAGACCCAAAAGAAACATTTGATGTCTCCCCCGGGACCCAAACTATAGTGAAAATAGCCGATCTACAAGCTCGCAACACAGATCAGCTATTTTTCACTACTTCTTAAAAGTATTTTTTTCCCCTCTAATAAATTGATTTTTATTTATTTATGGAATTCTTTTGAAAGAAACGTTTGAATTTGTTTTGAACTCGGATTTTAAAAAAACATCTTTTGAAATAATAATTACAAACAAAATAAAAAATGACGGGGTATTTACTCACGAGTCACGACCCACATACGAGTCCCGACCCACTGTTTGGGAAACAGTGATGTAGAGCAGTGGTTCTCAACCTGTGGGTCGGGTCCCCACATGATTTTTGGAGGGTCCTCAGATGACAATTTAAGGACCTTTTTAATACCTAAAAAAAGAAAGGAAATAAGACCATTACTGCATCAAAAGTCATCAACAAACTATATAAAAGCTCTGAAACATTGGCCAAATTGTCAAATAATAATATAATTATTGGGATAATAAGAAAGAAGCAAAACATTTTGAAAATTGCAGATCTCGCTGTGAGCTTGTAGATCTGCTATTTTCACTATTTATCTGTGGAACCGAGTCTGTAAAGCCTCAACTCCTACCATTCCAAGTGCTTGTCAGGGTGGGGGGTCCCCAGTTCAAATATGATTATTTTGGGGGGTCACGGCCTGATAAGGTTGAGAACCACTGAGAGGACAATCAGGGATGAGTAGTAAATGAACCAGTATTATCTCTGGGACTATAATCTACACTGCACAATTCCTCAGTGTGACATTTAACTCTGAGAGCAATGGACCCTTGCGTCAATTTGGTTCCAATTGTACACTCTCTGATTTGGACGCCCCTACAATACTAACGTGGGAGTTTCCAGACAGATTATCAGTCTCGCAATTATCAAACCTTAAGGCATTAAAGTGGCTTTACCTTTTCTGCAACTGTACAAGTTGCCTGACAGGATTTTGCCATATCCTGTAGTGAACCCCACCCACACATACTGCAAAGAGGTGAATAAACAATAGTTTAGCAGACTGTTTAAGCCCATCGGTCTGCTTACAAGGGAAGCAACCCTAGCAGTAGTTCTCAAACTTTTTCTTGCCGAGTTGATCTCCCCATCTCCAAAAAGTATCTAAATTATTATGTTTTTTTTTTTAATGTTAAAAAATAACAGTTGTACAAGCTCGTAGCACGGCACAAAGTGACGCGTTGTGAGCTTGTATATCTGCTATTTTTGAATAGCCAATGTATACAATATGGATAAAGTGGTTCAAATGAGTTTGACGCTGTATCAAAAAATCTTGCTGGGGACCCCCTGGAACCCCTTGAGGGCCTCTCCATTCCCAGGCTGAATTAGGGGCCCAGCACGTCCCTGGTTATGACCATGGAGGCTGCATTGTGAATGAGTTAATGCTGTCTGAAAGCTTTTTGAGGTCTTACTGTACAACAGTGGAAGCAGTGAGAGCACTATCTTTAATCCTTTGTTGCGTTTCACCACAGACAGTTATCTTTAATGAGGCCATCACGGATCTGTGAGAAGACTAGCCAACTGGAGATAAAGGCATCATAGATCAATCTTATTCAAAGATGATAATAAGCTGACTTTGTTATTGATTTGATGTGGCTATTAAAAAGTTTGTAACACATTGATGACATATTAATATGCAGAATTAGTTTTATCTTTTTTTTCCTCCCCCCTTATATATGAAACATCGTCTTCTCCAGATATACAGACTGGCCATGAATTTTTTGCAATTGTATTTTGCAATCATCCCAATTGCAGGCCACGGAGCACAAGTTTGTGAACGTGGCCCAGATTCCCAAACACAAGGACAATAAGTTGACAGTTATATCCCAAGGCCATAATACGTTCCACCAAAGGCTGATATTACACACACACACACACACACACACACACACACACACACACACACACACACACACAACACACACACACACACACACACACACACACACACACACACACACACACACACACACACACAGCAATGCTGTTGTACCGACTTTTATTCTTTTGAAGAGAATCAAGGTGAGCATTTACTTTCACCCTTTCTTCCTTGTCACCAAAGACAATTATCTCATCTTTGACTTTATTCAGCGTTTGGAAATGTGTGTGAGTCAACAGTGTGGTTTCAGAGACTATACAGTGGGGACTAGTGTCTCAATGAGAGGTGAGAGCGTTATGTTAAAACCAAACACAGGATATCTGCTTAATTGGTAGGTAGGTAGGTGTGTACTGTGTAATACTGGAGGGAGAGAGTGGGGAAGAAAGACGAAGTGAGGGACCATCTCCATTTGTCCTTAAGTGGGGTAGATATACAATACATACGGTACTGTGTGTGTGTGTGTGTGTGTGTGTGTGTGTGTGTGTGTGTGTGTGTGTGTGTGTGTGTGTGTGTGTGTGTGTGTGTGTGTGTGTGTGTGTGTGTGTGTGTGTATGTGTGTGTGTGTGTGCGTGCATGCGTGCGTGTGTGTAATATCAGCCTTTGGTGGAACGTATTATGGCCTTGGGATATAACTGTCAACTTATTACGGGGCCAGAGCTCAGCTCTGGACCTGTTTTAAGATTGGCAGTATTCTGTTTCTGCCACTTTTCGCAGTTCTGGCTGAACCGTGCTGTCGCTTTTTACGAAACTCGGCCATATGGTAGATGGTCATGAAAAACGATCAAGAAATAATTCTCACAATCTTTCGTCAAAAGGTGGCGCTATGGAAAAATGCCAACTTTGAACAGGTACAACTCATGCCCTGTTTGACCTACAGCCGTGAAACTTCAATATACATATGCGTCTACTCATGATCAACAACTTTCACACTCTGACTTTTGACCTCTGACCTTTAGATCTCCCACCATTTTGAATTATATGAAAAACAGTTAAAACCTATCTCCTCCTGGGATTTTTGAGTAATCTGCACGAAACGTTTTACACATGAACTTTGGACCTATGCCGACAAACAAGCAGCAAAGATTTTCCATAAGTGAAAAAATGAAGCTTTAATGAGCCAATGAATATTGCAGTTTTATGACAATTATTCATCTGCCCCTAACACATACATGCAGACTCACATTTCTTTGAAACTTTGCGGTAATGTTGAGGGTCATTCCAAATATCACTGAAACCAATCTTACTCCAATTGGTCAAAGGGGGGCGCTATAGCGATTTTTTGAAAATGCAAACTTTAAACAGGCAAAAGTCATGCCTCGTTTGGCCGACAGCCATTAAACCTGCTTACACATGTGCCTTGACTCATGAGGAACACATGTATCACGTTGACCAGTAAGCTCCGCCCTTAGATTGTCCGCAATTTTGAGCAGTTTGAAAAACACTTAAACCCAGGATTTTTCAGCTATTTGCGTGAAACTGTATCATCTGCGTGATCTCCTTTTTCACAGGTTCTTGTCTGTTGGTCCAATGGCTTCTCCCTTAAACGTGTGCCTCACTACCTGAAGGTTGCCAGTTCAAGCCTCACTTGATGCAGACTCATTTAAGTTAAATTGCAAAAAACATGACTGTATCAATGAATACATGTGCAAACGGTAAAGATAACATGAAATGCTTATTTGAGAGTATGTTTTTTCAATGTATGACGTACTTCATTGTGAAAATAGCCGATCTACAATCTCACAACTTTTCAGATAGCAACGTTTTGTGAGCTTGTAGATCGGCTGCTTTCACTGGTTTCGGTTTCGAGGAGACATACAATTTCTCTATTGGTAAATGGTTTGTGAACGAGTGATCTTAGTGTTAGTGTTAGTGTGAATTATTTTTTCACTGGTTCTGGTCTGTTGGTCCAATGGCGTCTCGCTTCAGCATCAGCCTCTGGATCCAAGGTCGTCAGTTCAAGCCTCAACTCTTGCTGGCTACTTTTCAATTGTATCGCACAAAACATGACTGTATCAATTAATGCATGCGCAACTGTTAAAGGTAACATGAAATGCTTCTTGGAGAGAGTATTTTTTGCAATATATGACAAAATTGTGAAAATAGCCGATCTACAATCTCACAACTTTTCAGATAGCAACGTGTTTCTGAGCTTGTAGATCGGCTGCAGTGTTATCTCTTTTTTCACAGGTCTTGTATGTTGGTCCAATGGCTTCTCCCTTAAGTGAGTGCCTCATGACAGCAAGGTTGCCGGTTCAAGCCTCACTTGATGCAGGCTTCATTAAAGTTGCATTGCACACAACATGACTGTATCAGTGAATACATGTGCAATTGTTAAACATAACATAAAATGCTTAACAATATTTGTTTGTCAATTTTCTGACATAATTATGTTCTTTAGAAAGTGAGCAACAGCAACAGTCCACCTTGCCTATTCCCATGGATTGGATCTACCCACCTCACCTGCTGTCATTCCCTCTCAATCCATAATCACACCTGCCCTCACTCACTCACTCACTCACTCACTCACTCACTCACTCCTCATTAGTCTCTCTCTCTCTCTCTCTCTCTCTCTCTCTCTCTCTCTCTCTCTCTCTCTCTCTCTCTCTCTCTCTCTCTCTCTCTCTCTCTCATCTCTCTCTCTCTCTCTCTACAGCGATCTACAATCTCAAAACTTTTCAGATAGCAACGTGTTTCTGAGCTTGTAGATCGGCTGCTTTCACTGGTTCAATTTTATCTTCAACAGACAACCTTAGCCTGGACAAAGCTATAGCACTATAGGTAGTGTTGCAGCCTGTCAATCCGAAGGTTGAGGGTTCAATTCCTGTTAATGGCAATAGGTTGAGACGTCCAATCAATCCATTCTGCTTCCATCTTTCTCTCTCTTCAATCTATTATGTTTCCATGTCTCTCTCTCTTCAATCTATTCTGTTTCCATGTCTCTCTCTCTCTCTCTCTCTCTCTCTTCAATCTATTCCGTTTCCATGTCTCTCTCTTCAATCTATTCCGTTTCCATGTCTCTCTCTCTCTCTCTCTCTCTTGAGGGGCGGCCATAGCTGAGTGGGTTAGTGAGCCAGCCTAGGGAGCCAGAGGCCCCTAGTTGCCCCAGGTACGATTCCAGGCCAGGCCAGCAAATGAAATTTGTCCCTGAGCAAGACTCTTAACCCCTAATTGCTCACAGGCCCTCATTGGAAACAAGACCACAAGGACTTTCATGAACGGACCTGTTAAAGGAATTATCCTTATCTCTTCAATCTATTCCGTTTCCATGGTCGGCTGCTTTCACTGGTTCAATTTTATCTTCAACAGACAACCTTAGCCTGGACAAAGCTATAGCACTATAGGTAGTGTTGCAGCCTGTCAATCCGAAGGTTGAGGGTTCGATTCCTGTTAATGGCAATAGGTTGAGATGTCCATTCTGCTTCATCTCTCTCTCTCTTCAGTCTATTATGTTTCCATGTCTCTCTCTCTCTCTTCAATCTATTCCGTTTCCATGTCTCTCTCGCTCTCTCTCTCTTCAATCTATTCCGTTTTCATGTCTCTCTCTCTCTTCAATCTATTCCGTTTCCAAGTCTCTCTCTCTCTTTCTCTTCAATCTATTCCGATTCTCTCTCTCTCTCTCTTTCTCTTCAATCTATTCCGTTTCTCTCTCTCACTCTCTTTCTCTTCAATCTATTCCGTTTCTCTCTCTCTCTTTCTCTTCAATCTATTCCGCTTATCTCTCTCTCTCTTCAATCTATTCCGTCTCTCTCTCTCTCTTCAATCTATTCCGTGTCTCTCTCTCTCTTCAATCTATTCCGTCTCTCTCTCTCTCTCTCTCTCTCTCTCTCTCTCTCTCTCTACAGCCGATCTACAATCTCAAAACTTTTCAGATAGCAACGTGTTTTCTGAGCTTGTAGATCGGCTGCTTTCACTGGTTCAATTTTATCTTCAACAGACAACCTTAGCCTGGACAAAGCTATAGCACTATAGGGTAGTCTCTCTCTCTCTCTCTCTCTCTCTCTCTCTCTCTCTCTCTCTCTCTCTCTCTCTCCTCTCATCTCTCTCTCTCTCTCTCTCTCTCTCTCCTCTCTCTCTCTCTCCTCTCTCCTCTCTCTCTCTCTCTCTCTCTCTCTCTCTCTCTCTCTCTCTCTCATCTTCACCAGGTCAGGTCTGTTGTTCCAATGGCTTCTCGCTAAGTGTGTGCCTTAGAACCTCAAGGTTGCCAGTTCAAGCCTCACTTCATGCAGACTTCATTTAAGTTGCATTGCACACAACAATGATTGTTGCGAACGGCGGAAGGAGGGCCTCCGACCAAGTGGAGCTTACTATATCACCGTGCTTGGGTTGTGTGTGTGTGTGTCTGTCCCTTATTTATGGTCTTTCCGTGTGTGTTCACGGCTCTCATTGGCTCGCGCCCCCCATGTGACTCGAAACTCCGTGCTGAAATGCCAGCAGCTGCACTGCCTGTATACAGCGTGTGTTCACGCTCTCATGGCTCGCGCCCCCCATGTGACTCGAAACTCTGTGCTGAAATGCCAGCAGCTGCACTGCCTGTATACAGCCGGCAGAGTGCGGCAGAGTGCACTACCACAGTGTGGTTGAAATATAGCAGCCTCAGTCAATCTGCGTTCGCTTCCAGCGTTCGCTCGTCTTACTTGTGTCAATTAATGCAAGTGCAATTGTTAAAGATAACCTGAAATGCTTATTTGAGAGTATGTCTTTTCAATGTATGACATACTTCATTCTGAAAATAGCCGATCTACAATCTCAAAACATTTCAGATAGCAACGTGTTTCTGAGCTTGTAGATCGGCTGCTTTCACTGGTTCAATTTTATCTTCAACAGACAACCTCAGCCTAGACAAAGCTATAGCACTATAGGTAGTGTTGCAGCCTGTCAATCCGAAGGTTGAGGTATCGATTCCTGTTAATGGCAATAGGTTGAGACGTCCAATCAATCCATTCTGCTTCCATCTTTCTCTCTCTTCAATCTATTATGTTTCCATGTCTCTCTCTCTTCAATCTATTCCGTTTCCATGTCTCTCTCCGCCCTTAGATTGTCCGCAATTTTGAGCAGTTTGAAAAACACTTAACCCAGTATTTTTCAGTTATTTGCGTGAAATGGTATCATCTGTTTGACCTCCGTTTTCACCGGATCAGGTCTGTTGGTCCAATGGCTTCCCGCTTAAGTGAATGTTTCATAACATCAAGGTTGCCGGTTCAAGCCTCACTTGGTGGAGACTTCATTTAAAGTGCATTGCAAACAACAAGACTGTATTAATGAATACATATGCAATTGATAAAGATAACATGAAATGCTTATCTGAGAAGGTATGTTTTTGCAATGTATGACACCATACTTCATTCTGAAAATAGCCGATCTACAATCTCACAACTTTTCAGATAGCAACGTGTTTCTGAGCTTGTAGGTCGGCTGCTTTCACTGGTTCACTTTTATCTTCAACAGACAACC
>NC_137606.1:46636689-46709189 GCF_963280865.1 Gymnoscopelus braueri
ATTCTGATGGCTGTCTTTGATCACCCTAATCCGGTCTAGTAAAACTGCTCCTTTGGAGTCAACCAAATAAATTATGGCCCTTTATGAGAGAGCTGCCAAGATATGGCAAATAGAAATAAAGTGGAACTGAAAAAAGACTGTAGGATCTGCAGGATATTTATGAGAAGTTATCTTGTACAGGCAATTGGGCCACTTAAAGAGCATATCTAAAAGAGCAATTTCCACTGGGAAAAGGTTCAAACAGCCCATCCCTTGTTTTGAAGGTCTTTCTTCCCAGCAACGCTAGGGTTGAAACCAGGTGTTGCTGGCTGTGGTTCCTGCCTCGCTCTGCATGGTTCCCTATGACCAAAACATGCCCGAGGAGAAGTCAGACCTTGATCTCCTCAACAGCTGCCTAACAGGTCATAGCTGACCAAACACAAGCAGATGAAACATCTGAGAATAATTCCTCTGGTCTTTATAACAACAATAGAGGTAGACGGGTCAGGAGTACAAACCTGATGTAACCAGTTGGAACACTATACTGTATAGAATCCTTGCTCTGGGCAATGTCACAATACGGCCAACATTAGGTGAAAAGAAGGGAACATTTGCCGGAAATGGCCGATCTACAAGCTCACAACACGCCATGACACAGGGAAAGAGGAGTGGGCCAAGGATAGATCCTCGGGGGAATCCGGTCCACAAAGTAATTTATAATGAATAGCTTGGAGTCATTTTCCATTTCCGTTGAGTGGCAATTACTACCAAGCTACAGTACGCTTGTTAGCAATGTAATTTTAAGCTGGAATCCAGAAATTATTTTAATGAATAAAATGTTATTTTAACCACTCCGTATGATAGAGTATATTAATACAGTATAACTACAACATCTGCAGTGGTTGGAGGTGGTCTCACTACTCTTCCACTGAGACATTTAGACCCTGGCGTCGAGTAAGACACCTAGAGCTGTCACGATTATGACATTTTACATGATTAATTGTCACACAAATAATTGCGATTAACGATTTAATTGTGTTTGTCGTTGGACATTGGAATATATGAATAAAAAAATACATTTCTGGTTGGCTTTTAGGCTTTGAAGTTGCCCAGGGCAGATATGACAAATAACCTAAATACACAAAGAAATGACTGACATATTTTATAACTTTATTAAAACAACCTTAGTGGAAATAGCCGAACTACAAGATCACAACGCATCGTGAGCTTGTAGATCTGCCATTTCCACTATTTTTGAAAATAAAAAATTATGAACTTTTCTGCCTGAAGCTCATAAAGCGCAAGTCCTCTGGCCGAGCAGGGATTGCCTCTTGGCTGAGCAGTAACAATTTGGTAAACAATGTACTGTAGGAGAGACTTTGAAGTTTGAATCCACGGTAGGACATAAATTAAGCACACTGCCGCCACTGTTTCTGTGTTACTTTATTCAGGTTCAAGATACAGTAGTACAGCGCCCCAGTTGTTGAGAGAATTCAAATAAAAACAAAAAGAGCACATAAGTCTTCAGGATTATAGGACAATCAATAAGGTTTATTTAAGAGATCGAAATGAGACAAGGGGTGAGAGAGAACAGAGGGAGTTCAGGAAAAGACAAAGTCTTTTTTTTTTTTTACACAATACAGATGATACATTTATTCAACTCGCTCACCACCGGCGCCCCCCCAGCTTCCCACCCAATAATAAAACATCACATGGCCTTCCGTACACCAAGCCCCCCGATCTCACTTTCTCTCTGCATGATGTTAGAACAAGGCCATGCTTTCACACATTCAGAAGAAAGCTCCCCGTTATGGGCCTCAGCATTTTAACGCTTTTGTTTTAATCTGTAAGCACATGTGAACAAGCACAGCCTGTAGATCGCAGGATCGAATTGGGAGTGCACCTTGTCCGCCCCCCTTTAATCACAAGGCCCTGACAGCTGTGGCTGATTATGAGACGGACCGAAATAGTGACGACTCGACTGACGATGAGCCGGTGCCATGGAAACACAATTCCATCATGGGCAGAGGGTCAAAAGCTGCAGCAAGCCATTCGTCAAAGAATGTTTTAATCCAGGGGTTCTCAAAGCGGGGTTTCCAGGGACCCTCGGGGTTCCAAATGGGCCATTGCAGGTCTGCGACTGAAAAGTGTACACTCTCAAAGAGTTCTCAGAGAAATTAAACCGTTTGAGAACCACCGTTTTAATTCACCAGACATGCATGCCCTCTATGGGCAGATTGAACCAACTCTGCAAAAGATGTTCTACGAGACAACACCGTGGTTCCTTCAGCGCACCAGTTCTGTCATTTAGCACTCTCCTCCTCACACGGATAAAACAGTTTTAAAAGGCCGTTTTATTCAGATTGACATGTTTTGTTCACAAAGTGTCACATTGATTTTCAAGCCCCCCCGCCCCTCTCCGTGCCCAAGGAATAATCCGTCCCTAACAGAAAAAGACATTAGCAATGCAGTGTCTACAGAACAGGCGGAGGCTCTGCTAACATCACCAAAACATACTAAAAAAAGAAAAATTCATTGCTTATCAAAGTCATTGGCACAAAGAGCAATGTTGAGAACATATTGTACCGCAGGAAACCAGCTTTTTTCCCACAATACCAAAAAAAGACCTGGGGGCGAACATAGGTCTGCACTCACTGATCAGAACCCACTTGAAAACTAATCACCAAACAACAAGTGATGACTGAGATGGTCCCATTACCTCGTCCTGGAAAATTGGGCCAAGGCAATTCATTTGTGTGACCAATTCAATCACCATATATTGCTACAGAGAATCCAAAAGTTAAACGCAGAGAAGGGGGACTTGGATGAGGGATGGGTTGAGGATGGGTTCACGTGTTGACCTACAGCAACCCCTAGTATTCTTTATCCAAAAGCTTTGCAAAGAAACAACCCATTGGACCGTTCATTCAATCGAGACACGCAAAAGTGAAAGAGAGGCGAGCCTAAGTTATGACTGACTAAGCAAACTTTCCCCCATCATTTCGAGAGCTAGGCGAATTGTCTGGGGAAGAAGCTGGCTGACCATCACGTTTGTTTCGTGACGGAGGATCAGCAACCCAAAAAAAATGAACAGCTTCTTCCACCATCTGCTGCGAAAATGACTGCGTTTAGCACTTGCGAAACCTGTGTGCGGCAAGAGGCACACGGAGCCAGGGTGGCCATTTGGTGTGTGGTGACGAACAGACACTTGGCATGCTGCAGTAACTGGCTAAAGTATAACAGTGGCTAAAGGCTTCATTTGTACTTGGTTGCACAGCGGTGTCGAGCACAAACAAAGTATAAATCGAGCTTAAAGATGTTGAAAGGAGGGAATGTGATCGGGGTTCTGATTAGCTACGCTTAAACTAGGAGAGTAGAACATTAGTCATCATGCACCAGTTAATGCAGTTTCACCACACGTTGCCATTCGATACAGAGAGCCCATTTACAGCAGGGGAGCAGTCACCGAAAGAGGCCTCTGCTATGACTGAAACATTGGCCAACCATTGGACAGTAAGAAATAAAAAAAAGCAAAAAAAAGGATAAAACAGTTGTTAACATCTTAGTTAATTATCTATACATTAACCAGTTGCTCCTGAACATCAATAAATATCTTGTCAAAGAGTGTTGTGTTGTTGTCGTCTTGGGTGTTTGGTGTTGCCATGCTGGGTGAGTTATGCCAGGTTCAGAACTGTGGAGAGAGTACATGAGAATCAAAAGGTTGTTTGGCATATGAGAGTCAGGACTTACCACAGACTTCAGGCTATCGTTGCTGTCGGGCAAAAGCCTTGTGTCTGTTCATAAATGAATGCCCAAAAGTACTGAAAATAGCTTGAGATTAGCTGTTTGAATGTTTTTTCACCTGTCATGAAATGCCCCTAATAGGTTGCCAGGTTGAAAGTGGTTAAGTCTGATAAATATTTAACCAATGAAAAGTATTAAAAAGCTTGTGACTAAATCATTTTGTATCCATCGAAACGCAGGTTCTTTTTTTTTTCCATTTCCAGAAAAGTAAGGGTTTTGGACATACAAGGTTTCCACCTTGTGACAGTGACGATACATGATCTGGTGTGTGATACTGAAGTCTGGACTCAAGCAATACCATTTTCCTATAAATGATTTGTCAGCACGAAAATGTAAGGACACCAACCAGCCAAAAATCAGGTTGGCTTCTTCTGTAGTCAATGTACAAAGCCAGCAGCAATGGAACATTTTAATTAAATCTCAATAGAACAATTTTATTCCCCAAATTGTGTCTCTATTGGCCAACATTTATTGCTGTGCTACGGTATCTCTGGCCAAGGATACTGAAGGGCAATGGCCAGAGTTCTGTATCGTAGATGTCGGGCAGAAACCTCTTATCTCCATTATTTAACTAAAGTTTTTTCGTAAATGAATGCCCTACTTGATCATACTACAGTGTCACACAAAGGTATCAAAAGTAGCAGATCTGCAAGCTTGTAGATCTGCTACTTTTGCCATTTTGTTATTTGAATCCAGCAAAGTAACAGTTTTGGACATATGAGGTTACCACCCGACTGACAAAAAAAAGAAACGGTCTGAAACTGCAGGCTTTTATTACCTTCTCAGATTTGAAAGCTTGCGTTATAGGTGTGCTAAAGGATGAGATGGGAGAATGTCGATGTTTTACTGTATAGTAATGTCATATTTATTGTCATTAGCGTGACCTTCTCTTCCCAGCCACCGCCCTACCATCTAATTTCTATCAAATCAATCAATCATTTGCCTTTTATGTGCTCGTTTTGGCCAGGTCTTGCTAAAAAAAAAAGAGATCAGTGATCTCAAGCGGCTAGTACCTGGTAAAATAAAGGTTTAATAAATGGTAATGGCTCCTTGCTAAGAGAGAGCCCAGTGCAGCGGTTAATTTGGCCATACACACTTTTGTGGAAAGAAAACGAGTAAACACAAACAGCACTTTTCTTATCCTCAGTCAGATGCGTTTCATTGTTGCTGAACATCGTACATCGATAATGAAAGAAGCTGATCGGCTGCTTAGTGTGTTTACACTAACCAGCAACAGCAGTTTTAGACGCTTCAGTATCACACTAGATTATAGATACTAACTGATTATAGATTCCATCTGTATTGGCTTAAAACTTTTTTTTTGCATCATCCCCATTTTGTGAGATTCATATAACAAGAATTAAAAGGACAAGATAAAACTACATTCTTACCACTGATGGCCTCCTGGGCAAAGTACTTGACATCCATGTCTGTGTCTGTAGCCAGCTTCTCCAACACTGGCTTAACTTCCGTCTGGAGGGCACTGCAAACACACACACACATGACAGTACAGGAGGCGTTCATCATACGCTGCTCTGGAGCCACTACATTCATTAGTGCTTCAACGCTGATGAAGTAGCCGAAACGCTACTCAGTCACTGTTTCTCATGACTGCTGCTGCGATACATTAAGAAATTCAAGGAAAATTCACCTTGTGAGTGTTGACTGTTTCTGTAATCCATTTTGACTTGCCCACACCAATCAACTGGTTTCATGTACGTCATTATGTCCCCAAATGTGGCCTATGTCTGGAACACACACACACACTTACTTGCTGTCAAGTACAGGGCCGATCTTCTGAAGGGACTTGGCCACGTTGAAGCGGACATTGGCCACCTGGTCGTTGGACATCTTCAGGACCACAGGCAGCATCTGCTTGGTGGTGATGTCCTGTCCACAGGCCTCCGACAACGCCTGAGGGGACAGAGCAACACATTATGATGACGGCAAGACACGGGTTTAGAACAACGTAGTGATGAACATTAGAAAACAGGATGGAGGAGGATGACAGATACTTCACCTCCCCAATATGCAAGACTAAAAAATGGCATCATGACCAGTGGTGTAAAGTAACTAAGTACATTTACTTAAGTACTGTACTTAAGTAAAATGTTGAGGTATTTGTACTTTACTTGAGTATTTCCAATTTCCAATACTTTTACTTCTACTCCACTACATCTCAGAGGCAAATATTGTACTTTTACTCCACTACAATTATTTGAAAACTTTAGTTACTAGTTACTTTTCAGATATAAACTATGATATAATGAAACCTACATTAACCACTTTAAACCTATTTTATACCTAGGCTATTTGAAAATAGCAGATCTACAAGCTCACAACGCGTCGCAACGCGACGCGTTGTGAGCTTTTAGATCGGCTATTTTCAAATATTTAGTATTTTTACTTTTGGTACTTTAAGTACATTTTGATGCCAATACTTTTGTACTTTTACTCAAGTAAATTTTTTATTTTGGATTTTTACTTGTAACAGAGTATTTTTATATTGCAGTATTGGTACTTTTACTTAAGTAAAGAATTTGAGTACTTTTTCCACCACTGATCATGACACAGGCCACAGGCCCGTTTCCTCCTACATGATGATGAATGGGTATTAATGTTTTTTTATACAGTGTAGATAGGAGCCCCAGAGATCGTACGAAATTAGTCCGTAGGCCTAATGCATATCAAACTCGGGGTTCCTTGAAGGTTGAGAACCACCTTTATTAGCCTTACATTGGTACAGAAAGCCGCAGACATTCTTAGACTTACATTGATACAGAACAGAGTGGTCATCCTGTGCAGGTAGTTGGGGTCATTGGCCATTCCCAGCACCTTGGGTACAATGGTGTTCTGAGCCCATTCTGCTCCAAACTTCTCCACCAGCTTCATCAGGTTACAGGTGGCGGCCTCTCGAATAGCATATACTGTAAAACATACACAGAACATTTGAATGGCATACACTGCAAACATAATAGAAAACAGCTGGGACTGGATTAAGGCCAACCATCAATACAGAGCAGAAAGGGTCAAATATAAAAGGTTGCATATACCAGTAAACAATGGAAATGTGGAGAATATGTAGTCGTGTGTAGGCAGAACGATCAAAGTTCTCTGCCTACCGGGTACCGATACCACTCTGGTGGTCTGGTGACTAATCTAACTGATTAGAACTGGCTAGAACTGGGTGGAAACAATTCATAAAAATAAACTATAATAATGGCATTGCTGAACCAATGCAAAGGCTATTAGGGCGGTACTTCATATTGGGATGGCAATATGATTCATCTTCATAGACAGGACAGTGCCCAGGTGCAGGACAATGCATAAAATAAGTTCCGCCCACTGGCAAATGAGCTCCACGGTTTCTTGAATCAACGTTTCGATCACACAAAGGATCCTCATCCGAAATTTCCTGATGAGCATTCCTTTGTGTGATCGAAACGTTGATTCAAGCAATTAACAGTGGACCTTATTTTAAATAATTCTTGAGTAATCTTCAGAGCAATAATGGCATTGGTTTAGTTTTCCTACAGTCTAGCCACTACATTAATGTCCCCAGATGGCCTCGGTAAGCAGAAGCTCTCCGACCATCTGCCTACGCAAGACTAGGGCATTATGCTGGAAACTGCACTAGAATGCTATACGCTTAAAGGAGTAGTTCACCCAAACAAATACGTATTTTCTATCAAATTATTGGCTCAGGAATGCAACAAAAACATCTCCATGAATTCTAGGCTTCATGGGGGGTGTAATTGATAGAAAATAAGTAATTGTTTGGGTGAGCTACACTTTTAATAACCTGTCTGCCAGCAATAATGCCTTTTGTTTTTTTGATTTGTCATACTGTTCTGTTTAAGAGCCAATTTTAATGTAGATCACTTGCAGTTGTGGTTCTATGGCATTAAATACCCCCCACATTATTCATGTTAAATGGAAACATGTCTCAACAGCGTGCAACGTGTTGCAATTACCCACAGGGCAATTTGAAAATGATTATTATTATTTTTACTTATTCTTCGTTTCACCAGCTTGTTAAGATTACGCAACATGTCGCAATTTGCCCTTAGGACAAATTGAAACGATAAACAAAGTGAAAATAAATTACCGGACAATCATTTTACAGAAGGAACCAACTGGGATTTTCAATACTTTTAAATATCCTTTTTAAATACAATTACTTAACAATATGCCTGCTTATGAATAAAAGTGCTTCAAGGCATTATGATAGGCCCCTATGGAACAGCTATGGGGAAGACGTTATGCATTGAGGATGACAATATGGAAAGACCTCTATAAAACCCTGCTTTAATAATGCATTATGTCTATTGAATATTATTATAGGGTCAGCAACTCGGCATATTATATGGAAAAATTGTGTGCTTATGCAAGACATGATAGCAATGGCATTATGGCTACCATGGACTAGTACAGAAAGAAGGGCCAATAACATGCCTTTCAGGGTTTCAGACATAGTCAGTACTGACTATTGAACTATTATAACTCCAGAATGTTCATTTTTCAGGAAATGACTAAAACAAAAGTAGTGGAGTTAGGAGGTTTTGTTCATCATTGATAAGAACAGCTGAATGGATCTCCAAGCTCTCAATGAGGTTGGAGGTCAAAAGGGGGTGGAGCCTGGAGTCAGCAAAAAAGTTAGCAGAAAGTTTGAGGATCTAATGGAGTTAGCTGGTTTTGTCAGAAGCACTTTTTAATACTTTTCATTGGTTCAATATGTTTTTTAATCAACACACAGACGTAAAGGGTGTTCAATAGCACTGATTTATGGAAAAATAATGCAAAAGCAGAAAAATTGAGTTAGCTGGTTCATGCCGGACAGCAACGATAAGTACCATCTATGATGAATTGCCTATTTATAATAGTAGAGAGTCAGCCCTGATCTGTAGCCCTTTATCTGTGAAAGGCTTATATAAGGACAGCAGCACAGCCCTAAACCCAGCCCCACACACACACACAGAACATTCCAATGATGTAACTCAGCTGGCCCTTTGTCCTCAATGCAGTGTGTGTGTGTGTGTGTGTGTGTGTGTGTGTGTGTGTGTTTAATTGCAGAAACGCACCATAGTTGCTGTGTGACAAGTTGTACGCAAGAGACACTGTTTTGTAAGTCGTTGCTGTCGGGCAGAAAACTCGTATCCATTCGGTACCCTCTCAGAGTTAAAATTACAGAGATGCTGCTAGCCCTGCGTCCTGCGTCTCTGACGCACATTTTTAATAAAGGACGCATTAAACCAACCATCACAGCGTCCACGGGACGCATACAACCAAAGCGAGCCGCTAGCCACGCAGCCGTGCTCCAAACCGAGCCACGCAGCCGTGCACCACACCGAGCCGCGAGCCGCGCCCAAAGCGAGCCGCAAGCCGCGCACCAAACCGAACCGCGAGCCGTGCACCAAACCGAGCCGCGCAGCAAAGTGAGCCGCGAGCCGCGCACCAAAGCGACCCGCGAGCGCACACCAAACCGCGAGCAGCAAAGTGAGCCGCGAGCCGCGCACCAAACCGACCTGCGAGCCGAAACACCGACGCGCGACACGTCGTTTTCAGATCGTTATTTTCGGTGCGACACAAGCATAAATCGAAGGCAATCCCACTTTTTAAGAAGAAAACACCAGAGCAATAAATACTGCCGCAAACATCTACTTTTCTTAAACAAATATCTCTGCTCCGTTTACATTCTCTTCCACAAAGTGTTGTTGTTCTTTAGTTCCTATCTATCTCTGCTCCTATGAAGTGTACATCATCTTTTTCATATTATTATTATGAACTTTATATTGTAGTTTGTACCCTGTATTCTGAGTTTGTGACTACAACAAGTAGCAAAATAGAATGTACATTAGGACAGTGGTTCTCAACCTGTGGGTCAGGACCCCCAGGGGGCTCCCCACATGATTTGGGGGGGGGGGGTCCCCAGATGACAGTGAAGTCACAATTTAAGGACTTAAGATATTTTTAATACCTCAAGAAAGAAAAGAAAAAAGACTATTACTGCATCCAAACTAATCAACAAACTATACTATAAATACGGTCAAAATTGTGAAATAATACAAGAAAGAGGCGATCTACAAGCAAGGCGTTGTGAGCTTGTAGATTAAAAAAAAAAAAAAACGACCTTGTAGATCTGCTATTTTGACTATGTATCTGTGGAACTGAGTTAAACTAAATTAAATGCCTCAACTCCTAATTCCAAGCGCTTCTCAGGGTGGGGGGTCCCCAGTTCAAATATGATTATTTTGGGGGGTCGCTGCCTGAAAAGATTGAGATCCACTGCATTAGGATATAATGTACACAGTCACACACACATAGAAGATATGGAGATTGGAGATCAAAGAAAACGATAGAAGGGGGGGGGGGGGGGGGGGGAGACGTGTAATTGGGGACCCATAAAATGTTTCTGGGACCCATTTGAATGACCACCTGTGGGTCCCGGGACCCATTACATTGAAAACCTAGCAACATCACTGAATTAACACTGAGGATTTTACAGTGTAGATCGGAATCCCAGAGATAAGAATCATATGAAATGGGGGTCCGTAGGAATAATGCATATCGTTGCTGTCGGGCAGAAAACTTCTATTTCCATATTCTAAACTTTGCGTTTTTTCGTACATTAATGCCCTACTTGATCATACTACAGCAAAAGCACACAAAAGCATCAATAGTAGCAGATCTACAAGCTCAAAACGTGTCACACCGTCTATTGAGCATGTAGATCTGGTACTTTTGAACATATGATGTTTCCACCCGACAAAGATAAAGTTATAAAACAGTGCTGTGCGTGTCTTTCTTCCCCCCTCTGTGGACACCACCAGAGCTTCTCTCAGGACGAGAGCCGCTCTCTCCTCTTCCCCAGGTCAGCTTAAGTGCACTGGCTGGGGGAGGGAGAGAGAGCGAGCTGCCTTGGCTGGGAGGACAAAACCTGCAGCATAGATTTAAGCCAGCGGGGAACCCAAACTGCATTCATTAACCATACACGGTGCAGATCCAACTTAAGCCAAGCTCGGCGATGGAAAGCATCTCCTGCCGACAATAGCGATGCGCAATATATCGCAACATTTTTTCCCCCAATACTGTATCGATACTCCAGTCCATAGTATCGCGATACTTTGAGAAAGAAAATCTGTTCCCATGCATAAACCAATGGTCCGGTCATGAAATTCTGCTCCTCTAGATATTGCTGTACTATAGCTAGTTCACTTTCAATTCAGCTCAATATAAACTCCCAAAATATCGCAATATATATCGCCTTGTATCGCAATATATCTCACTATGTAACACATCGCAATATATCGTGATACAATCGCATCGTGACCCAAGTATCGTGATACGCATCGTGAGGTTCTTGCCAATACCCATCCCTTGCCGACAACCTGTTGTAGATGTCGGGACTTCTAGAATACCGTCGATCAATGACCAAGCAGGTTTGGTCGTTTCCTGACCGGTAGAGCCGTCGTTAGCCGAGGGATGGTGAAGAGGGGGTTACAGGCTCCGTAGAGTAGACCTCTCGTCTGCTACTGGTGCAGACGCACATTGCCCGTCGCACATTTGAACTGTATAACATATTCTCAACTACGATACTTTTGATACAACTCCAAAGCAAAGCGGTAGGCCACTACAGGTGCGACTAGCCATCGCGGTTTTGTTTTGGTCCAAGGACCAAAACAAAAAAACTGCAGGCTTTAGTGTTGCCAGATTATGTGAGTGAAACAAGCGACCAGGTCTATGAAAACAAGCCCAAAAGAAGCGACCAGTTTTACCACTTGAGCCCTATTACATCAGCTATTTTCAAAAAGAATCTTGAAAGCAAGCCCAAATAAGCAACTACACTTTAGAATCAAGCCCAAAACAAAGGAACCCGCAACTATGAATGTATGAAAGTCCAGAGTCGCTTATAATAAGCCCACCTGGCAACACTGGCAGCCCCTGCAGACCAGCGCTGCTGACTACTGCCGCCTCCTGGTGTGGAGAGTTATGTCATCTGCTTTCCTCTACGCATGCACACAACAATGTGCCGTCGGCCGATAGTTTGTGCAGAAGTTTTGCCAACTTTTGCCAACAGACTGCCAGTCTGTAATTATCTGTTCGTGGAGAGTCGCCTTTAGGTTTGACAGTACATCGTTGCTGTCGGGCAGAAACCAGATTCTAACTTAGTTTTTTTTCCGTAAATGAATGCGCAACTTGATCATACTACAGCCTCACACAAAAGCATCAAAAGTAGCAGATCTACAAGGTCGAAAAAAGCTTGTGCTAAAAAGTAACAGTTTTGGACCCGATATGAAGCGTAATGGAGACCAAAAAAAAACTGGCATGTTTGTGTTTTCGGGCGTTTCATTGTCTTTACACACATCTGCTATTTTTGATTGAAAATTACGACATGCATCAAAACCACGAGGCCTCCAGGTTGGAAGTGGTTAAACATTACAACAACAAAAAAACAGCAGCAGATTGCAGAGCAGAGCCGCAGTTCACAGTTGTGTATCATTGGCATGGAGTGCTAGCAGGGAGCTGCCGATCCTCACGTCTCCCTCCCTCCCCCTTACTCCCCCTTTTCCTGCTCGTCAAACCCCCCCCACCACGTCTGCCCCGGGCTCTCTCTGTCCCAGCAGAGGAAGAGAGAGAGACAGCGAGAGAGAGAGAGGAAGTACAGAGGCCCCTAAGAGAGAGAGAGAGACTTGGAAGTAGAGCAAACTTAAGCATAATTCATAATCTGTAGTACAACCGCGGCTATTTGTCGACGAGAGCTGCTCTTCCAAGCTTAATGATCTTCAAGCTCCTGTCAGCGAGCTGCAACGTTGCGCGATATGGATTATAAATTAAGCTTTAGTGAGCAAACGTATACATATATTAAGTATATATAAGTGTCCCGCTATAACGGTGACCTCTGTGTGGACTTGCTGCTGTGTGTGGGCCAACTGGGCTCCAGCCAGAAAGCACGGTTCTGCCCTGCTTGCTCTGGGACATGTAAATGACATTTACAGTGTTTGCACAATAGGGATCAGCGATGTGCATGGATTAAAGCAACATAAAATCTCACTACTGAATAAATGTGTACTGTATGGCCAAGTCCTATTATGCAATTTGTCAAACAGTGTGAAAGAAGCCCCGTTCCTTAACAATTAACACAATATGTACGATTATGAGGTTTTAGTAATATTATTCCTGCTGTTCTACACACTGCCAACCAGGTGAATAAATCACAGAATGAGGCTTTAAGACCATTAGGGTTTTATGGAAGATGCTTCTGAACATATTGCTAATTTGACCACTTCAAAAGCTCTAATCTTTAAAAAATATATAACGCATTTAGAGCTTGTAGATATTTTTGCTGCGCAACATGCTTCCATAGAATAATCCATGGACAGGCAAGCAAACAGCCCAAGGTGAAAAAGGTGACAACATCATGTTGTTGTTTTTTGGGTCAGGTGTCACACAATTGCCCAATTTGGATTCAAAACAGCTATTGTAGCTGAAAAGTTTGCATGTCTGCATGGATATGACACTTTGTAAGCTTGTAGATCTGCTATTTTGGGTGTGCAATGACTGGCTGAAATAGGGAGGCCAGGTGGAAAGTGGTTAAATAAGCCCTGGGTCAATGCAAGGGGTCTTACCGTGGTCGATGAGCCAGGCCATGCAGAGTGTGTTCAGCTTCTCATCGAAGAACTCCACTCCCTGAAGAAATCACACAAATAGCATTGAATCCACTGTTGTTAACTCACATCCAAGATCCAACAACTGCACGTAACCACGTATACACTAAAAGACTCATTTATACTTTATTAAACACATTAACACATTGAGTGCCAAACACGAGAATCTTCGTGTTTGCAAATACACCCGTCGAGTGCCATAAACGAGAATCTTCTTATTTTTTTTCCCCCAAGGGGCGATCTAACGCAACATAGGAATGATCCTAGGACCCTTTAAAATGGAATGGACAGATGTGACGTCAGCCCAAAAAACGTCACTTCCGTCCGCTCCAATGATAGGATTTGGAGAAAAAGACCCATACTCCCATAATCTCCATACTTTTTTACAGTGGTCAGGGAGATATGGCAGACAATGTTACTAATATGGGAGATCTGGCAGGCAATATTACTAAAACCTCAGGATTTTACATATTGTGCTAATTGTTTAGGAAACAGGTTGGGCCACCAGGAGGAGACCCCCCCGTCTAGGTGAATCTTTTTAACACTCACATTTCGTACGGTTTCTAGGCCTGTCACAATTATTACATAATCGCAATTATTTGAGATAATCGAAATATTTTTTTGCATTATTGTCACAAGCATTTCCATGTTAACACATTGAGTGCCAAAGTCGTACCGGTACGGTTTTGCAAATCCACCCGTGGAGTGCCAACTTTCCTAAAAAACGTATAAATACGTGAGTTTTATCTTTTAGTTTTTTTTGTTTATTTCCATGCGGGAGGGGCTATAGCAGCTCTGGGATCACCCTAGGCGATTCTGAGAAGGATAGGCCAGATGCATCACCGTGTCAAAAACATGGCTCCCCATCCGCTTCCGGTCTATTTCCTTCTCTAAAACGCCTATAACTCCGAAACTTGTTTCTATGGGGAAAACAACTTGTTTTGAGCTTATATTAATGTGTATTTGAAAGAATATATTAAAATATGTATTTTATTTGTCATATCTGCCCTGTGCACCTTTAGTTTTTTTTTAAAGCCTCAAAGCCAAACAGAATGTTCATAATGTTAGCCACAGGAACTACAATTAAATCGTTAATCACAACTATTTGAGTGACAATTAATCATCACGTAAAATGTCATAATCGTGACAGTCCCTAACGGCAACTTGATGACTCACCAGCTGCCCTGCCAACAGGGGCATGTACTCGATGATGGCCAGGCGGACCCTCCACTTGGCGTCCTCTGCCAGCTCCACAATGGCAGGCAGCAGCGACTGGGACAGCTGGCGGATCCCGATCACCTCGTTCACGCAGTCCAGGTTGGAGATTATGTTCAGACGTACCTCAGGGCACTGAGGGAGAAGAACACCGATCATCATTACCTTTAAACCACGGCCGTAGCTTAGTGGGTACAGAGGCCGTCTGGTAATCAGCAGGTCACCGACTCGCCTAGTATGCATGTTGAAGTGTCCCTGAGAAAAACACGTAAGCCCCAACAACGTAGGCTCATAATGACCCTCTGAGCGGTCATCAGCTGGGTGAAGGTAAAAACTGAATTTCCCCACAGAATCAATGAAGGACCTTAAGCACCATTTTATCAACTATTCCACAATCTCGGAATGCTATATATAGTCTGGAACTACACATCCCAAAAGCTGAGAATGGAAGCGGTCATCCGTTTGTCATTTCACGAAAATATCTTTACATTTTATTTTAGAATTTCCGTTTCTGATAAGCAGCAAGCGATATGTATATATGCTTCCATTGTTTTGATTTATATTAGGACAATTTTGCGCAACTGTAAAGGCGGTTACACACTGGCGAATATGCGAATATACGCAAAATTCGGACTCGTTCCGAATAATTAAAAGACGCTTTTTTCGCTCCGCGAAACTGATGTGGAAGCTTGCATTGACTCTATAAGGTTTTTAAAAAAAAGTATTATTCGCATGAAAAAAATCGCCCCGGTGTGTAAGGACCTTAAAGACGTAACGGAAGCGGGGAGGAGGCATCACATCCGAAGCATTTGGAAATTGTGGGAAGCAACTGTCTGGCTCACGAGACTAATACTTCAGAGTACATCGGTGCCGGGCGGCACTAGCCGATCTGCCCTTTTGTTTGTAAATGTTCACGATGTTCATGACACGATGCCCAAAACAGTGACGCCGGGGTGAAAGTGGGTAATAGCCTCACAACATGTTTTTTGTCTGGTAAGATTGATCCGTTTGAAGGACTGCTTTCTACCGACTCCAAGGTGCACATTTATCAGCTCGACTCAGCCAAGAAGCATTAGTCAGTCCAGCACAAAAAACGGCTTACCGTGACTTTGAAGTCATTTTTTCCAAAATGACGCTGCACAAGCTTCCCCACTGGGTTTCCACCCACTGGCCTTATATGAAGCAGCCAGTGCTTCAAGTCCAATTTTTAACAGGGATATTAACAATGGCAGCTGGCCACATTGTCCTCATCCACATATTGCACAGATTTGCTGGCTACAGAATGTGCACACTGATTTGAAAGAAATCCTCGGTTGAAAGACATCATCTGGTTGAAACTAATAAGGATGTTCTTCATGTTCTGATTCATGTCAAATGTTGGCCATTTGCAACTCAAAATGTTGGCAATTTGCAACTCAAAGCCGTCATTTGAAACTCTCATCTCATTAGACACACAGTCTTTAAGACTTGTTTTGTGCTCGTGTCAGGGGGAGAAAATGGGCCATCTTTAAATAGGACTGTGGAGATGACTGGGTGAAATGACAGCCCGAGCTGCACACACACCGTGTTCACGTGCCTGTGTTTATAAAGCCGTCAAAACTTGTGTCTCCTCTCAGAACGCAAAGTGGAAAGTTGTGGAAATGTATTCAGCTGATTTGGGCCATGTGACGCAGGCGGGGGGGGGGGGGGGGTGACAGAATTTATCATCCGCAATCCAGTGACCTACAACTTTACATCTGACCCATTCCCTCTTCAACTGTATAGGGGAACAAGTAATTCCACATTGTATACAATGATTATTATACTGTATACATCATGAGATGTATATAATTACCATTGATAAATTAAGCAGGCAAAGTGTTGCATGAAGGTTAACACTTCCATTAGTCTTTCTTTGACAACACAGATACAATGTAGACAGCATACAGAAACCAACCACAGCAACAGCTTACAAGACCCACGTCTCACTCGGTAGACATATTTGAACCCACTTCAAGGGTCACTCTTTCATCCAGGTATAGAATATTCACCCTTTATTTGTGCATCCACTCTTAACGGCATTAACCGCTGGCATCCCCATTTTGGGCATGTCTTTATAGGCAATTCCAAAAGTATTACCATTTCTTTTTAATAGTGAAAATAGTTCTACAAGCTTGTGACCGGTATATATACAGTGCTTACGAATCAAGAGGGGTTTATCATTTGTCACTCACTCATACAGCTACAAGCAGGGAAATGTGTTGGCACGATTCACTTAAGTGGTTAATCCTTATTCTAAAGGTTTTGCATTCCTGCCAACCGCATGACTCAATCTGCTATACAGGCCAAGTGACAGCCAGGTACATCTGGTAGCTAATTAGCATTAGCCTGTCTCAGACAACCTGATCGGTGTAACGACAACCTCCCAGAACACAGCCTCGTCTAGCTTTAAATGGCTTCTGGGGGAAGATTAGACACACTGCGCCGTAAGCCAGCTCGACACCTGCAAGCATGGGCGTTTGTATTGGAAGCACAAATGTCTATCATACCCCAGGTCCCAAATTGGAACACAAAATGACAACTGTGAATCTCTTTGATGACAAATAGACAGCGCTTCACGACTGTTTTCCAGGCTAAGGTGTTTAACCAACCTCGTCGCTTATATTAGGTCATGTGAGGGGGTTGGCCTTAGCTTACAAAGTCGCCGCGTTCCGCTTCGCCCATGGCGATTGGATGCGTCACCAAATTACATATAGAGACATAAAAGGCGATAGCTCTTGTTTTTTTTACCTCGTCCTTAAGCTGAGCCAGGAAGAGAGGCAGAAGATGCTCCACGGTGTTGTCCTTGCCCAAGATGGTGGATAGACCCATGATGACCGATGCCAGCGCTGACTTCACGTGCTGGTTGGTGTCTGACACCAGCTCCTGGAGGGTGGAGGGAGAGAGAGAGAGAGAGGGGGGGGTCAGTACTAGGCCTGTCACAACTATAACATATATCGTCTAATCGCAATTATTTGAGATAATCGCTATTTTGCATAATAGTCATAATCGTTTCCATGTTACGGTTAATACATTTTTGAAACATTTTTTTGTGGAAATAGCGGAAACATCTACAAGCTCACTGTGAGCTTGTAGATCGGCTATTTCCACACATTTTGAGTATAAAATATTAAATATGCCATATTGGTCATATTTTTTTTTATCTTAATTATTGGTGTCGGTCATTGTCAGTCATTTCTTTGTGTATTTAACTTAGTCATATCTGCCCCATGCAACTTTCTGCCCCATGCAACTTTTGTTTACAAGGCCTAAAAGCCACACAATTAAATAGTTAATTAAGTCACAATTGTTTGTATGGCAATTACCGTAGTCGTCAAGTAAACTTTCATAATCGTGACAGCTCTACCAGGCAGTCTGTTCATCCATTCATATGAGAAAGAAATCACAACAAGACCAACCAAGGTGCCATTATGTATGCCTGTCACAATGATTACATAATCAACTGACTGCAATTATTTGAGATGAAGGCAATCATTTTTGTATAACCGTTTCAAATGGTTTCCATTCATCTGTATGAAAACAGCTGGATGAAACCAACAGAAATGTCATATTTCCATCATTATTTCCACGTTGTTATCCACACTCCCTTAATGACGTCATGGTGTCTTAGATGAGGTCAACATGTTTAGTGTTCCTTGCCCGGAATCTACCCACGAGGAGCATACAGGCTGTGATGTCAGGGATATGGCCCGTTTTGCCCATAGTATACGTGGTTTATTGTGATAAATGTATTTGTATATATCAGTAACATATCTGCCCTGTACAAATAAGAGTTTTATTCATATCGTTGCTGTTGGGCAGAAATCTCTTATCTCCATATTTTATCTTTTTGGTAAATTAATGCTCTACTTGATCATACTACAGCGTTGCACAAAAGACGATATTTTCCAATGTTCAGCAACGAGTCCAATGCTTTGAATAACAAGAGTGCTGTTCTGCCTCCGTTTACATTGCTATGTAAGCGCTCTTTCATAAGTAGCCTTGTTATAATAAGCGGGATAATGTTAAGTGAGGCAGTCATTATTGGGAAATAAACCCCTCCAGGGCACAGCAGTCCTGACCTCCGCTTGGCGTTGGCCCTGCGTCATCCTGTCACGACTTATTTTCCTATAATGCGTTATGCCTCACCGACTGTACATTATCACTTACTTGTGGTTTTACTAAACTCAGTTATAGTAAAAACTGCAAGTCGTTTAAAGCGGCACTACGTAACTTTTTTCTTAACCCATTAACACCAGGAAAGCATGTAATTTTAGATTGTAACCTTTAATTATTTCATACTTTGGCTATTCAAAAATAGCAGATCTACAAGCTCATAGCGCGGGAACTGTGTGCCGCGCTATGAGCTTGTATATCTGCCATTTTTGAAAATACACACATTTTGACCTGAAGGTCAAGATTAAATTTATCCCCTTATTAGCTCTAATGGTAAAACTTTCAGCACTTGCGCAGGAAACCGGGTAGAAGAGGAAAGTTACATAGTGCAGCTTTAACTTAACCACCTTGCGCCTGGCGCCCGATACTGGGCATAACATTATGGGCAACATTTTGACATTTAAAAATAAAATGCAGATCTACAAGCTCCATTTTAGCCATATTCGTCAAAGTATTTAGGGCTTATTTGTTTAAATAGTGCTACAACAGTTTGCACTGGAGAAAGAAAGGAGTCTCCCAAAACACAAACAAGATATGAGATTATGTGTGTCAGTATGTTGCTGCCTGCAAAGCTACACATTGTTCACTGTCAATGGGATACCACAATGGTCCCTTTATGGACAAACACATCACTTTAGGCTTGTAATAATTAATTACAATATAATTACCTCAGTGGTTTAAACAAGTAATCAGTCTTTTGATTGCAAGTACTTTCCAAAATGTAAACACAATTATAGCCCGAGTTTAAATGTGATAACAGCATAATCGTATCTATTAGGGCAAATCTTTCACAGGCCGGCATTTTAACACATTGGGTGCCAGCATTTTTTCATAACAACTTACGTTGGGTGCCAGCATTCTCCCCATTGACTGCGCTTTGCTGTTTAAAGCTCTAGACTCCACGAGGAGCAAATCCATGTAAAAAAAAACATCCATTCATGTTGCGCGATGACCCTGGCTACAACCTGGAACGATAACATTTCACTCGCGAGTTACAATGGGGGGGGATCGCGCATCGCGCATGACCGGTTTTCCCCACCGGAAACAGATTCGGAGATATAGGTGTTTTAAAGAAGGAAATAGACAGGAAGTGGATGGCAGCCATGTTTTTGTTTTTCCGGTGATCTATCTGGCCTATCCTTCTCAAGATCACAATGGGTACTCCCAGAGCTGCTCTAGCCCCGCCCGTGTGGAGAAAAACGAAAAAAACAAAAAGACATATTTCACGGTCTGGACCGTGTTCGGCACCGGACCGCTACTCTGCGCAAACACGGTTCAGACCGTGTTTGGCACCCGATGTGTTAAGAGTACTTTTTCTCTACCTTTTATCACACAATTAAATAAGGGATAAACGAGCAGATATGCGGTTCTAAAATAAAACAGTACAACAGTGCCACCTTCTGTCCAAAATATGAAGTGCATGCAGACAAGTAAAAACTGTAGGCCATGTTTAAAGGGCAAGATCACTTTGGTAGAGGTTTGGGTTGTGTAGTTACCTTGCCATGGTGTAACTCCAAAGGTGAACCAGATATTTAAAAAAAAAACTATTAATTAGAAATTGATAATTTCAAATATGCTCCCCATTGACTTACATTGTACGGTAAAACAGCTCTCAAAGTCACTCTTTTAGCACATAAACGAACACAAACAAAGCTGATTCAGACAACATAGAGCATCATCAAACCCAGTACTGTTTATTTTTAAATAAAAATGTCAACTTCAGATCCAGCCCGGGTTTTCTTCTAAATAAAAATAGCAAAATCAACAGGAAGTTAACATTTGTATTAAAAAAAACAAATGTTTTTTTAATACAATTAAATATATTTAATATATTGTCTGAATCAACTTTGTTTGCGTTAGTTTGTGTGCTAAAAGAGTGACTTTGAGAGCTGTTTTACCATACAATGCAAGTCCATGAGGAGCATATTTTTAATCAATGGTGCAATTATTTTAGATTTCTTGTCCACCTTTGGCGTTACATCACGGCAAGGTAACTACACAACCCAAACCTCTACCAAAGTGGTCTTGCCCTTTAAGGACCAATTAGGTCGGCAGGATCAAAGAGCATAACCACTTGACAACTTGCGGCAACATAATGGAAGCCATTTCCATTTTAAAACCAATAAACCTGCTGCTTCACATGAAACACTTGTCAAGAGGACGTCATAAGCCCGGCACCACTGTGTAGAAATGCCTTTGTGAATGAACAGTAAGTAGAAAAGATCTGCCAAAAACAATAAGTCATTTTCCCCATGCTTTGTGACTCACAGCGAATCAAAGCGTCTTGCTTCAAACAGGATTAATCAGACCTGGCATACGAGTGTGGAAGTGGGATTTGTTTTTTTTTACCTTGACGCAGGGCAGAATGTGAGTCATGATGATCTGCTCGCGGCTGTCCTCTGGCAAGTTCTCGCAGAATTCTTCACAGAAGAAAAGACAAACACACACACATACACACAGTGAACGGAAGTCAGAAGCACACTCAATGCATTATTTTTGCCTTTAATCAGTGTTATATAAACTGCACAAAAAAGTTCGGAAACTTAACATCGGTCAATTATATCTCCCCTTTAATAATACCAATTGGTATTGTGTTAAATCATTTTTATCGTTGATTAGTCACCTTTACAACAAGTTACAGCTTGTAAGGATCGGGCATTCGTGGAATGAGCAACACAGCTAAACGTGTGGGTAGTGCCTCCAAAAAAATTGCCAAAATCACCCAATAGGCTTCTGTTGGTAATCGCTCTTGTTTTGAGCAACCTGTCAGCACACACCTGCTGAGAGGTGTGTGCCAGTAGTCACTGGTGTGTGACTGGCACCTGAACATGGGTTCTGCAACTTTGTTGAGTTTGTGTATGCTCCAAGCAGCAACACTGCCCCCATTGAAAGATACCACTTGTGGCCCTTCAGGATAAGGCCTGTGCAATAGGGCAAGTGAAGCTGGTGTTCTGTTACGCAGATTACACATTGTTTGATGTCAGCCGATGCGTCGCAGATGCATTGAGAGAGCTTGTAGATGGGCGCAACATGCTTCCATAGAATAGCGGTTCTTAACCTTTTCAGGCCGCCCAAAATAATCATATTTGAACTGGGGAACCCCCACCCTGACAAGCACTTGGAATTGTAGGAGTTGAGGCATTACATTTAGTTTCACTCGGTTCCACAGATAAAATTGTGAAAATAGCCGAACTATTTCAAAGCTATTTTCACAATGTTTGCCTCTTTCTTATATTATTTGACAATTAGGTCAATGTTTGAACAGTTTTTATAGTAACTATTTTCATTCATTCGGTTCCCATTTCCCTGAAAATCCAATTAAGAGTCAATTAATTGGTCATGATCATTAAATGCGGGGGGAGGGGGGTGTGGCAGACCTTTGACTTTGTTGGCGGCAGCAGCACGGACTTCAGCTTCGCAGTCCTTGAGAAGGTTCTGGAAGGCTGGGACCAGGTCATTCTTTGTGATCTCTGGGCCAACGGCCTTCTGGAGCTACAGATTGACGGAGAGAGAGTGACAACTTAATATCCATATCATAGTGTGTGTGGGTGTGCGTTTCAATGAATGAACACATATCCATATCGCTGTGTGTGTGTGTGTGTATATGTGTGTGGGGGGTGTCACAATTAGAAATTTAAGTTGCCGATTAATTGTCACTAATAATTGTGATTAAAGATTTAATTTTGGCATTGAACATTGGAACATATGAATAAAAAAAAGTACATTTCCGTTTGCCTTTTAGGCTTGTCACACGTTGTAAGCTTGTAAGCAGTTATTTCTGCTTTTTTTTTTTATGTATGAACATTTTTCAACATGGAAACGATTATGACGATCATGACAAAACAATTGCGATTATCTCAAATAATTGTGAATTGACGATTATGTCATAATTGTGTCAGGCCTAGTTTAAAGCCGTATGGGTTTAATATTTGTAGAGTTTAATATTCAAACATCTCTGCAGAAAGAGATAGTGAGTGTAACACTTGAGCGCTAGCCAGACGGGTGAGTGACATTTTATTGAAAACCTACATCCATTATTGCGACATTACATGGGTTTATGTTTGCCAACGTTGTTCCTCAGTAATAGTCTGTCAGACAGACAAAGTGGATGGATGTTGTCATTATGTCAGTGTTAACATGGTGGAGGTGCAGAACTGACAAGATGAATCTAGTCGTCAGGCTACAAAGATTAAGGAGTGCTATTGATATCAAGGACTAGCGGAAAAAAGATTGACATACAATAGAAAAACATGATTTGTTAAATACATTTGAGTTTGGGCTCCCTCCAGAGTTCAGTTGTACCCAACACCCACTAATATCTGGCTTCTCTCTTTATCAGGAAAGTTTTACATTTCAAATCAGCATTCATACGCGGGGCAAATGACCGTAACCCAGGTATTTATTGAGTCCAGCTCTGATCGGCAGTGATGTAAACATGACATCCAGGTAGCAAATGTTCACCTCTTTTCCGGCACAATGCTATATTTGCTGGCAGTTGAGTCATGCTACAATACATAACACAATCTAAGGACTCAACCAACAGTAAGCTAGGAGTTTACTGTATAGGCAGTTGTGTGGTATATATATATGAATTAAGTATTAATTTGTTTAATAGATGATCGTTTTAAAAAAAGTACACAGTGTGCTCGGGGAAATGATTGAAAACATCATCCCTCAACCAGATGATGGAACACATTCATGATGTAAGATTCCTTCTCATCGGGCTGGGCAATTAACCAAACATATATCGTAGTAGCCTGTTAGAATGGCCTAAAATGTAGTTTGAATTTTCCTTTTAAAAGCACCACGTAGGTTTGATCCATTCAAACCTATCAAATATATATTTATTTTTATATAAAATATTGTATGCAGAAAACTTAATTCAGTGTGAAAACTTCGCGGAAGTCTCGTTCTTTCTCTATGCGCTGGCCGTGGTTGGTGCTGAGAAGCGCAATCTCTTGCACTATAAAATGAACGATTCATACTTCATCATGAGGCTTATTCTATGGCCTCAGTTTAAGCTTATGTACTGTAATGGTTTAAATACAAGCCGCTTATATAAAGAAATCGACACGAAACAATTCTAATACATTTGTTATATTATATTGTCTGATTAACCACTTAACCCTGTATTATACTTCGCTGCACAATGGTTTTGCACAACAATAGTGCAAATAGCAGATATACAAGAAGCATTGCGTTGTGAGCTTGTAGACCTGGTATTTTCATAGGTTATAATCGCCCATTAATTGTAATAGATGAAATAAATTGAAACAATTGTGATGTGATTTAAAGTCATATGGCCAGCCCTATTATTGTCAGTCTACCAAAGTCCTCCTTCCTTACCTCAGAGAACTTGTCGGCGACCATGTAGCGGACCCTCCAGGACTTGTCCTCCGCAGCTTGCCGCAGGGTGGGCATCACCAGGGTCTCCAGGTCCTCCTGGGGCAGCAGGGTGGCGATGCTCACACATGCCTCCACTGCCAGCAGCCGCACAGAGTCCTGGTGGGAGAGGAGCAAAGGCATCAAAGATTTAGAAAGATCGGCAATCAAAGATTTCACCACTAGAGGCGAAACGGTACACAAATGGGCTGACATTACAAATGGTCTCTTAAGTGGGCGCCGTCTGACGGCAGATCTCGTGAACGTTCTATGTTTACTGGTGCTAGATCTTGAGAGAGTTTGTTGCTGGAAGAGAAAGGTGGATAATAAAAATTGATTTCTCCCTTTGGAATAAATAGACTCCAACCTAATTCCGGTCTCCTAAAAAAGTGAAAACCCGCTGTGATTAGCAACCATGAACCATCAGGGGATCGATCATACTGGAGATAAATATTCTGTGACTACTTGAAAAGGGTAAGAAAATCGAAAAATCGCTGGGCAGTGGGCAAACGCAGCCAGAAATAAAGGTCCTTACACACCGGCGAATGTGGCGAATATACACAAAATTCGGACTCGTTCCGAATAATTAAAAGACGCTTTTTCGGTTTTCCGCTTTTTCGCGCCATGTACGCTTGCATTGACTTTATAAGGTTTTTAAAAAAAGCGTATTATTCGCACGAAAAAATCGCCCCGGTGTGTAAGGACCTTAAGTCTGGCAGTGAGAGAGATAATAATCATAATTTCTCTTGTGTAAATCTCTTCAGAAAGCTATTCACATTAACAATACTGAGGCATTCAGTCAAAATACCCAAGCAGCATCATTCCCTACTCCAAATCACTAGTGCCCCTCTTGGCTCAGCACTAGCAGCGTCAAGGACCTTGCTTTGTCCAGCTGGGACAGCTAGCTAACGAGCAGGCATGCAATGCTCATTTGGTATGTTCTTGCACTCTATTTCAATGAGGTGACGCGCACGTCGCTTAACAGCTACACTGAGTGTCACTATGGACAATTGATATGCATCTAGGCTTATTCCTATGTTAATTCCCTAGGTGAGTCGGGAGCCTTTGAAAACTTTGTTGAGGTAGTTTTAAATCTATGCGTGTGCCTGCGTGTGCTCCTGGTCAAATAGGTGCATGCACGGCGTGCAAGGCCGTCCTGTGAGCATTGCACCCCTGCTAACGAGCCACGGTCATGCCATTCCTCCAGTGATGCTCATAGCCCTGCGTCTCCGACAGGCATTTTTGCTTTATTATTTAACGTCATGCGAGACAGTCAGATGACTATGATCGCTGCCATTATGATGCTAATTAGGCCCATTATGATGCTAAATGTCGTCACCAACAAGTGACGACATTACTCGTTGGCTCAATGTGGCATTTGTGAGACCTTTGAAGGTGAATTTAAGACTAACTTTTACAAGGCCTTATTTGGACATAAATCAATGTCATAATTTAATAGTCCCACGTACACCCTGTAATGGTTCCAAAGTCTTGGCTTGTCACTATGGGACACCAGCCTTTTTCCGTGTGGGCACCTCAGCAGTGGAACTCCCTGCCTGCTGATCTCAGGCAGACAAACTCAGTGTCCGCTTTTAAATCTCTTCTTAAAACTCACTTCTATTGTACAGCTTTTTCTTCACAGACAGTATGGTAGTGACTTTCATATTATTTTATCTTATTTATCATAACTTTTATTATCCATTTTACTGTTAACTACTTTAGTTGTTCTAAAATAATTTGGTAAATATCTCCACGCCCCATCTTGGGAGCTGAAATAAGGAACACAGTGAATGTGTTGCGTCACATACCTGCTCATCAGAGGCCAAAGCGGTGAAGAGGGAGATGATGTCACTCTTGACATAGTCCAGTTCCAGAACCTTGGCGAACTCGCCCAGCTTAGAGGCTGCAGCGCGACGCACCATGGGAGTGTCATCTGAACACAAGGTACGGAAATGCCTGGATGGACAGACCACACAGACCGTTACACCAGGGCCACTTCCTGAGACAAACATCTTCAATTATAACCTCCCCCCAAAAAACTCAAGAAAAGCTCACAGAATTCATGTCTTATTTTTCGTCTCTTAGGAAGTCATACGACTACGTCTCTGCCTTAAGCCCATGACCCACCTAATTCCAACACACTTTGCTAGTTTGCAGGGCTCATTAATGTGTCCGTACATGGACAAACGTGTCAGTGGCAAAACTTGTCCATGTCCGCTGCAAATCTTTGATTCAAAAAATTAATTACTAGAGCCAGTATACAGTGGCTGACTTGCCAGTCTCCAGGTTTTCTTCAGAATTGATAGCACACGTATTTAATTAATGCAGAAATACCAGTGGTGTAAAGTACTTACAATACCTGTATATTTTATTTGAGTGTGTAGCCATATTCATCACAATATTCACTGTAACTTCAATACATTTAAAATATGAAAATTGTTCTTTTACTTCTAACTCAACATAATTGCAAGTCTCTCATCATCCAGATATTGGATTATCCACACTGTTCATATTCACAACAGGCACTCTCGTCAAGGCAAGATGCCTGCTGTCCATTGTTGTATGCTGGTGATGTATAAAATAGGTTTAAAGTGGTTCACTGATTTTGATGCTATTAAGCAGTTTTGCTGGGGAGCCCCCTGGAACCCCCTCAAGGTATTTAAGATAGACAAAGAGACAGTGCTCTCAATACCCTCGTACCTGTCGAACTACTTCTTCAAAGTGAGTGACCTCCACAGCCAAATCGACCATGATCTGGTACCAGTACCACTCAAATTTAGAACAAACATGGATAAGTTCTCCTTCTACTGCTCTGTCACCAAAATGTGGAACGCTATTAAAGGATTTGTAACACTGGTTTCTTTAAAAAATGTTCCAGAAAAAACATCAGGAGACCAAAATGTAATTTATCTTTTGAACATAAAGTGTTTGCATTTGTTGATGACATGTATTATTGTGTTAATTTGGTATGCCATGTTGATTAATTGAATACATAGATAGGACCACAATGGAAATAAGTCCCCAGGACTTTGTGTTATCCGTTTAGCTTTAAAGGAGAGATCCGCCCATTTTAAGTGTTATCTTTGATGTGTCGCTAATCACTCACCATCATTGAAAGGGACGTTGAGTTATTTCAGAGAGTCCCGTGTCGTGCAGTCTGTCGACCCCCTCCGTTGGCATAATGGGAGCCTGTGTAAGAGTGAAAATCGTCTATTATAACCGATGCAAAGTTAGTATTTTCTCTACTACTGCTCATTGTGGAGTCTCATGATACTCAAACGTGCACTGAATGTCGCGAACGAGCTATCGTTCATGCAGAACGAGATGATGCTGGTTGCTTACTTCTTCCACAGACGCCAGGTTCTGTGGAAGAAGTAAGCAACCAGCGTCGTCTAGTTCTGCACGAACGATAACTCGTGCGCGACTTTCAGTGCATGTTTGAGTATCATGAGACTCCACAATGAGCAGTAATAGAGAAAAAACTAACTTTGCATCGGTTATAATAGACGAATTTCACTCTTACACGGGCTCCCATTATGCCACGGAGGGGGTCGCCAGACTGCATGACACGGGACTCTCTGGAATAACTCAACGTCCATTTCAATGATGGTGAGTGATTAGCGACACATCAAAGATAACACTTAAAATGTCCAGATCTCTCCTTTAATGTGTGAATGTACCACGTGCCGGTAAAGTGTCTGTCTAATAAAGTATTCAATCGGTAAAAGTCACTCACTGGCGGATCTCAGCCTTGACGGTGCTGGAGACGCGGGGGTAGCAGACGCTGAAGAGGCCACAGGCGGACGTGCGAGAGGTGAACCAGTCACCGCTCGCCAACCGCTTGACCAAGGGCTCGAAGTGGACCTCCAGGTCAACTGGAGAGTGCTCCTGTGAGATCTTACGCAGAGACTCCACGGCCTTGTCTCTCACCACCGTCTCCTCCACTGTGGCCAGGCTCTCCAAAGGAGGCTGCAAGGAAATGAAGAGAGGATTCAGATTGATTGACTTATGTGAATGGGAACATGTGTGGAGCTATCTGAGACAGTAACTGCAGGGGTTGACACTAAGGTCTCAGAGGCACTTGCCCGTTGGGCAAGTACAGGTCATGTTCTACTTGCACAAAGGTCATGCCCACTTGCCCAAAAAGTTAATTTCCCATTATAAAATGAGATAAAATGTGCACTGGTATAACAAATTCATGTTAAATCCAAGTGGCAACAGTCACTTTGAAAAAACAGAATGGGTGCAACTGCTAGTTGTAAAAAGGTATCATTGTTCTTCATAAATAACCTATAATATTTTAAGAAGACGGAATGCACTTGCCCGTCGGGCAACCTGAAAGCAAACTCCACTTGCCAGAACGTTTTATTTACTTGCCACGGGCAGTTGGGCAACCGTTAGTGTCAACCCCTGCAGTATGTATGCAATGAGTTGTCATTTGGGCAGTTACAGGAGGAGACAGCACATGCATGTTCAAGATGTTTACTTTCAGAAACAGATTTCTCAAAGACAGTAGAGATATGCAGCCCTGCTTAAGAGAACAGGAGAAAAAAAAAAAGACTCCATATTCAGCCAAAACTCACCAGGAGACAGTGGACATATTCGGGCCCTCCAACGAGCATTGTGAAGTTTCCCAGCTGCTCAGCCAGGGCGAGGAGCACCTCGTCTTCATCATAGATGGTGTCTAACGAAAGAAAAGGAACAAAAAACAGTAAATAATAAAAACTAGTGTGACCATAGATTCTGAAGGTTTACGAGGACCTTTTGAGCAAAATATGCACATTCATCAAGCAACGCAATGACAGTGTTGATGCCAGCTTTTGGTCATATAACTGGTCACCTGCTTGTTGTTGTATCGTTTACCTGTGAGGAAAGGAAGGAGCTCTGTGCGGGTCCTCTCCACCCCCAGGGCCAAAGCAATGGTGGACAGCTTCTTGATGCTGTTCAGCCGTAACTGTGCACAACAGGTTATCATATGACAGCTGTTATCACTCAGCAATCTCTAGGCTAGCATGCACATCTGTGTCACTGTAAGGATTAGGAATTACTAGGTTGTTAACAGTGCTATGGCATGTAAAATGACAGATACAATTGTGTTCCTTGCTCGCCAAGCTTAAATCTGTGTTGCTGTCACCATAAATAAATTCCAACAAAGCTCTGGTAACACTAATTGAACATGGTACACAGGAGCATGATATCATTGTTTTTTGTAATTAATCGTTTAACTGGCATTTAAATGTTAATGAAATAACTCATTTTTAAAAATACATTTGGGGCCCTTTTAGTACCAGTAGGAATTAAATAGACTATTACACCAGTGAAACAAACACACTGTTAAACGTCACAGAATACAAGCATGTCAGTGGCCAGGTGCATTTTAAGCTATACTCGACAAAAGCCCCAGTTAGTGCATCATTAAAACAGGCTGTGTAGGGGGGATTCAGTTCTTAAATAACCGAGTTCAGAGTGAACCTATCAGACTCAAACCATCCTGGAAACTAGTAAACAAAACATGATATGAAGCACAGTTCCACCATCATCATGTCAGGTTACTCAGGTGCAGAATGAAGGGGCGTTCTGCTTCTGTAGCTCTCCAACCAGAACGCCATGACGTTTAGCCTCACTCACTTGTTGCGTTATTAGTGAAACCGGGTTAGTTTGTCACACATCACCAAACAACCATAAACAGCGTTATTTCCTCTGACACAGTGTGTGACTGTGTTTACAACAGAACCACTAAATCACGCTAACGTTAGCATCACTAGGGGTTAGCTATAGCATCAGGGCAGGCAGGGTGGCGCCCCGGGCTGAAACTACAGGCCTTGGACGCGTTTAGCATCCTTGCTAATTGACAAGCTAACCTGTCAGTCGGGATAACTGTCCCAACATAACACCCGCTGCTCCCGTAATTTATCGTATAGACACGTACGTTTGCTGTGATATAACACGTGTATTAGGACATATTACCTGGACATCCTCATTCCGCAGCTCGTCAATGAGCACGGCGATAGGGTACAGGGAATCATCTCCATCAGCTCCGGCCATTTTGGATGTATTGCAGATACTGAATGATGGCGCTGCTTTGATCAGTCTGCTGCACTACGGGCTTGCCTTTCTACAGGATGCATCCCATGGTCCGGGAGGGCGGTAGGCACCAGGCAGGGCTGTGATTGGCTGCTGCTGCTTCTGCCGGGAGAGTGGTCTACATCCCATGGCCCGTGGGCACGGCCCCTCGCGCTGTGATTGGCTGCTGCGGCGCTACGGGGTTTCTGGGTAGAGTCACTCGGTCCTAAAACAAAATGAGTAAATATAATAATAATAATAATAATAATAATAATAATAATAATAATAATAATAATAATACAAATGAACATTCACAGCAACATTCACAGCAACACTGCTAGTACATATAAAAGTTATAATGTAAAGAAGAAAAAAATACAATACATTTACAACGTCTGCCTGACAACCGACTAGCCAATCACCGTGCTACTACCGTCCCTCCGTGGTATGGGATCCTATTAAGCCCATCCTCTCTATCGCGAGAGAGTGAAACCGGTAGTTGTGCTTCTGTGTGCATTCTGTGTGTACTGTGTTCATTCGGTGAAGATGGCGGCGCCTCAACAGCCACAACCCGGTGGACCGATTCCTCCACAGGCTGGAGGAATGCCCCAGCAAGCTGCTGCTGCTGCTGCTTCTTTACAGCAACAGCAGCAACAGCAACAACAACAACAACAACAACAGCAGCAACAACAGCAGCAGCAACAACAACAACAACAACAGCAGCAGCAGCAGCAGCAGCAGCAACAACTGAGTCAACAGCAGGACTTTGATCCTGTTCACAGATTCAAGATGCTGATCCCACAACTGAAAGAGAGTCTGCAGGTAATGATGACCAAGACTATGGACAGTGGGCACCTCGATGTAAAATTGGTTACTTTGTCCAACATATAAAAAAATACAATATTAGAAAAATGGTCCCTAAGTAATGTAAAGTATACATGATGTGAACATGCACTGTACATCATTACCAGATCTAAATGTTTCCTTCAACTTCTTGTTTATGCCCCAAAATTAAATAACTGGATATAAGGTTTTGTAGCAATTTATAGCCATTTTAGAAATATTTGACCTTAATTGGCAAATAGTCAATCATGTTCTAATCTTGTATACTTTACATTACTTAAGATTATTTTCTAAATATTTTGTTTTTTAATATTTTGTACAAAATTGCCAATTTTACACTCTTCCTTAGTGCCCACTCGTCCTGTTACCAAGACTATCATAGATGTATGTTATGGGGTCTGACTTTTAAGTCAGACTCGATAAAAATACATCTATGGTAGTCTTGATCCCAGGCTAGGCCCCAGACAACATCTCTCTTCTTTTTCACTTTAGGTTTGGTGTTAGTCAATCTATTTATTCCATGCTAAAATGATTAATTTCTTGGGAAAATGATGAGCAGCACATATCTTGTAATCTCTAGATATGTAATTCTACCAGTCAAATAGCCAGTAGCCATTGTGAAATCAACATAATCAGAATGTTCAGTTCTCAACCTCACCACAACCTGAAAAGGCTGGTCTCTCTGAATGATTGTATGCAGCAGCAAACACAAGTTCACATATTTGTTCAATCAACCAGCCCAATAGTCAATCGATCAGTCTTTCAATCAATCATCGTTATTGTCACAACAACACAGTTACGGTAACAGTGAGGTGAAACTCTTGTTTATGCAGGATTTCACCATTGCAGCTCAAGGAGCAAAAGAAAAGAATTAGAAGCAAAGAATGGAAAACAAAATTAGCTTGTCATTTAAAGAGGTCCTAAATGTAGTGCATGTAGTGAATAGTCGACAAAAGCCTACGATTCAATATAGGTCCAATAATATCTCTAGTTAAAGGAGCATTTCACCCCTGGAAGAAACTGCAATCACTCAATGTTAATAGTATTTGTAGTAGATTACAGTAGAACCATTTAAAATGTGCACCCTATGGCCAGAAAAATTATGAAATATGTTTGACTAGGGTTTGACTGGACTGCTGCAATACTACAATGACCATAATGCTTTGGTGCACTGCCCTTCCTTGTGGGGGGAGTGGAGGCTGCATGTGGGTGTGATCTACAACAACAACACACAACATGTGTACATGTTCGACAGTGTTGCCATGTCTACTTATTATAAACGGCTTCTTTCTAAAATGTAGTTGATATTTGGGCTTGTATCCAAATGTTTTGATTGTTGTTTAAACCAGTGGTTCTCAAACATGTTCATGTATTTTTCCACGGACCCCCATCTGAAATTATAATTTGTGCCAGGGAGCCCCTACCAAATATGTGTTGTTAAAATGATTAAAAAATATTCCACATTTTGCACTTTTCCCCCTCAAGATTTTTTGGAAAATAGCAGATCTACAAGCTCACAATGGGTAACATCACGACGTGTTGTGAGCTTGTAGATCGGCAATTTTCAAATATATAATATCCCATGTGTAGGTTTAATGGCCTAGTTATCTTCTTTTGGGCTTGTCTTCATAGACCTGGTTTCTTATTTCTTTCACAATATCTGGCAACACTGGAAGTCAGATGCATGAGCTGCAGCCGCCGCTGCCTCAACTCTATGGGGTGGAGTCCAAGACGGTTCAAGGTTGGACCAAATCTTGGGGACACCCCTCGGGGCTGTCTTTGGAGCTGGTCTGACTGAGACGCGTCGAGACAACATGTAGTGCGGAAAGGAATGAGACCATGCCGTCGTGACGTAAATAACGTCACGAGATCTTCGAAGATTACTAGATATCTAAAAACACAGATTATACACAAAAAAAAACAGGATCTTGTTTCTTGAGTCCTAAACTTAATTAAAATAAGATCTGGTTGCAAAATCGGCGAAATGTCCCTTTAAGGACAGCCCTATTGCTATTTGTTTTCTATTACATTGGTTCCAGGGGGTCCCCAGCAAAATTAGTAATTATAGCGTCACAATAATTCTAACCACTTTATCCATGTTTTATACTATTTAAAAATAGCAGATAATATACAAGCTCACAGCGCATCACTTCGTGTCGCGCTGTGAGCTTGTTTATCTGCTGTTTTTGAATAGCCAACTATTATGGATTTAAAATGTTTGGAACATTTTTAATAGTAGAACATACATCTTCTCTTCTGTGGGTCCCTGGCACAAACATATACATTTGGGGGTCCTTGACTTAAAAAAGTTTGAGAACCACTGTTCTATTGGAATGTATCACATTAACCTTTTGCCTCTTTATCTCTTTTTTTGCAGAATGTTATGAGAATTGCATCTCTGAATTTAGGCCACAATACATCGATTGATAATGGCAGGTAAGTAGCCTGGCATCCATTCATACAGCCACGATCCTATTATCACTGAACTTGGTTTCTGATTATAATCTTTTTGTTGTTCTTTTTACATGATTTACTTTTAGCAAAAGCAGCGATGGCCAAGTTCAACGCTTTGATAAAAGTCTGGAGGAGTTTTATGCCCTTTGCGACCAACTGGAGCTCTGTTTGGTAAAAGACACACACACACACACACACACACACACACACACACACACACACGTTGGACATTGATTGATTGAATACTTTATTAAGTTTGCAAAAAGTACAGAGGTACAGTCAGATATACAATGCTAAAAAAGGATAACACAAAGAGCCCTGAGGGCTTGTTTCCATTGTGGTCCAGTGTATTCAAGTGTATTCAATTCAATTCATCAAGACATATAAAGACATACAATACTATACAATATATTTGCCTCTGAGATGTAGTGGAGTAGAAGTAAAAGTATAGACAATTGGAAATACTCCAGTAAAGTAAAAGTACCTAAAAATGGTACCTAAGTACAGTACTTGAGTAAATGTAGTTAGTTACTTTACACCACTGCTTACCATCATGTTGTCCCCCCCCCCCCGTCCGTCCGTCTTCTGTCCAGCGGCTGGCCTACGAGTGTCTGTCCCAGAGCATCGACAGCGCCAAACACTCTCCCAACCTGGTCCCCACGGCCACCAAGCCGGACACGGTGCAGACGGAGTCCCTGTCGTACGCCCAGTACCTGGGAATGATCAAGTCTCAGATCTCCTGTGCCAAAGACATTCACAACGCTCTGCTGGAGTGTTCCAAGAAGATCGCAGGGAAGGGAGCGCCAGCGGGAATCATGTAGACCACGCAGACCGGAGAGTTATAAGTCGTCACATGCCAAAAGAATTGCAGATCTACAAGCTCACAACGCGTCGTAGGTGCGACCAGTGTTGCCAGGTCTGCTTATTATAATTTTCCCCAAGCATTGTATTTGAAAATAGCAGATCTACAAGCTCATGCGACTCGTTGTGAGCTTGTAGATCTGCTATTTTCAAATAGCTGATGTATATGTTTAACCCATTAATACCTGGAACGCATCTGTGTCACTTTAGGCTATTCAAAAATAGCAGATATACAAGCTCATAGCGCGGCACCGAGTGCCGCGCTACGAGCTTGTAGATCTGCTATTTTTGAAATATCGTGAAAATTATTTTTTTACATTTTTTTCCGAAAAACTGTTAGGATTTAGAAAATGTTTAGAAGCGGCCTCAGGTCTTAATGGGTTAAAGTGCTCCTGTGGCCCATAGTCGCTTCTTTTGGGCTTGTTTTCCTAGACCCGGTTGCTTGTTTCTCTCACAGAATCTGGCAACACTGGGTGCGACGTGTAGTGAGCTTGTAGATTGGCTATTTTTGGCACCACATGGCGCCAGAGGATAAATGTAAGCATTAGCTTAGTCTTGCGAGACACTTTAGGGTGTGTTTTCAGTTGTTGTTTTTTTAAGTTGATGTAGATGCTGTTAATCTGCACACAACAAGCTTATGCGTTGAGACCTGCAGACAGTTTAGTTTTCCATTTTGGCTTGTTGTGAACATTGTAAATATTCATTGTCCCCAAAAAAGTAATGGCATGAGATGACCAGCAGGTGGTGGCAGAACAGCATGAGTTGCAACATTGCTAACTGAATGCTCTCATTTTCTAGTATGTTTGTATAATTGACTATTAAAACTTTCTACCGATTTTATTGTTTGTTGTTTTTCATTCAAGAAGGGTGGTAATGTTTGGTTGATGAAAGGAATTTTCCATTTTAATAGGTCCATTTCACGGTCACTCAAGTAATAAACATGAATGCAGGGACAAAATATGTCCCTTTAGAAGTTGTGATAAAATGTAAATAATTACAGAATCACAGCTCCATTTGTACACGGTCAGAGTTACAGACCTGTAATCTGGTTCCTAACTATCAATCATTTTGCCTTTTTTCTGGGAACCCCATCAAGGACCTCAATTAGGGTCTCCGAACACCATGTTGAGAACCAGTGGTCTAGCCAGAGATTGAATGCCTGGGATTGACTGCTTTAAGTTCATCTCCCTCGCATGGCTCACGTTTCTCATTACGTAAACACACTTAAGAGACATACCACGCTGCCATGTGAAACCCTAGACAAGATACTGAAAACCCTCTTTGGTGCTGCCGTGCTGGCCGCTGTATTCTGGCTCCCCCAGAGAAAGGTTGGCTTTGTACGTGGATAATGTTAGAAAGAGGTTCCTCCAGTTACATGACTACAACATTAACGGCGGTTCTCAAACGTTTTAATTTCGAGGACCCCCAGATTGATATTCATTAGGCCACAGACGATGCAATTTATACCTCTGAGACTGGGACATTGTAAAATCCTCAGTGTTTCTCTGAGAGTGTACAGATGGACAGGAACAAAGGGGTTCCACCGCCTCAAGCTAAATTCAGGTTGGTCCAGTGCATCTCAGGAGCGGGACGGGCAGGTATGAAGAAGGAAGGCAGTGGAGCAAGCTAGGACAATTAAAGCCTTTTTAATAACAGGGTGCAGGCAAATAACGTGACGTGTTGGTGTCAATACATGGGTGTACAATGTATTGACATCGAAACGTCTGAGTTTGCTTCAGTGCCTTCTTCATTGTACACTAACCGTTACAGACCTGTAAGGGTCCATTTGATTCCTAGCTAGGGACCCCCTGGAACCCCCTCAAGGACCCCCGGGGGTCCCTGGACGACCCCACTCTGAGAACCACCGATCCCAAAGATAAATGAAGTCTATAAAATGAGACATAGTGTACGTGGAGCACATGACGAGAGCAGGTGTGAGATCATCAGACCATTGTGAGGTTTATTGACCCTCACAATGGTTTAAATATACTCCGCTAGACCACTGCCAAATTGGCACAGCAGGGGGTCCGGGCAGGCACAGTACAGGGGTCACACACAGAGCCAACAGGGAAACCTGAGAAACATGCTATACTAATGTGGAACCTTTTCAATGTACAGTTAATAAGCTACATGAAGTTGTGACAACCTTTTTAAGTCATCTGTGAGAGAATATAATGTACTTTCTGGCACAAACGAATAACAGCGCTTCACATACGCAAAATAGGGCTTAAGCACTTAAACCATAAATGGTTGACCGGAGTCCATCAGGGCTCTATAATAGTGTTTTTTGTTTTCTGTTATCGTGGGGAAAACTTTAGCTGAAAATAGCCAATCGACAAGCTTGTCAATCTGCTATTTTCTGCTAAAGCTTTCCCCACAATATGGATGTTAGGGTTTATGTGGTTAAGTAGTAAATAAACTTTATTTATGAAGCTTAAGTGGTTAATTGTTAGGAGCAACAGAACACAGAAGTTACACATGGCAAAACAAAATGTTCATATTTTCCACATTTTTATTTTCAGATGATTTTCCATGATAGCATGGGAAGCTGTTATCTTTAAAAGTCTTGAAACTTGAAAATCTACATGAATAAGAAGACGAGATAAACATAGCATTGTCATCTCCAGAATTGGTGCAGTGTAGCATTGATTTCATCAGGTGAAAAACAAGAGAAAGCAACATAACATAAAACAATATAAAAAGGGTACCATTAATTTTTCTTTCTCATTTACAATGATTACAGCAGATAAAGTACAAAATCTAGAACAAAAGGCACTACACGGTATAATTACAAACAGACAATTTAGATAACTGTCTAAGGGTGCGGTCACACCAAACTTTAATTCTGCCTATGAGGGCAGATTCTGACAATGCTTTTCAATGGGAACAGAGCGTTTTTTAGAAGAAATCCGCAATTGGCGACAAACCGCTCAGTTCCCATTGAAAAGCATTGGCAGAATCCATCCTCATAGAAAGAATTAAAGTTGGGTGTGACCGCACCCTAAGAGCACTATAGCGGATGAGTCAGTTTTAGATGAATAAATGTTTTGTTTTTTGTTGATTCAGTCTATATTTAGGTGAAAAGCATACCTTATGAAAGCAAATTTGTAATTTGTACTACATGGCGATACACATTTGATTTGTATATTGTATTATATCATATTATATTATGACTATATTATATAATTTGTTATATATATATTTATTATGACTTTCAGCCATGTAATCATTTTCAAATGACTTCTATATTCACGCTAGCTTATGTTTTAATCTCTTTGAACTTATGGATATAGGTTTCAACACCAGTCCACATTACTACTGCGCTCTCTAGCTGTCTAGCTGCGGTGTCTGTAATGCCTAATTTAATACTCTGTTAGCTTGTAGATCTGTTCTAGTCAGAGTGTGTGTCAGTGTGTGTGTGTGTGTGTGTGTGTGTGTGTGTGTGTGTGTGTGTGTGTGTGTGTGTGTGTGTGTGTGTGTGTGTGTGTGTGTGTGTTTGTGGGGGGGGTGTCAACACAGTTTTATTAGCACAGACTAGACACAGCAAGTATTTTTACTGCTTTGTCAGATGCGGAGGTCACTGAAGTGAGCTGAAGTGCGTTTGTTTCCTTCCATCAGCCTTTGGTTTTGTTCTTTCTCTGAAATGGATAAATGAATGAATGAATTAATTAATAAATAAATAAAGGAGGCATTATACAGCATGAAAACCTTTTGCGTTACAGCATATGAATCATATCATACCAGACTTTTCTTTGTTAGATTTGTCCCTCTGCGTTCAATACAATTCAACCCCATACAACTGCAAAAATATTGCATCTCCAAAATGATTCCCCTAGTTTAAAACTTGTTTAGTTTGGTATAATCGTTTCATTTCTTTTGGCATAATAATCGTTTGGAAAGTCTGGTGACGCGAGGTTACCCTAACCCTGGTGTGGCTATTCTGATGGCAAACCCCTGACCAGTGTTGCTGTCAAGTTTGGTGCCGATCAGAGCAACAGTGTGCCGCGCAGGTCTGCATGTAACGTTTGTGACGTCCACCGTCGACCGTCAACCGCCGAGCCACCCTCTAGGCAATTCTAATATAGAATAGGTCACAAAGAGTGAGGGTGAATGGAATTCTGTCTGACCACGTTTACTTTCTATTATATATCCTCTACACACAAGTACTGTGTGAGAGCAGGTGTTATAATAGAACCATTGTAAAGTATGCAGATGACTGTTTTATTGTTAGTCAGCTCAATGACAACGAGATGACTTAGTCAAGTACGCGTGTAGGCCTACTATGTGTAGCAGTGGCTTCGTTTTTGAGCGACGCACAGAGGAGCACGGACAAAGCCCCAGACCTGCACGTATAGGCTACGCTACGTCATAACCTTGCTAATAACACGTATCATCGTAAAGTGTTGATAGCTTGTAGATCTGTTCTTTTTGCACATGTGACAACCGGCGCTTGAATGAGCTGCCCGCTCCGCTCCACGTCTCTGGGCTGCTCATAGCAGCTGGAGTGCTTTTATCTCGGTCAGAAACAAAAACGAATTATGTTCATTGTAACAAGTAAAACGCAACGTTACTTGGATCAATAGGCATGTAACGATTCACTTAACTCACGATACGATTCGAATCACGATATCACAATACGATTTTTTAAACACAAAATTAGTTTTTCTCTTACATAAATCCAGTATTTCCTTCTCTTTTATTATTTTTTTCAATACTGTGTTTTCTCTTATCCTCTTTTCAATACAGTAGCAAAATAGAAAAAGTGCTCCTCGGAGCACAGGTCTCCGCCAGGTCAGGTAGGTTATTGTGGCCTTCTGGTGGCGCTATAATAGGCCAATGTGAAAAGGGTGCCATTTGTTCTTAGGCCTTTCAATCGGACACTGCATTGATCATTTGAGGCATTTTGTGCCAAAAAAATGTTTTGCTAGATTAGACCTGCTGGTGGTGCTATAACAGGCCAATGTGAGGCATTTCTTCCTCCACCTAGTGGGAAGGTGCGCGCAAAATTTCACGGAAATCGCACGCTGCGTTCAAAACGAACCAATCCTGCAAACTTTGGAAGCCAAATCAGACAGATCCGTGTTGATCACATGACTATAGAGACACTGTGTACCGATTTGCGTGAGGTTTGGACAAAATCTGTAGGAGTGATATTAAAAAATGTGTTTTGCACAAATCGGCCTCCTGGTGGCGCTATAACAGGCCAATCTGAAAAATGTGGGGCAGAGATTTGGCTTTGGCATCCAGGGAGTGTGTGTGCACAGTTTCGCAGCGGCCGAGCTAACGGTGCCGGAGATTAGCTGTTCACAGACAGACACGCGGACGGACACACGGACGGACGGACGGACAGGGTGCAAAACATACTCTCGCCATGCCTTTCGGCCTGGCGGAGACAATGACTGAAAACTCTTTTTTTAATCAATTCTCTTACAAAGATCCTGTATTTTCTTATTTTTGTAACATTTTTCATTAAATCGATTTAAATTGTCACCAGTTTGAATCGATTTTAATCGATTTACGATAAGTCGTTACATGTCTACCTAACACTGGTGTGTGTGTGTGTGTGTGTGTGTAAAATGTTTGTCAAGATGGATGTCTTGTGTACTGCAAAACTAAATACACCTAAATAAAGTAACCTGAACCTGAACCTGAACCTTAGCCTGAGTGAGTGTTCCTCTCATGTGTGTCATTTGATCTCAAAGCGCTTGCTGATTAAGGCCTGTCTTCACCACGCTGCGTTGATGGAGTTATGTGCATGGCACTGACCTGTGGGCCTGCTGAGGGCCAGTGAGGGCCGCCCGGTGAACTGCACGTGGTTTGGGGGGGGCCGCCTGCAGTTGAGGCAGGGGGACGGAGGACTGGAACTTGGACACTTCACGCTGAAACTCCTCGTCAAAGGTCTGTGCTTCAGCTGGAAGTGGGGAAAGGTCAGGGGTCATGGGTTGTGTTAGAGGGGGGGGAGTCAACTTAACAGCAACACAGCCGTGGGAAATGAGTCCTTGTTTTGCACAGCGTAGGGATTATATGGATTTACATAAGTACTGACTGAGGTTTGGACAGTGGTGTAAAGTAACTACTGTGTAAGTACATTTACTCAAGTACTGTACTTAAGTACAGTATTTACAATTTTCAGTACTTTTACTTCTACTCCACTACATCTCAGAGGCAAATATTGTACATTTTATACAATGATATGAAAACCTTAGTTACTAGTTACTTTGTAGATTTTGATTATCATTACAAAACATACGTTAAAGGGATATTTCACTTTCAAAAAAACTTTGGGTAATTTTATCGTACCTACTCAGGCTTTCGTGACCGTTTTTAAGTTGCTTGATTCAGTATTTAGATATTTGATATTCATTTTATCAGACCCTCCAAACACCCTCCAAACCCATTATAACCTCAAACAAAATTTTTAGCATGTTAGATTAATCAATAACACCCGTCCTTGCTTCTGGTGACTCACCCTGCCCTCCTAATACGCGAGGGGGCCGTGTTTTATCGATAACTTTTTTCATGTATTTTTAATATTGTTTTTGGAAAATTTATGAAAATATTATGGGGCCCACAATGTCCTCACGAGCCCACAGGTTTATCTGTCTATTAGATTACACAGAAACCATAGTGCAGTGCATGGGGAGGAAGTTCTACACTATATATTTTGGAATGAACATACATTCGTCCAGATTCTGGAAGTCCTGGTTGAGCTCCCGCTCCCCCGTCTTGTGGTTCTCCTTCCTCTCCACCACGTGTCCCCTGTCCTGGATGTGGTGGCCGATGGCCATCTTCTCCAGGCCGCTCTCAGAGTCCCTCAGTGCTTCCCGGGTCTCCTTGATCTGGAGAAGCCATCAGAAAGGAAACAGATGGTCAGTCAAACCGACACTCCTCCTTCACAGCAAACCACTTTGAAGTGTGCTGTAATGTCACACTTGCACGTACATGCACACGCACACGCACACGCACACGCACACGCACACGCACACGCACACGCACACACACACGCACACACACACAAACACAGAGCTGTGATTTAAACGCAGTATAGTATGTCTGCTTATGACGGTGCAGCGTTTCCCAAACAGTGGGCCGGCCCGGGACCCTTTTTTATGGGTTGTGACTTGTAACCACAGTGGAACCACAGTGAGAGTTTAGGAGACAAAATATATTTTCCTTTTTGGGCGGTGAAACCGCCCCTATAAGTGAGATTTGGAAAAATGTACATTTTCCTGCGCTGTGATCTGGGCCCAGGAAATTTGTACAATTATCCTGCGCTGTGATTGGCCAATCACAGTCTATTCAGGACTGTGATTGGCCAGTGTCACATGACACATGTGCATAGCCCTATATAAGAAACCATAACTTGAAAAAAACCAAAAAAATCTGGTTTCGTCCATCATAAAGAGTGTTTCAATAAATGTATTTATCTTTTGTACATGATTGGTTGACTCCATTCAGTATTGTGATTAGCTAGCAAGACACCGCCCACTTCACACAGGGTGTGATTTTTTTTATTTTGTTTGCTTTTCCCACGCTTTGTTTTGATGTCTCATTTCCTAATTGATTGATTAGCTCCTGGTGTGTGTCTCCTCATTAGCTTTTGGTTTATGTCAGGTGTGTGTGTCAGGATGGGCAGGGCTCTTTTTTATATATATATATATATTATTATTATTTTTCGCAAAACAAAGCCTCTTTTAAAGGCTTTGAATATTGGGAAGAAGTAGTCGCTACAATAGAGAGTGTACAGTACGTACCCCTCCAGGAGCCCGGCGCGTCTGCGAGGAGGCCTGGAACACCTTCGGAGGCCCGTTTCCAACCTTGGAGTAGGTCATTACTGACGACGAGCTGAACGAATGAGCGTTGGAGTCTGTAGATGGGTTTTCCTGGAGGACACAGACACGCGCGCACACACACACACACACACACACACACACACACACACACACACACACACACACACACACACACACACACACACACACACACACACACACACACACACACACACACACACACACACACACACACACACACACAGAGAGAGAGATTAGAAAAAACTGTCTTTTTTTCAGACTGAGGTCAAATCACTGGCCTAAAATCAGTGGTGTAAAGTAACTATGTACATTTACTCAAGTACTGTACAAAAAACTGTACAAAAAAGTACAATTTTGAGATATCTTTTTACTTTACTGAGTATTTTTTCAGTACTTTTACTTCTACTCCACTACATCTCAGAGGCAAATATTGTACTTTTACTCCACTACAATTATTTGAAAACTTTAGTTACTAGTTACTTTGCTGATATAAATTATTATTATAAAACATACATTAACCACTTCAGCCCTATTTTATACATAGGCTATTTGAAAATAGCTGATCTACAAGTTCACAATCGCGACACGTTGTGAGCTTGTAGATCTGCTTGTAGATCTATTTTCAAAGATTTTAGTACTAGTACTTTACTTTTGATACTTTTGTACTTTTACTTAAGTAACATTTTGAACACAGGGCCTTTTACTTCTAACAGAGTATTCTTTTATTGTGGTATTGATACTTTTACTTAAGTAAAATATGTGAGTACTTCTCCCACCACTGCCTAAGATACTCACAAAGTTTCTGTTCATGTCCCCCATCCTGCTCTGCATGTTGAACATCATGTTGTCTATCATGTTGAAGGGATTCATCGTGTCCGTGCCCTGGAAAAAGATGATGCTTTTAAATGAGATGCTGTTATCATTGTGATATTTCCCTTGAAGTATTGTCATTAATAACAGTATCAATCACAATATATACAATACTTGCACGCTCACTTTTTGACATCACAACCATTTATGCCATGTGTTGAGAATACTGGACTGTCATTGGCTGGAGGGTGTTAACCAACCACGTGCCTTGTAGTAGCCTCATCACCGTTCTAAATTAATAGTTACACGCTATCCTTTAAAAACAACAATAGGTGAGATAATTATGGCGGCACAATTATGGGTAAAAGTATAGTTTTCCAAATACACACAATTATTAGTCTCAGTGGTTGTTGTGGAATGATTATATTTCAATTCTTTGCATCTCTATTTATTAATCCATCCAGCAGTATGCAGCTGAATGGAAGCATATCGCCTAATGTGCCTAACCACTACTATGCCTTTGTTGACTGGGTTCCCCCAGGGGTGTAGAATTGGTCCCTTTTTTGCCTCTACACCCCAAATCTCCTCACCAAAAATAGCCGATCTACAAACTCACAACACGTCACGTTGCAACACGTGGTAAGCTTGTAGATCTGCTATTTTTGGCGAAAGTTTGCCTATTTTTACAATGGATTGATTTGGTGTACGTGCCGGCATGGACGCATTCAACTGCAAATAGAGATGGTGCTGGGGCTTTTAATACATCCACGGAGGATGACCCTGGTTAAGTTTAGACAAGAGTTTGCTGTGGTTAAAGGAAGACCTCACCTGCTTGTGCTTATTCACCTGTTGTGGTTAAAGTAAGAATTTTGTCAACTGAATCTCCATATATGGGTTCTCAATAATGCTAACTATAGGACAGTACAGTACCATCTCTGCGTTCTCATGCTGTGTAACTGCCGATCATGGGCTTTCAAATCATGGAACTTTAGCACAATAACATAGTAGCTTCAGTTGTTGCTTCAATAAAAAAAAGAAGCAGTTTGAAATCTAGTGGACAGAAATGAACCGTCATACTGTAGTGATTAGTGATGACTGATACACGTCTAGAGATAGGGTTGAAATAGGGTGTTTCTTTAAAGCTAGGGTACTGAGAGGGCATCCCTCACACAATAGCAAAATCCTCAGTGTTATTTTATCTCTGTGGATATATTGCCATGTACTGTATGTACATCTGTACACCAAATACATCCATTCCAGGGTCTACCCACCCTAAAAGCTGTGATGATAGTTAGATTCAAACAGTGAGTTCAGCTGTGTGAAACGAACAGCCAGAGAGGCTGAAGTGCCACCTGGTCACTAGGCAACACCAGCTCACAAAATAACTCTATGTAAACAAACACATGTGTTATGTGTCAGGTCGCGGCACAAATGTATCCATTCACATTAAATGTTACTGCACGCACCACATGTAAAAACATTCACATCAAAAGACACGGCATGCACAAGACACAAATGTGCCTCGCCAGTAAACTTAATACAGAATGTAATGTCCTCCTAGTATCAGCTGCTGAGACAGTTGGGCTGCATGCATAGCTGTGACAGTATGACTTTGTCATTAAACATTAAACCATGATAAGCTGCCAACACTCTGTGGAGGTATCTCTGTAGTGTAGGCATTTACAGTCCACATGCCTTCAGAGATATTACTGTACCTTCATTGACATTCTAGAGTAACAGTGCATTTGAGTGTCTTCTTTAGTGTCTTCTAAGTCATATTCTAATGGAGGTTAACTGTCACAAAACCATCTTAGCTAACAATCCAGGGGTGAAAACAAGTCAATGGAATAATGATGATGTTAATCAACAAATGAAGTACGCTTTTAGAGGGGAAACAACAACACACAAATTAAGTTCACAATTAAGTTACAACATTGCTCCACAATTACTCTGCAAGCCACCGGACGTCATTTCCCAGGTCATGCGTCCCACTACAGATCAATGATAATAAATCGTTGGGAGACGAGAGTTCAAGCATGCCTGTGGTCATGTAGGGGTTAAATGGAGGAACACATGACGACGGAGTAACGTCTGTTCAACTGACCGTTGACTGACCGTCAACACTGCTGCCAACAGGTGACAGAGACTGACTCATCCCCTGAGGAACATTACAGTAAAAACATTTTTTTTTATATATCATGGTATGGCGTACAGTACAGTAGTAGCCTTATGGTACTATACTGTATATCGTTGTGTGTTTTTCTCTTGTGTTTTTTTGTAAATTGACGCCCTACTTGATCATAGTGTCACACAATAGCATCAAAAGTAGCAGATCTACAAGTTTGAAACGCGGCGCGAAGCGACGCGTTTTGAGCTTGTGGATCTGCTACTTTTGGGTGTGCCCTAACCATTTGGAGCTCAGGTCACCGGGTCGCCCCAAACTTTGACAGATTTTGACGCCTTGGCATGTGTTGGTCGCTACACCTGCCATCATCACACATATGTGACAGTACCCTTAAACTCAAGTTTTACTCTGTCACATGACGGCGTCACTTACAGACAAGAGACACCGATGTGTGACAGAGTATAGGCGTTGCACACTAACACAAATGCAAAAACAATTACAATTGGCACTTAGCAGACGCTCTTGTCCAGAGCAACTTATGAGTGTGAGATCAAAGTAAGCATGAATTCTATTTTCAAGTTAAATAGTCACATAAGTAGAGTGAAAATAGAGCAATGAATGCCTCAAAGAAACTAGGATACTACACTCACACACATTGCAGCGCAGTCCTCTAACAAATTCACCAGAGTCACGCACACTATTTGCACATGTTGTTTTATCAGCGCGCGGTTCCTTTCTCCTCAAGGCTTTGTTCTGAGGTTGTCTTACACGGCTCAGTAAAGCCCTTGACACACTTCCACAGAACTGTGTCGGCCCTAGGCCTCTAGTGAGGGCGAGGCCTTGAACTTTTACGGGGAGTGCGGAACCGAAGAGCCGCAGAGGAAGAGGAGGAGGATGACTGGAGATGATGAGGAATGCTGTCCTTCAGTCAGAGCCTCCGTTCGACTGAACAAACCCCCAGGGGTGTTTACGACCTCGAAGCCCTGGGATAAGCATGTCACTATGGCCGTGGCTGTGTGTATGTATGTGTGTGTGTGTGTGTGTGTGTGTGTGTGTGTGTGTGTGTGTGTGTGTGTGTGTGTGTGTGTGTGTGTGTGTGTGTGTGTGTGTGTGTGTGCGTTTGTGCGTGCGTGCGTGCGTGCGTGCGTGCGTGTGTGCGTGTGTGTGTGTGTGTGCGTTTGTGCGTTTGTGTGTGCGTGTGTGCGTGTGTGCGTGTGTGTGTGTGAGTGTGTACGTGTGTGTGTGCGTGTGCTTGGGGGGGGTCAGGCATTGTGCATAACGAAAGGTTAGTGAATGACTTGTGTTCCAAGTGTAATTGGGTCGCGTTGCCAGGGATTAGCGCAGGCTTAACACTGAAGCCCAGCTTCGTTCTAGGAAGAACGGGATGGGCCGGACCGTACGACCCGGACGGGACGGGCCAGGGATCCGACATGTTGAGAGGTGGAGGGGGTGTGTGTGTATATATGTATGTGTGTGTGTGTGTGGTAGGGCAATCGAAAGTCCAAAGCTGCTCGCTCAGCTATTTGCAAAGGTCACGCTGATGTAAAACGCTCGCTGCCTGGCGTTCCGTATAACATATGAAGACTTGTGGCCAATTATATCTCCGGGAGGCATCTACCAACTAATAAATGCCGCTTACATTTCTGCCGGCGGTATTTTTAGCTTGCCGGGGGGGGGGGGGGGGAGGGGGGGAGGCCGAACCGAGCAGTCGAGAGCGCAAAATATGGAGCGTGGACTGACTGGTCTTTCGAACGCATTATTTTAGGCTACTGCAGCTTTGTTCTCTCTCTCTCTCTCTCTCTCTCTTTAACTCTCATCACTTCTTTTTCTGCCCTCCCTCTGCCTCCCATGTTCTTTCTCGTTGGGGTACTGAGACTGCCTTTAACGGAGGTGATAATAGCTCCCACCACAAGGGGGGGGGGATGCGTGGAGGTTTGGTTTCTAGGAACTGGAACGTCGCGAGGGAGATAGTGGCTCACTGCTGAGGAATGAAGCAAAACCCATCAGAGAGATACAGAGGGATCGGTAGAGTAGTTAGGTGTAATGGGTAGAGTAGTGAGGTGTAATGGGTAGAGCTGAGGTTGGTTCTTAAAATAAAGTGACAGCAGCACTAGCACAGTAAATAACGAGAGGGGATGAATAAAGAAAAAAAAGACAGTAAGAGTCTGCACACTACTGAAAAAAGCTCTGCTTATTTATTTACGTACTGCTGTCATCGTTTCGATCACTTCAGATCTTCATCAGTAGACCAGGACATCAGGTAAAAGTCCTGATGAAGATCTGAAGTGATCCATTGACAGCAATAAAAAAAATAAAAATAAGCAGAGCTGTTTTCAGTACCAGTGTGTGGACTACTTTCTTTTTGTAATACCGTTTGTCCTGCACCTGGTCATTACGTGGATGTTTTTCAGGGATGAATAAAGAACCCTGCTGATTTTATGAAGCTTTCATAGGTGACTTTCTATTTTAGGAAGATTTGGGGGCAATTCTCATATTGGTGTATAAAAGCGGCTTGCATATTGAGTTCATTCGCTTTTCTTTATTATCCCACCTCTCGATGGAAGCCAGGGAGAGTGTGTGTGTGCGTGTCAAATTTAAACTCATTTGAACCGGATTTCACAAATTAGCTTACCTGTACAGCAAGGAGTACTACTTATTAAAAGAAACAGGCTGGGAAGGCACACAGCCAGTCTACTGAAGAGAGACCCTCTGCTTATTGCATGAAGCCTTATGTATACTCCGTGGTACGACAGTCTGTCTTTTGAAAATCAGTCGTTTTTCAGCAAGCGAGTTTAAATCTAGTTAAACAGTCCTCCTGGTCCATTATCATTTCACTGATTGCGCCGGTGAAAGTTCTCAGAAGTTTGGCCAAATTCACAACCAAGGATGGCATTTGGAAAGCTGATGCTACACGGGGATGCTTCCAGTCACATCAATGCATCAACCTGGCACCAGTCGGTAACCACTAAAGCCCTATGCGTCGTTGTATGACGAATAGCGAAAATAGCTGATGCTACCGTATCTTGACACGCGTTGTGAGCTCGTAGATGGGACACACATTCTATTTTCCATTTCCTGAAAAGTAACTGTTTTGCACATACTGTACAAGGCTTCTTGCCCAACAGCGACGATTTGAACATTGCGGGACACAACAAACAGTGCTGTCGGACTTGTCTCTCAGTCTGTCCTGAGAGACTACTGGATCTTTGTACCATAAACCTGTGTGACTAATGAAGGAGGGCGACCCGACGCGACACCTCAGACGTCTGAAAGCAGATCCGGACGAGAGAGTCACTGCAAAACACTGAAATAGGCCTGATGTGTTTTAGCAACAGCACTGCAACACATATCTAAGCTACCACAGACACCACAAGTCTAGCTCTACAATCCTCCCAGTCCAAGACAGTACTACTCACCCCGCTAAGAATAAAACACTATCATCTGAAACCACATCTCACCCTCTATTTATAAACAACTTAGATGGATGTCCGGAAATGTGATAGGGCGTAGAGGTATTTGGAGGAATTTTCGGCTAAAACGTCATGGCCAAAAACAATCCGTTATAGCTCCACGGCTGTAACGCTGCGTTCACACAAGCAGCGAAAAAGCGACGGGCTTTTCAAAGTCATTTTCAATGAAAGCCAGCGACATGAAGCTACAAAGTGATGCTATACTGAAGCTATAAACTAAAATCGCACACGTTGGCGGGCTAGCTAATGTGTGCAGTTTGGAAACCGGTGTTAACCTCCTAGTCCGTCCACCAACTCAGTCGAGGCGCTCAGCGATGGAGAGATGTGTGAGGCCATCGGTTGCCAGATCGCTCGTGTGCGCCTCACAACTTAAGCCTCGGCTATTTTCGATACTTTTGAACGATTTTGAATGTTAAAGTGGGTTACGTCTGTCTCTGGGTTTTATAAATATTGAACCAATGAAAAGTATTAACAAGAGCTGGTGACTAAAAGATAACTATATTGGATCCATTGGAACATTGGTAATTGTTTTCCCATTTCTTGGAAAGTTACTTTTTCTGGACATGGGCCACAAGGTTTCTGCCCAACAGGGTCGATATCCACCCTGTTGACCAGCTAACTGACACAAGAAGCTGTACGTTTTCAGTGCCATGTGGCGAATGTGTGTGACAACCAGGTCAACGAAAACCCAAAAGAAGCGACTAGGCCACATGAGCACTTCAAACCTATATACGTCGGCTATTTGAAAATAGACGATCTACAAGCTCACAATCCGTCCAGATGCGTTGTGCGCTTATAGATCTGAAAAAGTGCAAAATGTGGAATATTTTGGAAACATTTTAACAACACAAATCTGGTACGAGGGTCTCTGGCACAAATTACAATTTGGACAAATGCACACATTAATGTGGGGGTCCTTGATATGAACATGTTTGAGAGCCACTGGTTTAAATGACAATAGGAAACAAGCCCAAATAAGCAACTTTTTAGAAACAAGCCCAAAAAACGCAACCCGCTACTACCAATAATTACAAGCAACTTTACAGAAAAACAAGCCCAAAGTCGCTTATAATAAGCAGACCTGGCAACGCTGTGTGTGTTTTATGTGCATGCATGGCTTGATGCATGTTTGCATGTCTGCGTGTATACTGTATGTGTATATTTGGACTAAACGAAACATATGTTTGGTGTGTGCGTAAGTATGTATGTACTGTGTGTGTGTGTGTGTGTGTGTGTGTGTGTGTGTGTGTGTGTGTGTGTGTGTGTGTGTGTGTGTGTGTGTGTGTGTGTGTGTGTGTGTGTGTGTGTGTGTGTGTGCATTTAGTGGGTGCATCATGTGCTTGCATATTTTCAAGTACACGTGTGTGTGTGTGTGTGTGTGTGTGTGTGTGTGTGTGTGTGTGTGTGTGTGTGTGTGTGTGTGTGTGTGTGTGTGTGTGTGTGTGTGTGTGTGTGTGTGTGTGTGTGTGTGTGTGATATTGGAGAGCAGCATGGGGGTGAGCTGTCTGTCATCTAGCTAGTAACCCATCAACACTGTGCCAAGACTCTGCCTGCCAAACAGATGGAGCTACAGACACCAGCAACCACAAAACAACATCCATGACAGACACACACACACACACACATTTGCATTACTATACTTGTGAAGAGAGCAACATCTGAATCGTTTTCTAATTGTAAGCCTATAATTCCCCAAATGTTTTCTTCTGACCATAAAACAACCATTTATCTTGTGAGGACCAGGACAATGGTTCTTCACAATTTCAAAAACATCTACTATACTTGTGGGGACAATCAGTGCTCAAAAGGATAGTAATACAAGTACACGCACGCACGCACGCACACACACACGCACGGTTTCTTGAAGGAAAATAATGCAGTCTTGGTCGCGAAGCGAGCTTGTAGATCTGCTACTTTTGCTACTTTTAAATTTGAATCCTGAAAAGTCTTTTGGACATATGAGGTTTCCACCCGACAGAGACGATAATATGCCAAATATCTCAATAGCGATACAATATACAATATGACTATGGGTTCACATTTATTTTATAGTATTTCAAAAGTAGCAACAGTGTAAACTAAACATTCTTCAAAACACAGTCACAGTGCCATAGTGGTATCTATCCTTCTGACCTTTTTAGTCTTAGTGCTGCTGACCAATTCAGTCAGTCAGTCAGTCAGTCAGTCAGTCAGTCAGTCAGCCAGTCAGTCAGTCAGTCAGTCAGTCAGTCAGTCAGTCAGTCAGTCAGTCGGTGGTGCACCTAGACTGAACTGGTCTGGAGGAATCCCTCTCTACAAAGACTTTTAACACAGTAGCACGACTTTGGCAATGACCGCACGGCTGAGAACCAACACGCTGCTGCTAAGTGTGTGTGTGTGTGTGTGTGTGTGTGTGTGTGTGTGTGTGTGTGTGTGTGTGTGTGTGTGTGTGTGTGTGTGTGTGTGTGTGTGTGTGTGTGTGTGTGTGTGTGTGTGTGCGTGTGCGTGCGTGTGTGTGTGTGTGTGTGGACGGGGATCAGGTTCAGTGGAGTAAGCTCGGTGGTTTGTTGCGATGATCCATTTGCAGCTCTACACCGTGTATTTTAACGGACGGTATTCTGCTTGTGGTTTGTGACTGCATCGGCTTAGCTGTCTAGGGTTCCAGGTGTTTCAGAAATCTCCCGTCCAATAAACAGCCCTCTCTCTCCCAAACCACAAGCATCTTGCACCTGTGCCTCTTAGGCTCCCCATGGTGTTTCCTTCTCCCCCATGGTTCTGTCCTGATCTCAAGGAGACATACAAGGCTCATCCTGTGTGGACTACACTACATTATAGTCCTTCTCTAATGAAGATTCAGCACAAATATGGGGACGAATTAACTCTGCTATAATGCCACCAAAATGTGGATATGCCATACCAACAGCCATCAAAAAGTGTGACTCCCTAGTCCTACACTCCTTCAAAAAAACTGTTAATAAAGTATTCAATCAATCAATCAAAGAGCTCCCCCTCACTTGCAGAGAAGAGCCACTTAGCTCACCCTCACAGATCCAGTTCAGACACTTTCCCTCCAGCGTTACCTAACACCTCAGATCCTTTCAGCCTGAATTAGTCAATGACATGATGGCTAATAGAGAGGACAGAGAGAGAGAGAGAGAGAGAGAGAGAGAGAGAGAGAGAGAGCTTGGCGGCAGGCCAGGCCAGCCAGGCTCGGTTCTGTTCTGACGAGAGTCATTATCAAGGATAAATATGCAGGTCATCACGAGGTAAGGGGATTATAAGAGACGTGTGGGACTATGTTAAAAACAGGCCAGGACAGATGACCCACCAGCTGGGGCAGGAGAGGTGTGTGTGTGTGTGTGTGTGTGTGTGTGTGTGTGTGTGTGTGTGTGTGTGTGTGTGTGTGTGTGTGTGTGTGTGTGTGTGTGTGTGTGTGTGTGTGTGTGTGTGTGTGTGTGTGTGTGTGTGTGTGTTGTAGAATTGAAAAGGACCTGATGATCAAGTGTACGATTGTACTGGGAACAACTAAGGCAATTGTAGGAAGTTTAAAAATAGCCTATGAGTAAATATCTTAGCAATATATGGTGGTGGTGAGGGGGGAGGGGGGCGGCGGCAATGAAACAAGTAGTACATACAAGTGGATGATCATTATTACTTTTCTAAACTACAAGCATTCTGTACGTACTCCATTTTGGTAAACGAAGATCAAAGGCGGTCACACACATCCACGTACCATTTAAAGGCAGGTGCTGAACTCAAAAGAACATATCGCCCCTGTCGGGCGGAAACCTTGTACGTCCATAACTTTTCAGGATTCATAATTCAAAAGTAGCCAAAGTAGCAGATCTACAAGCTCAAAGCGTCTCGCTGTTGTGTGATCAAGTAGGGCGTTAACGTGGGGAAAAAATCAAAAAAAAGTTAGAAGATGGAGATACAGTAATAGGTTTCTGCCAGACATCAACGTTATATGAAAGGCAGAAAAAGAGTTTGCACACTGTAGCTTCATTCTATGACTTTATTGTGGTGTCCACGATAAACAAGTGACGTTTGGGGCAACAATGCTCTCCTTCAGACACACAGACACACGTTCTGAAGAAGAGCATTGTTGCTCCAAACGTCACGTGTTCTTGTGGATATACAATAAGGTCATAGAAGGGAGCCACAGTGTGGAAAACTCTTTGTCTGCCTTTCTACATTTGGGTAAAACAATAATTGTTAATCAATAAAGTTTTGGCTGAGATAACACACTTTCCCATGTAGGGCTGCAACTATTGATTATCTTCTTAGCGATTATTATAATGATTAGTTTCTCGATTCATTTAATAATCAAGAAACACGTGTTTTGGTAATTAAACAAGTACATCTATTGTTGCGACTCCACAGAAGTGCACCGGCGTAACTCGCTTCTCTGTGCGAGCTAGCTGTGTGTGTGTGTGTGTGTGCATGCATACGAGCGTGCGTGTTTGAGAGAGAGAGAGAGAGAGAGAGAGAGAGAGAGAGAGAGAGAGAGAGAGAGAGAGAGAGAGAGAGAGAGAGAGAGATGTTCTGTCATCATGGGTATGTGTTGGCTGTACACATGTGACGTGGGACTGACTGACCTACATACAGCACATGTATATCATCACTGTCTGGCAGAAACCTTGTATCTCCATATTTCATCTTTGTATTTTTCATTAAATGTTTATATATAAATGCTCTATTTCATACTTATGTCGTATGACAGTGTCGCACAACAGTAGCTATAGTAGATACCAAGCTATTTGTGCCTAAAATTGGGACGTCAGCCATCAGTCCATCTGTAGGTTTTATAAAAATGTAACCAATGATGCGTATTAAAAAGAGCATATAACTAAATAATAACTACATTGGGTCCATTGGAACACAGGTTTTTTTCCTTCTTTTTTTTTTAGCAAAATGTTTTGGACATACCGAGGTTTCACATGTCCAAAACTGATTATTTACAGAATTCAAATTCAAAAGTAGCCTATAGCAAAAGTATAGCAGATCTACAAGCTCGAAACACCTGCTACTTTTGATTCTTTTGTGTGACGCTGTAGTGAGTTAGAATATGGAGATAAGAGGTTTCTGCCCGACAGCGATATCTTCATCAGTTGCTCTATATCTATCCAGACACAGTCCTGTGATCAGCCCACACTCTGCTCATTATAACCTTCTAACAGTAGAGAATTGGAGAGAGAGAGAGAGAGAGAGAGAGAGAGAGAGAGAGAGAGAGAGAGAGAGAGAGAGAGAGAGAGAGAGAGAGAGAGAGAGAGAGAGGGGGGGGGGGGGGGGGGCAGGGTTTACTGGGGTCGTAGTGGCAAGCGGCCCCTCTGGCAGCGTAACCGAAACCCCTCTTAGTGAAGGTATGAGCAGCAGGGCAGCCCTCTTGGCCTCTCTGGACTGGGCTATATGGAGCTCTGAGGAGGAGCTATTTATAGAGCATTGTTCCACTGACACACTGCTTTTTCTTGTAAAGAAACACATACTGTACACACATGGTGTGTACAGGTGGTGGAAAGTAACTAAGTAGATGTACTCATGTCCTATTCAAAGCCAAAGTGCAGTAACTACATTTTTTGTGACTTATTCGTCTGACTCAAAGGTCAACTCAGCCGTTATGATTTGGGGGAGGGATAAACATAGTTTACCTCATTATCAGATATACAATTAGTGTAATAGTATCACTTCCATAACCCATTTGGCTGGCCAGCTGAAACACTATTACCTTTTTTCGATACTTTATACTTCTACTCCACTATATATCAGAGGTAAATATTGACCAAAAAATACGTTTTTAAAGATTTTGACAAACCTTTCCAAAAACTTGTGAAATGAGACATTCTTCATATAATGACTACTTTTACTTTGTGCTTCTTCCACCACTGCACAGTATACATGTTACTCTCTCACATTCAAACCAAGAGTGTTGGTCTAGTTGTCATGTTTATCTTTGTTGTATCAAGTAAAAAAAACACATTACCACTGCTTCACGTGGGAATAGTGGCGTAACGGTTAATTGAGCTGATCAATTTAATCAATATATACACTGTATATATTTTTTTCTAAATAAAATTGCTTGTAGATCACTATCTTTCACTGTCTTTCTCACAACACTCCCAACGTCTTTCTCACAACGCTCTCGATCTACAACGCCTCGCAGCGCAAGGTGTTGTAGATCTGCTATTTTTGGCTTGAGTCCTCTTCAGAATAGGGATAATAGGGTTCAAGTGGTTAATGTAAAAAAGAAAAATCCAAACACAAAAAGATTTGGCGGCCCCCCTGTAGTAACTCTGAGGACCCCCTAGGGGTCCCAGACCCCCTGTTGAAGAGCCCATGATTTAGTCTATTATTTAGTCTATTATTAAAGTCTATAAGAATGTTTTCACATTGCTTGTGTTCTCACCCTGTGCTCGTCCCTCAGTGTCAGAGCTGAGCTGGGCTGTCCCGGTGCTGGGCGCCCGCCGTGGTGCCCGCCGTGGTGGCCGTGCCTCCCTCCGTCCATCAGGCTGGGCATCATGCGATGCCCGCCGAACGGGTCCGAGAAGCTACGCATCATCTGCCGCACATGCTCATTGTGAGCCCGGAAGGGATCCCCCCTGCACCACAGGAAGAGAGAAGAAGAAGAACGGTCAACATTGATTGATTGATTGATTGATTGATTGATTGATGAGTTCTTGTCTAGTACAGGCCATAGCAGTGGCCATTTCCAATAAGATTTCCAAAATATTTGTATCAATTATTTTAAGGCTATAATCAAGCCATTCATGCTCCTGGTGAATCATGACCATAAAACATTTGATTCTGTGAAGATGTTTTGATTATTTTTTTTTACTCTAAAACAACAGGCTGCGGACCCCCATTTGAAAGGATTTGGTGCCAAGGACCCCCTGGCATAAGATTTGTGTTATTAAACATTTTATTCAACATTTTTTCCACAATTTCTTTCACAATGTTTCAAAAAGATCTACAAGCCTAGCTCACAATGATGTGATCGGATGTTTTCGCTAATTGATGCACAACAAAGTATGCATAGGGCTTAAATGGTTGATACAGTATTTGTGTCTTATTTAATGTGGGATCATCTTAAGTCACAAAAGCCTTCTCTACAAGCTGAAATAAACTGTATGACTTATTGACAAACCATGATGAACCTCATTGAATGAGCCACAGACAGGAATACTAATCAAATATTCAAAAAAAAAAACTGTATATTTATATACAAAAGCTAGTCTAAACTAAATTTGAACAAGCACTACTCCAACTCAGTCTGCATGTAAACATAAATGTATTGTAAGTATGACCTTTTGGTAAACTGTGTATTACAGTCTGACAGTGCTTTTACTTTTACTACAATATGCCCACTACTACTGCCAGTGGTGGAAAGTATACTTACTCAAGTATAGGTATTTTTTTTACTTTTAAGTACTTTTACTTCTACTCCACTACAATTTGGAGGCAAATATTGTACTTTTGCTCCAATGCAATTTTTTGAAAACTTTTAGTTACTAGTTACTTTGCAGATTTTAGATTATTATTACGAAACCACTTCAGTCCTAAATACTTTGGCAATTTGAAAATATCTGATCTACAAGCTTTGAGCTTGCACATCTGCTATTTTCAAAGATTTTTATAGATTATATACATTTGAAAATGTGTGAAATGGGACCTTGCGCATAATGTGTACTTTTACTTTTGGTACTTTAAGTATATTTCGATGCCAATACCTTTGTACTTTTACTCAAATACATTTTGAATACCAAACTTTTAACAGACAATTTCTACAATAGGGTATTGATACTTTTACTTAAAAATGGGAGTACTTCTTCCACCACTGACTACAGCTATTACAGTACTAATAGCCTACTACTGGCTACAAGTAGCCTACTGTAGACGGTGCTCTACTAACAGGAGATATCCAATTTATTTGTATAGCCTACCTATTACAAGCTGATCCATATGCATTATCTATTATAACAAATGGCTTGTGGTTCGACACTTCCTGTTTACAACAACTCTACCTCTATAGTGTACAATTACTTTATGTCGTTCAGACACATGTTATTATATATTATTTTAACCTATCATAACATCCTGGAGAAGGATAATTCATCTGACTAGACATTCTCAATTTCTGCAGCAACTCTCCAATAGTGAGCAGAAGTGGTTAAGGATGTCTGACTGTAATAGGATGATGTAAGGTTATTAGTGGTGGCTAAATAAAGTCTATAATAGCATTGGTAATAATGACTTCATCTCACACAACAATTTCCAGTATACTCTGTTATTATAGGCTACTTTAAACGAGAAGATAAGAGTTGCTTAATTATTATTTCATTTTTTTTCCCCAACTCAGTCAGAAGCAAATTGGAAGCGGTTGTTGGTCTTATAATCAGTGGTGGAAAAAGTACTACATTTTTTTACTTAAGTAAAAGTATCAATACTCTGTTACAAGTAAAAGTCCAGCATTCAAAATTAACTTGAGTAAAAGTACAGAAGTATTGGCATCAAAATATACTTAAAGTACCAAAAGTAAAAGTACTCATTATGCAGAATGTCCCATTTCACAGGTTTCAAATGTATAAAATGTATAAAAATCTTTTGAAAATAGCCGATCTACAAGATCACAAGTAACGCGTCGCGATGCGTTGTGAGCTTGTAGATCGACAACGATTTTCAAATAGGCAAAGTTTAAATAGGGCTGAAGTGGTTCATGCATGTTTTGTAATAATAATCCAAATCTACAAAGTAACTAGTAACTCAAGTCAGATAATTGTAGTGGAGTAAAAAGTACAATATTTGACTCTGAGATGTAGTGGAGTAGAAGTAAAAGTATTGAAAATTGGCAAAAGTAAAAGTACAAAACTGTACTTAAGTACAGTACTTAAGTCAATCTACTTAGTTACTTTCCACCACTGCTTATAATAAAACAAGTAAGAGAGCTATACTCACGAGAAAAAGGGGTCCTCGTCAAAGTCTCTGACAAGACTGTTAAACATATTTCCAGTGGATTGAAATGGGTTTACAAAGAAGAATGAAATGGAATAAGTAAAGCTGGTGGAAGATGTTGTGTTGCCCTCACAGTACAGTACTGTACAGTCACAGCAGCAGGTGCAGCAGAGAAGTGAGGTCCAGTGGACTGCAGTCCACAACCGTCCCAGAAACACAAGTCACACACTGCTCTGCAACCCGCCAACCACTGACCACTTACTATACCACACTCATACTGGATCTACCCAGGACCATGTGACCCCCAAACACCACCCTCTGATTGGACAGTTATTCACAGCTCTGCTCTGAACAGGTTCTGTCAGCAGCAAATGTTTATGTGTGGCTGCCATGACAACGGGACAAGGCACTCTAGGAATGTCTCTAATGATAATGATAATAATAATAATAATAATGATGATAACCTTACACCTTTCATAATATAACATTTTGCCCAAAGTGCTTCACATACAATTGGCAAATAAATAAATGATAAAGTAGTACAAAGTTAGCAATTAGAAATATAACAAAATAAATACAGTTTAAGGTAAACAAGACAAAGCATACAATGAAATGAAATAAAACAAAAATAGAAAAACATGGACATACATTTAAATACCATCTACGAAAGTTGTTTTTGTATTTTATCTTGTGCACTTTATTTGATCAGTGCTTAGCCTATCTTTTCCTTAACATGGTTAATATGGTATACGTTATAGCATAAGTCAGTGTTGTATCAAAAATAAATCTGTTTGGGATTTTCATCACACACAAGAAGAATTCAGAAGAGCTAAGGCTTACTTGTGAATGTGAATATGTCACCACTTCAATCATTTTCAACGTATCTTCATATTTGCCCCTCACTAATGCTTATTCAAAGATAGTACCATTTGTCTATAGGTCTCTAAGGAGGACTGTGGACAGTTCAGAAGCCCAACTACCAGTGACATCATCAGGCAGGTTTGGTCATTTCAAGACAATATTTCAAACTTTTTTTTTAAATTAATGCAAGAACAACGGCTTCTATTTTCCAGGAACTTTCCAGGAAGAGAGATGAGGCTCAGACTGTGTAGTTTCTATTAGCTTGAGACACACCAAATAGACACAAATGGTGCCATTTTATATATGTCATCCCGACTTGTTCAACAATAATGCCTACATATTTATCTGGAGGTTTCATAAAGCAACAACAACATATGTCACGTGGACCTGAGGTAATTTGGTACAAGATCAGCACATCATATAGCAATCAGATAATGGATGACATTGGTGTCATACACACTGCTATCTTAATGTCTGAAGTTTTGATACATAGGTAAGAAGGCAAGCCTGACTTACACACAAATAAATGTAAGGAAACAGAAACAGATCTATCAAGCATTAGTGAGGAGCAGTTATCATGAAGATGGGTTGAAAATGGGTCAGTGGGCCTTTAATTCTTAAAGGGATATTTCACTTAAAAAAAAAAACGTCTACTCAGGCTTTTGTCAGCCCCCAGACAGTTTTTAAGTTGCTTGATTCAGTATTTAGATATTTCATATTCATTATATGAGACACGCCCCCTTCCTATTCAAACCCATTATAACTAAAAACTCAATTTTTAATATGATAGATTCATCAAAAACACCCATCCTTGGTCCTGGTGACTCATCCTGCCCTCCTAATACGTGAGGGGGCCGTGTTTTTTCGATTACTTTTTTCAAAAATTTTTTTTTTGTATTTGATTTTTTTTATTTTCCAAAAAATATATAAAAAATAAATGGAAAAAGTAATTGAAAAAACACGGTCTCCTCACGTATTAGAAGGACAACATCAGTCACCAGAACCAAGGACGGGTGTTTCCGATTAATCTAACATGTTTAAAATGGAGTTAAAATGGGTTTGTATAGGAATCACATTTCTAAATACTGAATCAAGCAACTTAAAAACTGTCCGGGGTGCTCACAAAATCCTGAGTATAGGCGATAAAATGACCCAAAATTGTTTTGAAAGTGAAATATCCCTTTAAGTTTGTCCCCCCACGGGGCGTGAGGGGACACAGAATGCCACCCGACACTGTGGCATGTGCCAAGCTGTGATGTAAGGAGCAACCAGCTGGTGACAGACGTACACAGTTCTCCTCCTTCACTCTCTTCTTTTTTCTTTTTTTACGAGCACTTGAGTTGAGAGCATGTGTGGAAGTGAGATCACACGCATAATGCGTGCGATCTCACTTCCACACATGCTCTCTTAATCTTGTTTCATGGGCGTTTTAACTTTCATACTTTGTACTTTGTTATACATCATTTGTATCGTTTTCCCTTTTGCTTAAAATACATGTTAAATAGCCGTATATTCCCATAGCAATCATTGCTATGGGAATATACCAGGGTCTCCAAGTCTCTCCAACTCTTTCGTGAACAGAAAATACATTTTCAGGTCATCGGGTCGTACAGGAGAGAGGACTCACACAGGATACAGATTGAAGCTGATAAATGCTCGCCTGATTGGACGAAATTGGTATCCCAGATGAACCTTTATTTTCTGTCCACTATAGAGCTGGAGAGATGGAGAGAATCCTGTTAGTGAACAAACCCCGCATAGGGCAATGATCATATCTGAATATAGCTTTAAAAATAATGAACAAAAAAAACTTGTATCTTTAACAATAACATCACTTTACACCCCCCTCAATCTGGGAACCCCAGCCCTCTGCTGTTCTGTTCTTGAGAGTACACCCCTTAACTACATGAGCCCTAGTGTCTCTATTCTAGTATAGGCATGTTAGGCGAACATTCTGCAAAAATACATCGCAAATCGTCCAAAACAAATTGCAAATATACACAGATGGACGCATCGTGAGCTTGTAGATCAGCTATTTACAGTATACAGTAGGCTACACGGAGCGTGTGGGTGAAGGGAGTGACATTCTGTCCCATCCTCAGTATAGCTCAACCATCTGGTAAATCCACAAATAGGTCTTAGTCTGGACTCTCTACTGTATACTGCCTTCAATATATGCCCAGGCAAGACAGGTCTGTCCAGTAGGTTTGAGGCCACACATTATATACTGTAGAATCATCATGCACATTGCTGCCAGTACACAGTATAGATTCATCACAGTATAAAAGCAGTATTGTGACTCATGTCCGGTGTTGATGGAAAGATGAAGGTACTGTATAACTTTAGCTCAAGTTGAGTCAAGATGCTTTTAACTACAGGTGTTGTAATACAGTGATGCATTTGTCTATTTATATTATCGTCCCCGTCGGGTGGAAACCTCATGTCCAAAACTGTTACTTTTCAAGGATTCAAATACAAAAATAGTAGATCGACAGCTACCCCCCCCCCCCCATTGTGAGTGTCACTGCAGAAACATATCAGTAAATTAATCACAAATCACAAAGTCTGATCATGTACAATTTTATTACAAAACCCAACACAATATAAGCACTAAACCTAAACATACCTAATGTTCAAACAGATCACTACGTTTAATTGTGACAGTTTTCTTCTTTAAAAAAAACCTCATTTTTTTTAATTATTATTCCCAAAAATTTGACAATGGAATGCCACAAGTCATTCTCTGTGATGTCCTGAAGAATAAAAACAAATAATGTTGGAAATCTGAGAGAAACCATTGCTGACTAATTTCCGGGTTTTTATGACTACAAACTGTATGGTTGTTTTAAAAAAAAAAGGACTAGATCAAAGTCCTTCAGGATGCTTGGGGACCAGGCCTCCACCCCTGGGGTCATACAGGGATTCCTGTGAGCCTCTCCTGCCTCAGGGCGACCAGTCTGTTGAGCCACAGCTCCTCAGCCTTCTCCTTATCCATGAACAACTGCAGAACGGGAGCGTAGAAGAGAGGACAGGGTTAGGAGGGTCCAGGAAGACACAGACACACACTGAGACATATGCATTAAATTAGATCAGAAATGTCAAAGTGATTAGAACATTTTCAAGTGGCATTTCTTCCTCTGCCTAGTGGGAATGTGCGTGGAAAATTTCACGGAAATCTCACGCTGTGTTCATGATTTGAGCCATTATGTTGAAAACAGAGCACTCCATCAAACTTTGGAAGCCAATGTTTGCCAATCAGGATGGAATGTGAAGAATCAGACAGATCCGTCTTGATCACATGACTATAAAGATACTGTGTACCGATTTGCGTGATGTTTGGACAAAATCTGTAGGAGTGATATAAAAATCACTGCAAAAATCTACCTCCTGGTGGTGCTATAACAGGCCGATCTGAAAAATTTGGGGCAGAGGTTCTGCTCTTCATCCATGGAGTGAGCGTGCACAGTTTCGCTGCAATCGGGCCAGCGGTGCCGGAGATTAGCTGCTCGCAGACGGACAAACACACATATGGACACACGGACGGACGGACAGGGTGCAAAACATAGTCTCGGCCACGCCTTCGGACAGGTGGAGACAATAATTTGTAGTGGGGGGGTCCCTGCTTCATCTCTCTCTCTCAGCTAAGGGGTCCGTGGCCTGAAAAACGTTGAAGACCCCTGTTCTAGAAGCTAGAGGAACTACAAATTTCTGGAACCTTGAGCACATCTGGTGCATCTCACTGACCTCTGGCCCCACACACCCACCCTCCCCAGCTCACTCTGCCCGCCCCTCATGAACCCTCGCTGGGCCACTACACCTCCAGTAATGTCCCCTCAGTCTCCACAGGCCAGATAAAGTGCGTGGGAGTTGAAGCACAGTGCGTCCTTTATTTATTTACTGTTGCGCGAATCTGATATTTGCATCGATATTGGAAAAGAGATGTGCAGAGGTCGCAAAGGAGATTGAATACGCCAGGAAAGGCAAGAGCTGCAAAGAGGGCAAATGCTCTTATGCAGAATTATGGAGATCGATTTTGACTTAAGGCAGAAATTGACCGTCGCAAAAAGGAGAATGCGCTGTTAAAGAGGAATTCAATCCACATTTGAACTGGACCTCATTTTGATATATTAGCCAACCATAGCAATCGGCCCTGACCAAAATCTAATCGATTGAGTGATTGAATACTTTATTAGCAGTTTGGAAAAAAATGCACAGGAAAGTACAGTTCAATACAAGGTCTGCTAAGAGGATTTTAAACCCAAGAAAGTCTATGGCTTGTTTCCGTTGGGGTCCTTTGTACTCAATTCATCGAACATTTAATGACAGACAAATATACAATACTATGCAAAACATCATATAAAACAGTTAGAAATCAAGTAGAAAAATATGTACAGTAAACAGTTCGGGGGGAAGGGGGTGGTGGGCTTTGACTTTTTACAGGGGCCAGTTTGGAATTGCAGCCACCTGTAAGTGCTCTTTTAGAGCGGTTTTGAAGGAGAGTAGGGATTTGCACTCCTTTACAACTGTTGGTAGGGCGTTCCAAATTTTTGTGGCATAGCAGGAGAACGAATTTAACCCCTTGTTTGAGCCAAATCTGGGTTGAACGTGAGCTCCCTCTGGTGTTGTGATCGTGGACGTCATTGACGTTTGTGAAGTAGTTTGACAGGTACATGGGTGTCTTTGTGGTGTAGTGTATCTTGTAGACCAGGCCCATTGCAAGTACTCTGTCCTCTACCCTGAGCCATCCGACCCTTGCAAAATGAGCAGGGGTTAAATGAGTTGTAGATGTACTGTAGCATGGCCAGTTTGTTTTGGGATCAATCAACTGCTTAGTTTGCTTAGTTTAGAGTGTTGATGGTCTGTCTTCAACTCTGATAGGGCAAGAAATTGATCACTAAATCACCAACACCATTATTTTTTTATCTTCTGTTACTGTAGTTCTTCATTGTGGAGTTTTAATTTCAATATGCTTTAAATACATTTAAACTAGGGGTGTGCCGATATATCGTCCCGCAATATATCGCGATACGTTTTCGTGACGATATGTATTGTTTTGGAGATCGTTTTTTTTAATTTTTTTAACAATAATAATAATCAGGCATGCAAACAGCCCCGAGGTGAAAAGGGTGACAACATGTTTTATTTTTTTCGGGTCAGGTGTCACACTATTGCCCTATTTGCTATTTGGATTCAAAATTGTAGCTGAAAAGCCACAAGTTGTAGCTGAAAAGCTACAAGTTTGCATGTCTGAATAATGCAAAAACAGAATTATTTGTTTGCATTTGCTTTTTTTCTCCCCCATATATTTTCATAATAAAAAAGTGCGTATCGTATCGTATCGAAGCTGTGAGCCCAATATTGTATCGTATCGTTTCGTGAAATTAGTGTATCGGCACACCCCTAATTTAAACCCTCACGCGTATTAACATTCACGTGAATGAGACCAATCGCTAATGTTCAGGGCTGCTGATCGGCAGCACTGAGGACTTTTTTTCAGGGGCAGGAACTATGGCCCAGGAACTAAAGTTGGAACCAAATTTCTGATGTTGAAAAGACAAGCTCCTGGAAAATGTGTATGACATAAATCGTATTAATCAGCCAAGCCGTACGCGTGTTACTCACATAGTGCCCAGAACCTTGCCAAGGGGCACAACTCCTTAAGACAGTGACTGTAACACCTACGGTAATGGCTAGTCACATACTACAGTCTAGTCAGTCTCTCTATGTTCCTCTATGGGACATTTCATCCAACGTCCGTGAGGGCACCGTACTTGTAAGAGTTACACTTCCCAGCAGTGAGCTGGCATCATGGCAGAAAGTGGCACGGGGCTGCTAGTTCAGCGTGGCCCCGTGACCATCGGATGACCTGACCTCGATATGGACTTTTGAGTCACGCCGTGATGACGTCATACAAGCGTGGAAGGGGCTGTGGAATGTCGAGTCTTGATAACCTCCCCTCAGAGAGAGGAGAGGAGAGCGACAGGCAAGACACTGGATGTGAAAGAACCAAGCATACACGCTCACCATAGCTCTGCAGGCCTAAAGCCTGAATTATACTTTAGCCGCTCTTGGGTGTCGCGAACCGAAAAGCGTCCCCATCGTCATGTGTTGTGAGCTTGTACATCGGCTATTTTCAGTGCGGGACATCGGTGCGCAACCGAGTATGAATCAGGCGTATAACGCTATTACTGGACTAATGTTAGCGGCCTGGCTATTACATTATGGGTGGTTTGTGATGTGGTGATGGCAGTCAGTGAGAGCAAAGCAGATGGAACCCTCCCTGTCTGACAAATGAAAGCATCTGTTTATTAGGAGCCGGAGAAGACACCCAGACTACAGCGGCCGACCAAAGGAACAGACACAAAGCGACGAATGACAGACACCAAACATCTCCATATTCGCTGTGTGTGTGTGTGTGTGTGTGTGTTTGTGTGTGCAGGCGTTTCGTTCGACACGGCGTGCACGTGTACTACGTAACGTAACGTCTATGTAATGATGTGTGTCTAATAGTGTCTATAACGTGCTGGAATCGGCGAGCGGAGCCCGGCGATGTCTGTCGATCCTTCACCGCTAAACCTCCGGGGTCGTTATCGGCGTGCGGGCGGCGGCGCGCCACGTGTTATCTGTGTGTTAGATTCAACACTCCCAACAATCCAACCCTCTCCGTCTGTCGGCCCTGCTCTGGTAGTGTGGTGCTAATGAGGGTGTGTGTGTGTGTGTGTGTCTTAGTGTGTGTATGTGTGTGCGTGCGTGTTGTGGGGGTGACAGTATATGGGATAGGGTAATGGGACTCATCTGTCCTGATTGGGACTGAGGCATGGGCCGGGGCCCGCCTGGGGCATATTACTGCCATACATCAGCCTGTCGGAGGATGGGTGTGTGTGTGTGTGTGTGTGTGTGTGTGTGTGTGTGTGTGTGTGTGTGTGTGTGTGTGTGTGTGTGTGTGTGTGTGTGTGTGTGTGTGTGTGTGTGTGTGTGTGAGTCAGAGTGGGGTGGGGTGGAGGGGGCGGTTGATCTGCATACGTCAGGCCCTAACCGAGTTTTCCCTCCGGAGATAGATGAGTGGGAAGCCCCAGGGAGCAATATTAGAGTTTAGTTTAGTTTCTGCTGTTGCTTTTCAGTAAAGGGGGGGGGGGGGGTTTCAGGGTTGGGAGGATGTATTGTACTATAATATGGGGCTCTATCGTACTGTGTGCAATGCTGCTGCACTCCAATTATAACTGTTATAATTATATATCTATTAATAGTTCATACATTATGCTTGGTCAGTCCAAGTGCAGATGGCCAGGCCAAACTTTAAGTGTTTTATATCGTTTCCAATCTCATTCTTAATTGTTGTTATCTTACTATTTTTTTTAAATATTTCTCTACCTGTATCAGTGTTTCATGTCTACTTCGTGCCACACTGCGAGCTTGTACATCTGGTATTTGTATCTAATATTTTTGAAAATATTGCCATTTTCCGATGGGGGTACGCGACCAAATACATATAAATTTGGGGGTCCTTGACATGAAAACATTTGAGAACTACTGTCATAGTGCAGGGGTCTTCAACAGGGGGTCCTCGGAGTTACTACAGGGGCACCGCCAAATCTTTGTGTGGTGGGGAACATTAGCCGAAAATAGCCGATCTACAAGCTCACAGCGCCTCGCGCTGCAAGGTGTTGTGAGCTTGTAGATCGGCTATTTTCTGATAGTCGGTGTAGAGGGGAAAAGGGCAGACCAAGAACAGAGCCAACGGTCAAGTTGACTACATTGTGAGGGTTTAAAGGTTAACAACACATTAACATGAATCCAACTATCTATGAAATCTATGAAAAAAAGTTTAATCTGCAACACAATTTTATACAGTATGTATGTAGTGGGGGTCCCTGCTTCATCTCTCTCTCAGCTAAGGGGTCCTTGGCCTGAATAACGTTGACAACCCCTGTCATAGTGGATTGCTGGTTGTGTTGATGTGTGTGTATGTCAGACGGGGCCTTACACTGGGATGGGCCAGGGTGTCACTGTCGTTGTAGCGTATGGATGTAGGAAGAGAGGCCACCACCTCGGGCTCTGTCGTCTCCGACTCCTGCTTCACTTCTACCGGCTCCACCTAAAATAGCGCACGTGCGCACGCACGCACACGCACACGCACACACACACACACACACACACACACACACACAAAATCATTAGCTGTGTGCAACATTGTTTTCTCACACAACAGTAAACAAACCAACATACAGTATAAGTGTATAGAGGGTATCTGCACATTTCTATAGTGACAATTTAAGGATTTTTAAGGCCTTTTTATTACCTGTCAGCTTGTAGTTCAGCTATTTTCACAATATTTATCTGTGGAACCGAGTCAAACATGAAATAACTCAACTCCTACAATTCAAAGTGCTTGTCAGGGTGGGGAGGGGGTCCCCAGTTCAATTATGATTATTTTGGCGGGTCCCCAGTTCAAATATGATTATTTTGGGGGGTCATAGCCTGAAAAGTTCGGGAACCCTTGATGTAAGGAGCACAAGACAATGATATGTGTGTCCCTGCTGCTCTGTACTGTTGAACAGCCATCTGTGGAGAGCAAAAATGCAATGTGATATTCTGCCAGTAGATGGCAGTCAGTGCACGTTTATCTGTGACAACAGGAGCTCCAACGCCTGAGGGAGGAGGACTCTTCTGGTTTGGTCCATGTTAATACTTGTACCTACAGTAGTGTGAATCACTAGACCCCGCTGTGTGTACAATAGGTCCATGTGTATATACTATATGTGTGTGTGTGTGTGTATGTATATGCATGTGTGTGGTTATAAAGAGGGCAGAGACAACGCAGTGTGGAGTAGGACTGTCACGATTACACATTTTAATTGACTATTAATTGTCAAACAACTAATTTGCGAATTTAATTGTGTTTTTGGCATTGAAAATCTGAACATATGAATAAGAATCACATTTCTGTTTGCCTTTTAGGATTCGTAATAAAAAACCTGCACAGGGCAGAAGAACTTAAAGAAATAACTCATTATTTAATACTTTTATACTTTAATCTTTTTTTCACATTTGAAAATGTATGAAACATGGAAACGATTATGCAAACATAATTGTGATTATCTCAAATGATTGCGATTAGACGATGATGTAATAATTGTGACAGGCCTAGTGTCGAGTCAATACATCCGTCCCCTCATCATGTCCTCTTTGTACACAACAGTGTCCCCAGACAGAGTGCTGGTGACTGACTGCTAGCCTGCTGTTAACTGCTACTGGCTTCACACAACAAGACCATGTCTGTCAGGTTTCCTTTATTAGGCAATAATGTGATGACAAACACAAACAATTCACCACTAAGATTGAAAATGCAATGTGAAGTGCAACTCTAGTTCTTAATGCTGCGAAGGCGTTTTTGATCGAGTATCATGTCGATATCTATTTTAAAACACCCAAACGTTTTGGCTTTGGGACAAATTCTATCAGGCTGGCTGAACAACTGCAGTTTAAAACCATTGCAAACCTTTATAGCCAAAAGGAGTCTAAGGAAAGGAAATGGACCATTGGGGTTCAATGGGATCATTTTTTAACACTATCAGAGTTAAACTAACCCTGAGGGATTTCAAATGAAAAATACCTACCCAGTAACTGAGATAATTGGCATTAACCAAAGTTTTCTATTTTTTATTTTATTTAATGCTGATGTAATTTTATACAATTATACATATTCTTTCAGACAGCAACGTATAGATTCCATATCGCTCTTGCATCTCTGTATGGATTGGTGCTCATTAACAGCTGCACCGAAAGAATAAGCAGTCGGAAATCTTAAGTATCGAATCGAGGGAAGAGAAGGGAATATAATGCACATCATTTATTATTCAACCGTCCCGAGAGGGTTTCTGCTAAGTGAATTATGACAAGCAGCCTTTATTCTGCCATTATAGACTTCCAATCTCCACTCTAACGTGGTAGAAAACATGGAATTCTTTAAAAACACAAAAGTATGACAATTTTTATTTCTGCTGTGCCTGTAAATCCTGGTTAAAAAACAACTGCTGATTTCAACCTCAAGACCAAATGTTTATCATGCCACGATTCACTGCCAAAGAGTGGAATATTAAACTTAACTGCCAAGTACAGCACATATTATTGTGAACATGAACGGCTAAGTAACCAAAGTAGTTAGTGGTCGTCTCAATTAGAGCCCGACCCAAATATCCGTTTGGCCGGTGTGTCGGCCGTTATTTGACTTTCTTTTGACGAAATGTTTCTTTTAAATAATTTGGAAAACGTTCACACATTTGTGAGCTTGTAGCTCTGCTTTTTATTTTATTTTAATTTTATATATTGGTCAAAAACAATCTCAATCTCATCTGTGTTCTAGGACTCTCCAAAATGGCGATCGGACCCAAAAATCTGGCACCGTTCTGGCTCTATAGTCAGGGAATATTATCCGAAAAATTTTCAATCTGGGAATAAATTCCTTACCAAGAAATGTCTTCACCAATGTGTTTGTAAAGGTGTCTAGTAACACATCTGACAAAGACTGAAATTCAGTTTCCCTAGGGGAATCTGTGACAGCTGTTGAAAGTCGGGGTACCCTTAACCTTATGTGGGGAAAAAATTACAAAATGTAATTCTCCTTTAAGTAGCATGTAAGGGGTCAAACTAGTTTTTTTTTTATGATTCTGAATCCATTGCAAGCATTTGTTTTGCACCAAAACCACTCCTTGGCAGAAAATCGTCCAAGCCCACCTTTCCAGCTCATTGCATAGGCTATGCGTTTTCTTTTCCTTTTTTTTCAAAAATCCAATATGGCATAATTTTCATATATATTTAGTCATATCTATATTTCTTGCACATTTTAGGAAACATTTCACCATTATAGCTATTGTTATAGCCCAGGTCTCCCTTCTAAAAGAGATTATTAATCTCAATGGGCAAGGCCATGAGTTTTGGAGGGGGTTTAACTGTTCTACCATGGGGTGGACGAGAGGAGAAATGGGTTATAGGTATAATCCAAGGAAGAGTATATCAACAGGTTGAGTTGAAGAGAAGGTCAGACAGAGTGATGAGCATGAGCATATGTGTCCGGGTAGCTCAGTTGGTAGAGCTCTCGCCTGTAGACCATAAGGTCATAGGTTCGGTCCCGGGCACCGCCAACTTAGTGTATGAGTAGCACGGCTTGAGTCCTACAGTATGTTAAGTACTGAGAGCTGATGTTATAGGTGTGAAGACAGAGAATAAGATCAAATGGTGGAAGATGAAGAATGAACAATGCTGTGTGGAGCTCGGGGAGGAGATAAGAAAGGCAGCCAGAGAGATGAAGAAAGTAGGCAGGAGTACAAGGAGATGAGGAGTAAGGCGAAGAGAGAGGTGGCAATGGCTAGGTAAAGAAAATGAGAGGTTGGACACCAAGAAGGGAGAAAATGATCCGCACCGGATGGCTAGACAAAGCTAATGGGATGGGAAGGATGTGCAACATGCTAAGGTGGTAAAAGATGTAAATGTTCTAGCAGGCGGAGACAGTGTGTTGAGAACATTGAAAGAGCACTTTGAGGGAATGGATGGAGGAAAATGTCAAGAGTTATTTGTGACAGAAGGTCACCAGTGAGAGGGAACATGTACAGTATAAGACGGTAGTGAGACCAGCCATGCTGTACGGCTTGGCAATGGTGGCACTGATGAAAAGACAGGCGGCACAGCTGGAGGTGGCAGGATGCTATATACAAACAGATAAGAGATTTCTGCCCGACAGCAACGATATTTAGACAGTGTCTGTCATATATGTTCACCTGAACATGTACGTATGCTTCTCTTACAAACTGGTTCAGTATTTTCGTTATTTCTAACCACCATATGGACTCAAGATTTTGACTCTGGTCACACGTTACTTAAAGCACAGGAACGAAGGCAAATAAAGACACAGACATGAGAAAACACAAACAAAACTCTGAACTTAACCCATTCAATCCGGGAACAAATCGCTGTCATTTTAGATTTCTTTGGCTATTCAAAAATAGCAGCTCTACAAGCTCAAAAATGTTGTAGCTCAAAAGCAACAAAATATTTTGAGATGGGGGGGTCCACGGACAAATACATATCATTTTGACATGAAAAAAGTTTGAGAACCACTGATATGTTTGCTTTAAAAAATGTGCGCAACTTTTTTCAACAAAAGAAATTGCAGATCTACAAGCTCGTAGCACAAACTCGGTGCAGCGCTATGAGCCTGTATATCTGCTACTTTTGAATAGCCCAAAGAATAAAATTATAATAATTATAGCTAAAAAGCTAAAATGACACAGTATGCATTCCTGGATTGAATCGGTTTATGAAAGTATATAGATGAACTGTTGTATGTGTAAATATTTTTTTTTACCATTTCATTACATGGACAGAATCACATGTGGATGGGGGTGTTTGCCAACTCATACCTGTATCTCAATACCTGAGAAACGTGGGGCTAAACAAGTCTAGTGGAAAATGTTAAACTGCCATAAAGTTAACTTCATACTGTCGGACAGAAACCTCTTATCTCCATATTCTAACTTCTGTTTTTTCTAAAATGAATGCCCTACTTGATCACACTACAGCGTCACACAAAAGCAGATCTGCGTTTTGAGCTTGTAGATCTGCTACATTGGTTTATTCTGACAAACACATGAAAGATATCTGGAACGTTTGTGTTTATTACGTTTGTTTTTCATTGCAGTTCAAATGTGTTGTATGATTAATATCCCCAACCAAAGGAATTAAGAACTTACAGTCTGTGTCAAAAGATGTTTGCTAATTGAGAGGGAATTACCCATGAGATTAATGTGAAAATCAGGATTATTTCAAATTACATTTAACAAAAAGAAGAAAGCATTCCCTTTTCACAGGGATTGGACACATTTGTGTCATTAAGATTATTATCTAAATTATTTTGTTCATCTTCCTTTCAAACTATTATTTTGGTGGATTATCATATTCCATTAAAAATGTGTTTATTTTGTTTGTTTCTTAAGATTGTTTGTTCACACATCATTAAGTAACCAATAACACACACACACACACACACACACACACACACACACACACACACACACACACACACACACACACACACACACACACACACACACACACACACACACACACACTCCTATAACCTTCATATCAAATGGATTACTAGTTATTATTGTGTGTACAAATGGCAACATTTAATATCACAATATCTTTGACCTAATACCTCAATATCAATAATTATGTTTTGATGCAACTTTGGAGATCACTAATTGGTGCTTTCAGAATATCTTTACACACAAGACATTTTTGATTATTGATCATTAGCAACACGGATAATGATGAACAGTGTTAAAAAGTTCATGAAATTGAATACATTTACTGTAATACAACCTCTAAGGCTAAGAAAAGACAATAATAATAATGATATTAGGATCCTAGAGGATATCAGATGGCGTGATAGGTCTAAAGAACTATGTATTTTATGTATGATATTGATATCTACCTAACCCTAATTTAGTGTAATCTTTGGCCTAACTCAGGTCATATCAAATTTACTTCCGAATCCCACTGTCAAGCTGTCACCTTTCACCTAGAATTCAGCTCTTTCTGTGCATGTGTTTATCATATTTTATATGATCTTGGCCTAACTCAATCGTGTCAAGTTATTGATATAATGTAAATATGATTCTAACTGTGTCCACGGGCAGAGCCGTTCCTGCCGTGCCCTTTGGCATGGAGGGAGCTCTGTAATGTGGGTGAAACGACCACAACCCAGGTCTCTGTGTTTGATAAACTTTCTGCAGGAGACAGATTTTATTCGGTCTGTAAACTTGTTGTCGCTAAAATCGTCTCTCGGTATGCAATAATAGATAGGAGAAATTGTTTACATGTTTGGGTCAGGGCGAACTCTGGGTGCAATGGCGGTGCCTGATTAAAGGTTCACCCAAATTCATGGATATCTTTTTGTTTTTGTCGCATTCTTAAGCCAATAATTTGATGACCAGTGGACGGGTATAGGCAGCGGTTCCAGTAGGAGACCTGGGAA
>NC_137606.1:46714189-46716689 GCF_963280865.1 Gymnoscopelus braueri
GCCTGGCTTGTGGCTCCCTCTAGTGTCTAGTGTTGCTTCTACAGAATTGCTGGGTGGGTGGTAAAAACGAGCGAGCCTTCTTCAATCACCCTGGTTCTCCATTCACCCTGTAACATATATATCTCGGTTTGTCCGATATTTTTTGGCTGATATATAATCCATTATTTGACTTTTTTTGGCTGATATATAATCCATTATTCAACTTTTTTTGGCTGATATATAATCCATTATATGACTTCTTTTGACTGATATATATAGGCCATTATGTAACTTTTTTTGGCCCGATCTTTGACCTTTCAACCGGGGTCCCTCAGGGCTCTATACTAGCGTCTTTTCTGTTTTCGCTCTACATTAATAGCCGATTGACAAGCTCACAACGTTCTGAGCTTGTCGATCGGCTATTTCCTGCGAAGGTTTAAATGTGGTTACAAACAGTGGTTAAAATGTTTCAAAGATACAAATCTACATGCTCACAACGCGGCGGAAATAAAATTATATTTACTCGTTTGCTTGCTCATTGTAAGTTAAAGGTTCTTTTCATATCGTGAAGTTAAGATATATTTTAAAACATGTATATATATCAAAAAGTTATGTGTTTTTTTTCCTATTTATTAGTTTGTTTATAAACTAAAAGTTCTCAAATAGAACCGTTAATCATTTTTTCCCCCAAATTGATTTCATTTTTTTTTTACAAAATATGGGTCAAAACATCAGTGGTCTAGAACTCTCCAAAATTGGGATCGGTATCAGACCCAAAAATCTGCCATCTGTCAGGCTCTAGCCGTGACAACAAGCCTAAACTAAAGGCACACGACGGTCGACGACTTAACCCATTAAGACCTGGAACTGTGTCATTTTTAGATTTGAGCTAAAAAGCATTATTTTACACTTTGGGCTATTCAAAAATAGCAGATATACAAGCTCATAGCGCGGCACCGAGTGCCGCGCTACGAGCTTGTAGATCTGCTATTTTTGAAAATCATGAAAATGTGTGCAAATCTTTGAATATATATATTTTTAAAGCGAACATTTTCAACTCAAATCGTTGCTTCTGGGGGTCCCTGGAACAACATATTTTGATGGGGGTCCGCGGCCAAATACATATAATTTTGGGGGTCCTTGACATGAAAAAGATTGAACACCACTGATATAGAAACATACTTTTTTTCAGAATACTGTTGAGATTTAGGAGACATGTAGAATCGGCTTCAGGTCTCAATGGGTTAACTGTCGACCGGTGATGGCGGGTCAACAATGCAAGAATCGACGTTAGTTTTTAAACGATTTGATGATTAATCGCTTGTTCCTCTCTACTGTCTTTTTAATGTTGTATACACACCCCCACCACCCTCCTCTCACACACATGCACACACACACACACACACACACGCACGCACGCACGCACGCACGCACGCACGCACGCACGCACGCACGCACGCACGCACCTCCCTGGCAGCTCTCTCTGCCTGTAAGCTGGGCTGTCCGTGCGCGCCGCAGGAATCCATTAAGGCCTCAGACTTTTTGACAAACACATTATTGGTAGATAAAATGACTTCCATATGCTGTTTGTCAGATGTCAGCGGGGAGAGATATGTATTTCATGGGAAAATCAAAAATAATGGACTTTGAGAGAGGGCCTGGCGAGCTTACAGGCAGACAAAAATCAATACTGCTCGCTGGGCGAGCGCTCTCCGCCAGCCCAGAGAGGTCAAAGTTGATATTTAATATTGACACATTATCTGGCAAATTAATTTAACCCATTAAGACCTGAGGCCGCGTCTAAAAAATTCAAAATCCTAACAATTTTTGGGAAAAAAATATAAAAAAATATTTTTCACGATTTTTCAAAAATAGCAGATCTGCAAGCTCATAGCGCGGCACTCGGTGCCGCGCTATGAGCTTGTAGATCTGCTATTTTTGAATAGCCAGATAAATCTAAAGTGACACAGATGCGTTCCAGGTCTTAATGGGTTAACGGGACGACTCAATTGTCACCGCATTAGGAACATTTCTGTCAGTGATGGGAGGACAAGGAGAGAGCGGGGAGGGAGAGAGACGGAGACACAGAGAGAGAAGGAGAGAGAGAGAGAGAGAGATAAAAGAAACAAAAATAGATGCACAATTCAATGCGCATCATGAGCGATGCTTCATCTGAAGTTATTTCCATCTCTCGGAGCAGCTGTCCTCTCTTGAAGTTGAAAAGCATAACAACCATTACCAGTTTCCAGGAAATGGTATATCCAAATCAATCAATAATATGCCACTCTCTTTATATCTGTAGATCATGTTAATGGATGATGAATGATTTTGTGTGCCCGTGCGTGTGTGGGTGGGTGTGTGTGTGTGTGTATGCGTGTGTGGGTGCGTGCGTGTAAGCGAGTCGCTGAGTGGTCGAGGGAGGAATATCCTCTGGGCATTTATACCATATAACTTGTGTCCTGCCATCTATGCATTTACACACTTGGTCGCGACCTTCTGTGTGTGTGTGTGTGTGTGTGTG
>NC_137606.1:46721689-46726689 GCF_963280865.1 Gymnoscopelus braueri
TTGAGATCACACAATCTGGTTGGATAACCACCCTCCCAGATCCTTACCCTGTCCTTAACCACAACGACCCCAATACCAACATTTGTAAGCTAATGACTAAAAACACAACAATTTAACCTCATACCTGCTCTAAACATTTTGTGTTGTTGTTAGTAGGAATAAACACAGAAGCACCCGGGAGGAAGTGGAATGAGAAAGGGGAGGAGCCAAATCCAGTTCCTGCCTCTACAAAAAAAGGAGGGGGTGCCCCCTCACCCAAAAACAAAGGGAAAAAAATATCCTTTTAATTTTACAGAATGGGTTCCCTTCCCAGATTGCATTTCTCCTAACGGCCAATCTTCAAGTACATTTTTAGGGAAGAACTAGTTGATACATGCTACTGGTTACCGGCTATAGGCCTCTACCTATGGCAGTGGTTCTCAAAGTGGATTCTAGGGACTCTCTGGGTTCATTTAGGGAGGTCTAAATTGACCCTTACAAGTCTGTAACTCTGACAGTATACAAATGGTTCCATTTGTATACTGTCAGAGTCAAGGGAAGACCTTGAAATGTAAAGGTTTGAGAACCACTGACCTATGGTATGGCTTTATGTAATGAATAACCGAAGCTACCGCCACCGTTTGGCCCAGTACCTACAGTACGTAACCATCATGCCAAGAAACATCAGAGCAGAGAGGCTAGAAGAGAGAGCGGTTAGCAAAGCTGCTCCTGGTCATTACATGAATCTGGAGTGGACCCGGGTCGGGTAATAGTTTTAGACTGCACGGGTTAGGAGGACTCGCCGACGGCTGGCCATGCTAGACCTGCAAATGCATCAAGTAGCTAATGAGCAGCTATTAGGCGCATCGATTAGCTGATTCCAATTGATAGCTAGCAGGCCAAAGCTGCATGTCAATATTTGCATAACTAATACCCCCAAAGGCTCCGAGCATTGACAAATGAGAGCTCAATTATAGAGGCAGGTGGGAGAGAGAGACAGAGAGAGAGAGAGAGAGACACAGAGAGAGAGAGAGAGAGAGAGAGAGAGAGAGAGAGAGAGAGAGAGAGAGAGAGAGAGAGAGAGAGAGAGAGAGCGAGAGAGAGGAGGGAAGTGTTACTTTTCAGGGAATGGACAAAAAGAACCATGTGTTCCACTGGATCCAGTGTAGTTATTATTTAGTCACAAGCTCTTGTTAACCCATTCATTTCGGGCGGGAACGCTGTGTCACTTTAGATTTATTTGGCTATTTTTGAAAAATCGTGTAAATTTGTGCAAATCTTTGATATCAGTAATAATAATATAATTTTGGCGGTCCTTGACATGAAAAACGTTTGAGAACCACTGATATTATAGCAACATACTTCGTTTTTTTTTTTTTTTACAAAGAATCCCCAGAAGCAAATATTTGAGTTAAAAATGCTCGTATAAAACGTTCCTATATTGGGCATGTCATAGGCAAATCTCCCTAAAATAGTGAAAATAGCCAATCTACTGTACATCTACAAGTTCACAACGCGTCACCTCGCCAACATGTTGTTGGCTTGCAGATCGGCTTTTTTCACTACTTTTGAAGTAAAATAGGGCATTCATTTTGATCAGGGGTCTTCAACGTTTTTCAGCCCAATGGCCCCCTAGATGAGAGCGAGATGCAGCCAGGGACCCCCCACTACATACTGTATAACATTGTGTTGCAGATTAAACTTTTTCATAGATTTCATAGATAGCTTCATAGACTGGACAACACTATCATCAGTGTATGTTGGACTCATGTTAATGTGTATTTTCAGACATTTAACCACTTAAACCCCTTAGTAAACTTGACATTCACTTCTCTTTTTGTCCTCTACAGTGTAGAGGACATTCGGCTATTTTTGGAAAAGATGTTTGGTGTAGAGTCTACACCAAACATCTTTTCCAAAAATAGCCGATAGATCTGCTATTTTTGGCTAAAGTTCTCCTCAGAATAGGGACGCTAGGGTTCAATTGGTTAATGTAAAAAATAAATCACACAAAGATTTGGCGGCCCCCCTGTAGTAACTCTGAGAACCCCAAGGGGTCCTGGACCCCCTGTTGAAGACCCCTGATTTAGACCATAGACATTTTAGACAATTTGACATTTTATAAAGTTTTTGTCCGACAGCAACGATGTGAGAACAACAAGAACAATCATAAAACCCTGTGTCTGTGTGTGTGTGTGTGTGTGTGTGTGTGTGTATGTGTGTGTGTGTGTGTGTCTGTGTGTGTGTGTGTGTGTCTGTGTGCACGCGCCTGTGTTTATTCCCAGACGTGTTGGTGTGTTGTTCCGTCAGATGTTGTGACAGTGACACGGTGACAAGGCGTGCTGCTGCTGTTTATGCTGATGTGTGTTTGGGCTCCCATGGCGGGGGTCAACGGGTCACACAAAACGAGGGACAGTGTGACAGGCTGGGCCAGATGTCCCGGCTGTGTCCCTGGGGGAGTTAGCGTGTGTGTGTGTGTGTGTGTGTGTGTGTGTTGTACCAATGACACAGCAGGTGGCTAAGCTAGTCTAATGATGCCAGAGCATCACAGTGTTCCCCCGAGACCCCCCCCCCCCCCCACACACACAGTTATGTATATAATAGGTCCAAATGTATCCGCCCGACACCACACTCCTCCCAAAATCAATCAAATGACCCCCACATACATACCTTTTAGGGCCTGCTTTCCTAAAACAGCAGTTCTCAAACTTTTTCATGCCAAGGACCCCAAAATTGGTATATATATCGGACCCCACAACTGAAAATATTGTGTGCCCCCAAAAGAGATTTGTGTTAAAAAATCCAAATGATAAAAAAATTCAGCAAAATAGCAGATGGACAAGCTCGCAAATTATCATTTTATTTGTACACAAAATACAAGTGCACACGTACCTGTATGTATGTGAAGTGCAATTAGTGAAAATGTAATATGGCATACGCATGTGTTATTAATTACGTCTGATATATGGTGGCTTTGGACAAAATGTGCCATGATGGACTGGACATTAGCTAAGATAATGAGCCATGATACCGTGTCCATAATGTGTGTATCCATTACATGGTATCTGGTTAGACACACACACACACGCACACTTTTCTGTTTTATCCCCACCCCAGTGTCTCTCTGTGATAGTGATCTGCTACTCTCGAGTCAATAAAGGTCTGAATGATGAATTAATGATCCAAACAGTCAGCTAATGACGGGCTGACAGAGCCACGCGCCGTGCTACGCTGCTATCTCCTAGCTGTGGTTATCTGCTAGCACATCTCTCCTCATCTGTCCCTCCTCCTCCTCCTCCTCTGTTTTCTTCCTCTGTTTTGTGTCATTCACCTCTTATCTCCTCGACTGACCCTGGTTAAACTACTAGCACTTAACCCATTAAGGCCTGAGGTTCCGATTCTACAAAATGTCTTCTAAATCAGTTTTCTGAAAAACTTATGTTGCTATAGCAGTGGTTCTAAAACTTTTTCATGTCAAGGACCCCTAAAATTATATGTATTTGGGCTGCGGACCCCCATTTGAAAATATTTTGTTCCAGGGACACCCAGAAGCAAAGATTTGAGTCAAAAATGTTCGCTTTAAAAATACGCATTTTCAAAGATTTGCAAACATTTTCACGATTTTTCAAAACTAGCAGATCTACAAGCTCATAGCGTGGGACGAGTGCCGCACTATGAGCAATTTTTTAATAGCCAAAGTATAAAATAATGGTTTAAGTGGTTACACAGATGTGTTCCCGGTTATAATGGGTGCTGTAGAGCAGGTTCTTAAAACCTTTTCGTGTCAAGGACCCCCAAATTGATAAGTACTGTATTTGGCCGCGGACCCCCATCCGAAAAGCTTTTGTGCCAGGGACCCCCCAGAAGAAAAGATTTGAGTAAATTGTTTTTACAAATTGTCACGATATTATCATTTTTTGCATATCTACAAGCTCACAAAGTGACGCGCTATGAGCTTGAATATCTGCTATTTTTGAATAGCCAAAGAAATGTAAAAAGACAGATGCGTTCCCGGATTGGATGGGTTAATAAACAGAAAATACATTGTCCAGGTGGGTTGCCAATTTAACCCTATCAGGGGAGAGTACCCATTATCAGCTTAAAATGTTTTTTTTGTGTTCCAGTTCCAATTTTGTCTTCTTTGTGTCATCACTTTCAATTACACTTGTTTATCCTGTATTCTGTCTCTGACTTCTCTCTCCTGATTGGATAAACTTGGCATCATGGCCTGAAAATGCTTTTTCTGTTTACGAAAGCGCTGGAGAGATGTTACTGAACAAACACTCTAGAGCAATGATTGTTATCAGAATATAGAGCTATTTAACACTTATTTGAACAAAAATAAATAATCACTTACTGCACCTTTAAACCCTAAAGCCTAAACTGAAGTATATACTTTGTTGATTGAAGTCATTTAGGGGTCTGTACTAGAACCCATCCTTTTTTGGGGGGAATTAACACTTCAGATGCTGCCACCAAGGCAGTCAACATGAGCATACTGCAACTATTGATACTATGTTATTAGCCATTATTCTATCGATTACTTTTTTGATGAATCAAATAAGAAGCACAGTATCGTTCCTGTCGGGCAGAATCCTCTTATCTCCATATTCAAACTTTTTGTGTTTTTTTAATTTTATTTACACCATACTTGATCACACTACAGCGTCACACAAAAGCATCAAAAGCTTGAAACGTGGCGCGAAGCGACGCGTTTTGAGCTTGTAGATCTGCTACTTTTTCTACTGTTGAATTTGAATACTTAAAAGTAACAGTTTTGGACATATGAGGTTTCCACCCGACAGAGACGATATTTAGCTGTGAGACCTACTACAATGTGACTGCTGCCTCGGACCTGTCACTTCCAGTGGACTGGACTGCATGGCATTAACCCACACACACACACACACGCACAGTTAACTAAACCCAGCTGTGAGCCTCTCTCTGTGTGTGTGTGTGTGTGTGTGTGTGTGTGTGTGTGTGTGTGTGTGTGTGTGTGTGTGTGTGTGTGTGTGTGTGTG
>NC_137606.1:46731689-46750217 GCF_963280865.1 Gymnoscopelus braueri
ATGTTTAAAAATAAAAATAAACTGTTTAGAAGACATTTGTAGAATCCCCAGATTCTACAAATGTCAAAAAAAATTAGTTTTAAAAAACATACAGATTCAAAGATTTGTCGATTTGTCCAAAGAAAATAGCAGATCTACAATCACAGTATGCGTTTCCGGATTGAATGAGTTAAACACACTTGAAATCTGAGGCTTTCAGTGTACTAATGTAAGTAGTTAAATGCGGCTAATTGTCCCAAAAGTGACTGCAAAAGATGGCTGCTATTTGTTTCAAAAAGCTTTATACCCTTGCCAACATGTATATATATATACTGTATATATAACGTTGGAATGTGGCATAGCTCTGTTTAACACAACGCTGTACCCCTCCAACTGTATATACTTTCCCCCATTTTTTCTTAAATTGTTTTTATCATGTTTTGACACTTGCTTTGGCAATGTTAACGTATGTTTTCTCATGCCAATAAAGCTCCTATGAATTGAATTGAATTGTTCCGGTGACGTACAAATGTGACCTTCAATTTACTAAGAAAATAATAACAATAACGCCCAAATCACTGCATCCGAAACAAGCTCTCTCTGTCTAACCTCAGATTACTCTGAACGCACAATCAAAAGGTTTTTTACTGTATGTGGATTCAATCAAATGTTCCGAGCAACTGCGACGATCTCATTAAAGTATCATTCACCGCATCTCATAATTCACGTTCATGTTAACTACTATTAACCCATTAAGACCTGGAACGCATCTGTGTAATTTTTTTATTGGAACTAAAAAAGCATTATTTTACACTTTGGCTATTCAAAAATAGCAGATCTACAAGCTCATAGCGTGGCACCGAGTGCCGCGCTACAAGCTTGTAGATCTGCTATTTTTGAAAAATCATGAAAATGTGTGCAAATCTTTGAATATATTATTTTAAAGTGACATTTTTTAACTCAAATCTTTGCTTCTGGGGGGTCCCTGGAACAAAATCTTTTGAGATGGGGGTCGGCGGCCAAATACATATCATTTTGGCGGTCCTTGCCATGAAAAAGATTTGAGCGCACTGATATGGAAACATACGGTTTTCAGAATACTGTTGGGATTTAGAAGACATTTTGTAGAATCGGCTTCAGGTCTTAACCCATTGATACCTGGAACGCATCTGTGTCACTTTAGATGTCTTTGGCTATTCAATGAGCTTGTAGATCTGCTATTTTTAGATTTTTTTTCAAAAAACTGTTAGGATTTAGGTTTTTTTAAAGAATCGCCTCAGGTCTTAAAGGGTTAATGGATTAATACGTCTCTGTCGGGTGGGAAACCTCATTATGTCCAAAACTGTTACTTTTCAGGATTCAAATTTTAAAAAAGCATCAGAAGTAGCAGATCTACAAGCTCAAAACGTTTCCAGCATCGGATCTGCAACTGTTGATGCTTTTGTGTGAAGCTGTAGTATGATCAAGTAGGGCGTTAATTCACGGAAAAAAAACACAAAAAGTAAAACAAAACTGGAGATAAGAGGTTTCTGCCCGACGGCGACGATGTCCGATAACACAGTAAAAACTAAAGTGTAAATCTAGAGAATGTACAGCCGTGCTCCTTCCATGTGACGTAGCTGAACGTATATATCCTATACCGTGGTCCGCTGGCAGCAGGTTAATTGATAAGACTGACCCGAGAAACGATTAGCGATCACAGAGGGCAAAAGGGAGGGGAGGGGCTGTCAATCATGTGTCCACGCAAGTCTAACGGGAAAGGGGGGGGGGGGGGGGGGAGGGGGAGGGGGTCGACCGTACGAAGCGCGTGAGGCGCGTAGGCCAGGCGATGATGTCGCCCATCGCGCGGGGCGGGTGATAGCGCTGGCAAATCAGACATGTCGTCGGGTAGATATTCTTATAGATATGATTAAAGCTATCGGTTGCCAAAGTGACAAGCATGTCGCCCAGCGTCAGACTCAGCATCCCATTACCCCGGGACAACAGGGGGTCACCCGGGGTTAGTCGAATTCAGCACGCCCCCTCCCCCCCCCCCTACTCCTCTTCAACGGGACCACCGGCGCCCAGGACAGGGAGGTCAACTAATCACCCCCTCGCCGGGTTTGCCGTCTCCCTCCGAGGGGGGGGGGGGGGGGGGGTGGCGGGGCGGGGTGAGAGGGGGGACTGACGAAAGGAGGGGAGGAGGAGTGTGTGGAGAAAATCAAAAATCAACTTTAAATTTGCGGTGATGAAAAATCAATAAGGCGGTAATTGCTTGGCTTATCACCGCTGCATTGAAACAAATTGGAAGGTAAAGAAGGCAGGCGAGAGAGAGAAAGAGAGAGAAAGAGAGAGAGAGAAAGGGAGAGAGAGGGGGAAGGCTGGCGTCCGTCCGTGTGTGTGTGTGTGTGTGTGTGTGTGTGTGTGTGTGTGTGTGTGTGTGTGTCGGTGCTCTTCTTCTTCTTGGCCGCCGCGGCAAGCGGAGCTTCGATGCGACGCAATGATCAGCATGATCGGTATTTGCCCGATTTGTATTTCGCCGCGCCCCGGGTGTCGCACACACACCGCAAATAGCAGATCCGCAAGCTCACAACGCGTCACGACAGTGACACGTTGTGAGCTTGTGGATCTGCTATTGGCGGGCGCGCGACGCCGGCGGGCAAGCGAAGTGTAAATCAGCCATTTGTAGGGCTCCGGTGAGCCAAGGCAGGACAGGGCGGGGAGGGTGGGGGAGGGGAGTAAGGGGGGTCTCCTCGTGATAATTAAATCTTCTCACACTGATTTTCTGCCAAATTTATTTCCCCAGGGACCATAACTCTTGATTCAGTGCTTACAAGCCAGGCATAACTAATCATTTCAACGTGGTGGGGGGAACCACAAACCTGAATGAATGGGGAAAAGAGAGAGAGAGAGAGAGAGACAGGGGAGAGGAGGGGAGGGGGGGAGGGGGGGTACTAGAACTGCCTCAACAGCACAAATCATCTCTACATCAAACATTATTTAGGAGAGACAAAAATCACATCGTAGTGTAACGAGCGATTCTGCTCCCCGTATGTTTCCGTACGTCTGTTTTAAAGGAAATGAGGTGTAATTAATTGTCAAGTTTCTTTCTCCTCCGTCTGCTCCCCTCCTCCTCCTCCCCCCCCCCTCTCTCTCTCTCTCTGTCTCTATCTCTCTCTATCTAAAAGCTGTGTGCCTGCCGCGGAAGGAAAAATCCCTTCGATCTTTTAATTCCGGGGAACAAATAAAAACCCCATAAAAAAAAGCCTGAACGGTAGGTAGTGTCGGTTCAATATTCCTCCTGCTCTCTCCGTCTGCGGCGTGATTGTGTTGAACATAATAACACAACAAATAGGGCCCATCTATCCAACGTAACGGCAGGACGATGAGGCCAAGTCCGCCGGGTCAATATCCAATCGATGCAAACTGGATTTTCTTACATCAAAATCACTGAGACTGATCTTCCTTCAGTGTAGAGTGCACAATAGCAATACAGTGAACCCCCCCCCCCCCCCACCTACCTACCACTTCCCCTTGAGGCCAAGGGGACAGGATAGCATAGCACAGTGGGAAGAACGGACTTGTCAGGGGTGATCCATGCTTAAGTCTCACGGTGGTGTCGCGCACCGGAAATAGCCAATCTACAAGGCCACAAACGGCGCGTCGCGGCTACGTGGGGAATTGTCGAACGGCTATTTCCGGGGACACGCCAGCAGCGTGACCGAGTGTTAACTCGGGGCTTCGGGAGGTGCATGGCAGCCGGAAAGCCTCGTGATGATTGGTCTATCCTCGGCGCGCTTGTAATTATCGGCCGGGTTGTTATTCACGAGGCGCAGCGCCGCCGCATGCATCGCATTCCACAACGGAATCTTTGTGTTCGAGTTAACCCATTGAGGCCTGAGGTTCCGATTCTGCAAAATGTCTTCTAAATTCCAACGGTTTTCTGAAAAACGTATGTTTCTATATCAGTGGTTTTCAAACTTTTTCATGTCCAGGACCCCTAAAATGATATGAATTTGGCCGCGGACCCCCATCTCAAAATATGTTGTTCCAGGGACGCCCAGAAGCAAAGATTTGAGTTAATGTTAGCTTTAAAAGAATATATATATTCAAAGATTTGCACACATTTTCACGATTTTTCAAAAATAGCCAAAGTGTAAAATACCGGTAATGCTTTTTAGCTCAAATGAAAAAGTTACACAGATGCGTTCCGGGTCTTAATGGGTTAATGCGGTGAGATAATGGACAGCGTATCACCCGTGTTTACCAGCGGCTGAATTTCTCCGCTTGTCCTTCAAGCGGGTGGCTCACGGTAAAAAAAATGGGAAAAAAATAAAAGGTAACGGGGCGCGCCACACCGCGGCCCCGGTAATTAAAACATTTAAAGCAGAAGCCAGCCCCCCCCCCACACACACACACACACACACACACCACAACCCCCCCTGCGCTCCAGCGGGTGTGATAGGAGGGTCACGCGCCTGTAGATTCTAATTTGTGCGCCATTTGTATTCATGACAGGCCCACGTGCTAAATATTTAACAGCGGTCCAGCAGGAGTTTGTATTGTTGGGCCTTTCCAGGTCAAATAATTTGATTTCAAGGCAGATTACATTAAGCGTCAATGTTCCAACGCCGCCGCTCTCACTTGGCTCTCATTTCCTGTCTTTTATTACGGCCCAGATAGGCCACAAAAACCAAGGGAGAGGGATTATATACGAGAGCTTGTTATCCATGGACTAGTTATTACTTTCAATTAGAAAAGGGATCACATCATTTAGTTTGCTGCCGTCGGGCAGAAAGCCCTTATCTCTGTGTTTTGACTTTTTGTGTTTTTTCTTAAAGTTAACGCCCTACGTGATCATACTACAGCGTCACACAAAAGCATCAAAAGTAGCAGATCCATAAGCTTGAAACGCGGCGCGAAGCGGCGCGTTTCGAGCTTGTAGTTCTGCTACTTTTACCATTTCTGAATTTGAATCCTGAAAAGTAACAGTTTTTGGACATACGAGGGTTCCACCCGACTGAGACGATTCATTATTATGGGTGCCCCACACCACACACACACACACACACACACACACACACACACACGGCTGGTACTTTGTGAACGCACCGCTTAACACGCGCATTGTTAATGAAGGAGCGTGCGGAAATTCGAGTTGACTGACAAATTGTTTAGTCGAGCGGATAATCACAGGCAACAAGGAGAGATATTAATTCAAACAAATGAAGGCGCACAGCCACACAAATGAAAATATTTATTTGTCTTAGCGTAGACATCCCTTCGGTTGGTTCGACTATATTCTCCCTCCCACGTTTTTTTTTTCTTTCTTTTTTTCTGTTGAACATGTAAGTCCAGACATTTTCCCTGTTTCAGCCTTAGCGGTGATTGACAACAGAGCTAGTTAAACGGTGATGAGGCGTTAATGGATGCAAGGTCGGAGGGAGAGAGAGAGAGAGGGGCGGGGGGGAGAGATGGGGCTTGGCTGAATATTTAATGGGCATATAATTCCAGAACACAGACACACACAGACAGACAGGTACACACCCCAACCCATGACCTGTCCTACGCACCGCGTAATTAGGGAAACAGTCCTTTCGTTTTTACTGCCAAAAGAGCAAACGGTAGGTATATATTCCCCTAATGATATGGGTTAAAAAGCTATTATACGTCTCATTAAAATATATGATCTCCCAATATGGCGGCGGTTTGAGGTGATGGGCAGAGAGCAGGCGCGAGGGCTAAAATACCATCTGCGGGGCTTATCGGCTCGCATCCAAATCTGGTCGACGTTATGACTGCATGTCGCAAAGATAACGGGCGAAAAAACGAAAAAGAAAAACACCCTGTAAATTACAAGTAGGAACCAGGATTTCTGTGCATGCCATTGTTTAGAGCGTGTTTAAGGGCTTTTTGAAGTGGCGGTATAGCTTTGTGTGAGAACGACTTGCAGCTATGGAAGAGTTTGACGGCAATTTAATTCCATGGCGACTGGCTTAATGTGGCTCCACTCTTCCAAGTAACTTTGAACGAGTAAACAAGGGGAAAGAGGAGGAAGGAATTAATAGTCTTCACTGTATACGCACGCACGCACACGCACACGCACACACACACACACACGCACACACACACGCACGCACGCGGACACAGCTTCTATCTTCTTCAAATTGTTATCTGGGATGGTAATTGGACAATGGCAAGCTGTTATGTCTCTTAATCCTATATCTCACATTCTCCTCATTGTCTCTCCATCATTTTAGTTTTTATTCACACCCACACACACACACACACACACACACACACACACACACACACACACACACACACACACACACACACACACACACACACACACACACACACACACACACACACACACACACACACACACAGTACGCATTTGCTGTGTTGTTAGAGCATGTGCAGACTACCCAAATATTTGGGCAGAGGTCGGGCGTTCCACTGCGATATACAGTAAACTAAGGCTACATCCTGCAAAACACATAAAACCAAAACCAAACCAAACCGAACCGCAACACTTGCAACCAACAGCCAACAACACATCTAATCCAGCTCTATGGAAACACTGGATAGACGCCAGGTGACGGTTCAGGCCGTAGAAGGGAAAAACCTCCTTATTTTTTCCCAATACAGCCACCGGCAGTCAGTCACTCTCTCTCCATATCTCTCATTATCACTTATCGGAAGCTAAAAACAGACAAAACTGTAATAGCCTAACCCATTAACCCATTAAGACCTGAAGCCGAATCTACAAATGTCTTCTAAATTCCAACAGTATTCTGAAAAAACGCATGTTTCTAGATCAGTGGTTCTCAAACGTTTTCATGTCAAGGACCCCCAAAATGATTGGCCGCCGACCCCCATCTCAAAATATTTTGTTCCAGGGACCCCCAGAAGCAAAGATTTCAGTTACAAATGTTCGCTTTAAAACAATATAGATTCCAAGGATTTTCACATATTTTAATATTTTTTCTAAAATAGCAGATCTACAAGCTCATAGCGCGGCACTCGGTGCCGCGCTATGAGCTTGTATATCTGCTATTTTTGAATAGCCAAGGTGTAAAATAGTGCTTTTTAGCTCACATCAAAAAGTGACACAGATGCGTTCCAGGTCTCAATGGGTTAAAACCGGGAAAGCATCATGCGTTTTGCGTTGGCTATTCAAAAATAGCAGATGTACAAGCTCACGGCACGTCACTTCGTGCCGCGCTGCGAACTTGTACATCTGTTATTTTTGGAAAAAAAAATAATAATAATCTTGAAAGTGTGAGAACTACCGATTTAGAAGGCATTTGTAGAATGGGCCTCGGGGGTCTTAATGGGCTAAACGAGGCCCACAAATAACACCAACAGCGTCCTAGCTTCCACCATCCATCCATCTCGTTCCTCTCCCTCGCTACTCTTTCATGTGCCCGTGAAGTTTCGTTTGGATGTTGTTTTCTTCAACCAAGGAAGCATCATCTGGCTGCCCTCAACCAGAGAACCAACCCCCTTCTTTTTTCAAGTGAAGAATACTTTGTTAACTGACGACCACCGAGGCCAGTTATTGATCCTCTCTCTCCCAGGGATGGAAGGAAGCCCTGCTGATAAAGAAACAACAACCAGTCCTCTCTCTCTCTCTCTCTCTCTCTATTCTTCGCAGCGGGGCCCTGTGCTGCTGCTGTGTGTGTGTGTGTGTGTGTGTGTGTGTGTGTGTGTGTGTGTGTGTGTGTGTGTGTGTGTGTGTGTGTGTGTGTGTGTGTGTGTGTGTGTGTGTGTGCAGCCATCATAATAATAGACTTGCATATCATAGCATGCAACATGAATCGAGTATCACGGTGGTTTTCGATTAGCGCCCCGGCTAACTCAAACGGCTTCAACCCTGTCCGGGACCCGAGTCTATTTATGAGTGTGGAGTGTAGGTGGTTGAGGATGCTCTCTCTCTCCCTCTCTCTCTCACTGTCTTCGCCCTCCTCCTGAAGCATTTGTTCATTCTAGTTGTGTTAGTGGATCAAGTAGAAAGTTTCTAGTGGCGCTGACCTGCCGGGAGGGCCCCTGCAGGGAGCTGTGGGAGACCCCCTAGTGATCCGCGGTTTATCGGTGGTTTCAGCTCTCCTCCTGGTTCCCTTTTGGAGCTCGCCGCGCGAGTGTGTGTGTGCGCGTGTGTGTGTGTGTGTGTTGCGTGCGTGCCAGTGGTGGAAAGTAACCTAGTACATTCTGTTGCTGTCGGGCAGAAACCTCTTATCTTAATATTTTAACGTTTTTTTTCGTAAATTAATGCCTTACTTGATCATACTAGAAGCGTTACACAAAAGCATCCAAAGTAGCAGATCTGCGAGCTAAAATGCGGCGCGAAGCGACGCGTTTCGAGCTTGTAGATCTGCTTTTAGATTTTTTTGATTCCAGGAAAAATAAATAACAAAATGTTCAGGTAAAAAAACAACCCTCTCCTCTGTAGCTCCTGGCAACACACTTTGGCAATGCTTCTGCACCACAGAAGAAGAAGGTAGGAGGAAGAAGGTGAAATGTTTAAAAAAGAAAAATGATTGAAAGAGTTAAAGGAAGGAGGAGGAGAGAAGGAGAGAAAGGAAGTAGGGGAAAGATAACAGCACTTATCTCCATATTTTTGGGGTAAATTCATGCCCTACTTTGTCATACTACAAAAGTAGCAAAAATATCTGATCATAAGCTGACAATGCGATGCCTTTGGTGCTTGTAGACAGGGTTGCCAGATCTGCTTATTATAATTTCCCCGCAATATTTTATTTGAATCTACAAGCTCGCGACGCGTTGTGAGCTTGCAGATCTGCTATTTTCAAATAGCTGATGAATATGTTAAAGCGCTCATGTGGCCCATAGTCGCTTCTTTTGGGCTGGTTTTCCTACACCTGGTTGCTTGTTTCTCTCACAGAATCTGGCAACGCTGCTTGTAGATAAGCCATTTTTTGCAATTCCTTTTGGACATATGAGGTTTCCAGCCGACAGAGACAAAATAATGACAAATTGAGGTGAAGAGAGAGTAGTAAGGAGGATAGAAAGTGAAGAATAAAAAAAAGAAAAAAGAAAAATCATGAGACAAAGAGAGAGACAACAACGAAGTGACCAAGAAACGAGATAATTCATTCTTACCAATATACCAGGAGACCACATTACGTTTGCAGAGCTAAGTCATTTGTGACGGCTGGATGTTTAATTTGCCTAAAAGGTCAGGTCAACGTTAACCACTTAACCCTTTAAGACCTGAGAAGATTCTAGAAAGGTCTTCTAAATCCAAAACAAAATTTGAAAGAAAAACCCAATTTTTTTTTCCTCGATTTTTCAAAAATAGCAGATCTACAAGTTCATAGCGCGGCACTCGGTGCCGCGCTATGAGCTTGTATATCTGCTATTTTTGAATAGCCTAAAGAAATCTAAAGTGACACAGATGCGTTCCAGGTATCAATGGGTTAAGCACCGTTACCGTACATATAGTACTTGTGTTGCATGAAAATAGCCGATCTACAAGCACACAACACGTCGGATTGCGAGGCATTACGAGTTTGTAGATCGGCTGCTATCTTCACTGTCTTTGAAAATGCTTGACATTTTATAATTCTATAATTGTATAATGACATCATTCCCCAGAATAGGTTAACCGAGGTTGAAATTGGTTAAAGGTCACAGTGTGAGAGAGAGAGGAAAGGAGAGAGAGAGAGTGAGTGAGAAGGTGGGAGAGAGCAAGAGAGAGAGATGGGGAGAGAGAGATGGAGAAAGAGAGACACAGAGAGGGAGAGAGATTGTGAGAGAGACAGAGAGAGAGAGGCAGTGAGAGAGAGAGAGTCTAGCGGTACAAAACACCTACACTAAATCAGATGATGCGACCACGCACACACTTGACAGGTGAATATTTGATATTCTCATTTATATCACGCTGAGGTGAGAGCCGGGGTCATTATTCCATCTAAGGCCTTTTATTACCGCTAGCAGATCCACCGCAAATTACTCTTGACTTCATTTGAATGTGTGTATCAAGATAATCTGCCTTGCCTGCTCGCCTGTGCATGTGTGTGCGTGTGTGTGTGTGTGTGTGTGTGTGTGTGTGTGTGTGTGTGTCCTACATCAGCAGTAGGAGGTACAGGTTGACAGGGTGAATTTACTGGCTGCACTGCTAAGCACATTACGATGGCGTCCGAATGCAGTCATCTAGTACTGTATCTGCATGTAGATTCCAGCTGTCACTTTAACAGCCCACCGGTGTCATCAGCATCGCCACAGTTCACGCCTTGTAAAACGGCACGAGCGAGGCGGAATTAATAAACACACACACACACACAGCGTTGGCATTACTATACTTGTGAGGGCATCAACATTTTAGGATGGTAATTTTATGAATATAGGCATAACCCTGATGCTGGAAATTTAGCCGATCTACAAGCTCGCAACGTGTCGCGCTGCCGCAACGCGTTGGCGAGCTTGTAGATCGGCTATTTTCGGCTTACGACACCGGCTCACAACCGAGCATAAATCCGGCACATCTCCAATCCCAGGAAAGGAAGGGAAGTTCGCACACTGTAGCTCCCAGTAGAACATGTATTTACAGCGGTTAAACGTTTCGACCAGACGACCACTGTGGGTCTTCATCAGGCCTGATGAAGACCCACAGTGGTCGAAACGTTGTTTAAAAACGACATACATTTTCTACTGGGAGCCACAGTGCGCAAACTTCCCTTCCTTTCCTCTAATGTACGTATTGTTGTTCAGCACCTGAAAGGTTTTAGTTGGGATGTGCGTAATTCTGAGTTCCCAGAAGTTTTCGCCAGCTCTCGCATACAAACGGGAGGGGCGAGGAAACTTCTGGGCCAGAGCCCTGGTATTTGTGGGCGGGATGTAACTTACGCTCAGAATCTGAGCGGACACGCCTCTTACCGGTCTGAGAGCTGTGCAACTCGTCTAAACAGTCCGACGAGAGGCAAACAGCAGTACACAACAATGGCGGCCGCAATTTCTCAAGGAGAAATTGCTTCCCGTCGCTCCTATTTACATGCAACACCCACTGCATGTGGATCCCGCCCCCTTTTCTTCATTGGCTATTGATTTGAATCAGAACGCAGTGGCCGCGCCCCTGCTGTCCAAGCTCTGAGGCGAAGTCTCCAAGACTAGGATGTGCATGCTTCCCTCTGGACTCCAATCCCAACCCTAAACTCTAAATGCTTAATCCTAACACTAACCTGAATCTTTTGCTGATTGTAAGCATGGCTCCACAAACAACATTTCAACCAATAAAAACAAGGACCATGGGAATTGTCATCACAAGGTCTATTTCTCAAATTCTGCTATACTTTTGTGGGGACATTTGTGACCTCACAAGTATACTAATAAAAGCGCACACGCGCACACACACACACACACACAGAACTCACCGTCTTCCAGCTTCTTGCGGGCCTCTTCCTCTCTCTGTGCCACCTTGGCCTTCAGAACCTCATCAGTCTTAGCTGTAGAACACACAGAGAAACAGAACAAACAGAACCTCATCAGTCTTAGCTGTAGAACACACAGAGAAACAGAACAAACAGAACCTCATCAGTCTTAGCTGTAGAACACACAGAGAGAGAGAACAAACAGAACCTCATCAGTCTATTAGCTGTAGAACACACAGAGAAACAGAACAAACAGAACCTCATTAGTCTATTAGCTGTAGAACACACAGAGAGATAGAACAAACAGAACCTCATCAGTCTATTAGCTGTAGAACACAGAGAAACAGAACAAACAGAACCTCATTAGTCTATTAGCTGTAGAACACACAGAGAGAGAGAACAAACAGAACCTCATCAGTCTATTAGCTGTAGAACACACAGAGAAACAGAACAAACAGAACCTCATTAGTCTATTAGCTGTAGAACACACAGAGAAACAGAACAAACAGAACCTCATCAGTCTATTAGCTGTAGAACACACAGAGAAACAGAACAAACAGAACCTCATCAGTCTATTAGCTGTAGAACACACAGAGAAACAGAACAAACAGAACCTCATCAGTCTATTAGCTGTAGAACACACAGAGAGACAGAAAAAACAGAACCTCATCAGTCTATTAGCTGTAGAACACACAGAGAAACAGAACAAACAGAACCTCATCAGTCTATTAGCTGTAGAACACACAGAGAGACAGAAAAAACAGAACCTCATCAGTCTATTAGCTGTAGAACACACAGAGAGACAGAACAAACAGAACCTCATCAGTCCATAGAACACAGAGAGAGACAGAACAAACAGAACCTCACCAGTCCATAGAACACAGAGAGAGACAGAACAAACAGAACCTCATCAGTCCATAGAACACAGAGAGAGACAGAACAAACAGAACCTCATCAGTCCATAGAACACACAGAGAGACAGAACAAACAGAACCTCATCAGTCTATTAGCTATAGAACACACAGAGAGACAGAACAAACAGAACCTCATCAGTCTATTAGCTATAGAACACACAGAGAGACAGAACAAACAGAACCTCATCAGTCTATAGAACACAGAGAGAGACAGAACAAACAGAACCTCATCAGTGAAATGTTGGTGGCATGTTCCACAACAATACAATGTAACAAGAAAATAATAACAACAACAATACTGGATGTAATGTAAAGTAAAAGTAAGAAATAGGAAAACAAAATAACATATAGATTAGATCAAAATGAAGTTAAAAGTACAGGGAGAGTGGCAGATATGATTAAAAAAAACCTCTTAAGTCAGATATGGTAAAATCTCTTTAGCAGCGATGGGGGATGCAGAACAAGAGGGGGGAGGATCATTAGAAACAATTTGCACAGAAGGCAGATCCGGCATACATGCATACATTCATTCATTTCACTTGAATATGAACAAGAAACATTGGAAGCATATTTTGAAAACGGATCTTTAAAACTGACGCACGTTGACATGACAAAGGTTCCTCACAACAATCCTCGCTTTGTGTGTGAAAGAGAGAGAGAGAGAGAGAGAGAGAGAGAGAGAGAGAGAGAGAGAGAGAGAGAGAGAGAGAGACGTGATATTCATTAATTCACCTACGTCCTTTATTCACTCTCTGACATCACATATTATTTATTTAATTGTACGGGAGAAATACACATGATAATGTATGAGAATAATGAATCCGTATACGTTTTATGTCCACTGTCTCTCTATGTCTCGATGGAGAGAGGTACAGTATTTGCAATTTATGTCCGAAATATAATAAAAATGACAGTGTCCAATCTGGTCTGCTTCAAATCACTCATAGACATTGTCAACCAGTACAGTAACAGTACAGGGTCTATGTCTCATTGTCAACCAGTACAGTAACAGTACAGGGTCTATGTCTCATTGTCAACCAGTACAGTAACAGTACAGGGTCTATGTCTCATTGTTAACCAGTACAGTAACAGTACAGGGTCTATGTCTCATTGTCAACCAGTACAGTAACAGTACAGGGTCTATGTCTCATTGTCAACCAGTACAGTAACAGTACAGGGTCTATGTCTCATTGTCAACCAGTACAGTAACAGTACAGGGTCTATGTCTCATTGTCAACCAGTACAGTAACAGTACAGGGTCTATGTCTCATTGTCAACCAGTACAGTAACAGTACAGGGTCTATGTCTCATTGTTAACCAGTACAGTAACAGTACAGGGTCTATGTCTCATTGTCAACCAGTATAGTAACAGTACAGGGTCTATGTCTCATTGTCAACCAGTACAGTAACAGTACAGGGTCTATGTCTCAATCAGTGGTGGAAAAAGTACTCAAATTCTTTACTTAAGTAAAAGTACCAATACTGCAATATAAAAATACTCTGTTACAAGTAAAAGTCCAGAATAAAAAAATTACTTGAGTAAAAGTACAAAAGTATTGGCATAAAAATTTACTTAAAGTACCAAAAGTAAAAGTACTAAATATTTGAAAATAGCCGATCTACAAGCTCACAACGCGTCGCGATGCGACGCGTTGTGAGCTTGTAGATCTGCTATTTTCAAATAGCCTAGGTATAAAATAGGGCTAAAGTGGTTAATGTATGTTTCATTATATCATAGTTTATATCTGAAAAGTAACTAGTAACTAAAGTTTTCAAGTAAATGTAGTGGAGTAAAAGTACAATATTTGCCTCTGAGATGTAGTGGAGTAGAAGTAAAAGTATTGGAAATTGGAAATACTCAAGTAAAGTACAAATACCTCAAAATTGTACTTAAGTACAGTACTTGAGTAAATGTACTTAGTTACTTTCCACCACTGGTCTCAATGGAAGAGTAGGGAGAGACCACCGCCAACCACTGCACATTGATTGATTGAATATTTTATCAGACAGAAATGTAAAACAGCACGAGTACAGTCAAACACTTTGTCTAAAAGGATAACACCCAAAAAGTCCTTGGTTAACATGTACTAGTCATGTTCCATTAACATTAACGTTGCTGTCGGGCAGACAGTTTAACTTTTTTTCCTTTCTCATAAATTCATGCCCTATTTGATCATACCACAGCGTCACACAAAATTATCGAAAGTAGCAAGCTAGCAAATCTACATGCTCGAAACGCGGCACGAAGAGACAGGTTTTGAGCTTGTGGATCTGCTACTTTTGCTGTTTTTGAATTTGAATCCTGAAAAGTGACAGTTTTGGAGGTTTCCACCCAACAGGTATGATACTCTTGTTATGTTGTATTAACATACTCTTGTTATATTGCATTAACACACTCTAGTTATATTGTATTAACATACTCTAGTTATAGTTCTATTGTATTAACATACTCTAGTTACATTGTATTAACATACTCTAGTTATAGTTCTATTGTATTAACATACTATAGTTATAGTTCTAGTGTATTAACATACTCTAGCTATATTGTATTAATATACTCTAGTTATAGTTATATTGTATTAATATACTCTAGTTATAGTTATATTGTATTAATATACTCTACAGTAGTTATAGTTATATTGTATTAATATACTCTAGTTATAGTTATATTGTATAAGCATACTCTAGTTATATTGTATTAACATACTCTAGTTATAGTTACATTGTATTAATATACTCTAGTTATAGTTATATTGTATTAATATACTCTACAGTAGTTATAGTTATATTGTATTAATATACTCTAGTTATAGTTATATTGTATTAATATACTCTAGTTATAGTTATATTGTATTAACATACTATAGTTCTAGTTCTATTGTATTAATATACTCTAGTTATACTGTATTAACATACTCTATCATACATTTTATTCATTAAAACAAGTCTACGATTGTAGCTTTAACTAACGATAAAACATATATATAACATTTGAAGCTGACGACATGAATAATGTGAATTTAAATAAAGTCCCTACCAATAAAATGTTTTAAGAGGCCGTGTGAAACATCTCGCCTCGTCGCGTGTGAATGAACCGTTGCTCTGATGTGCCCCCCCCCCTCTACCCCCCCCCCCCATGCTGCCACAGTAAAACACGTAAACAGCACGCGTGTTCTCCAGAGCCGTTCATCGTCTCCGCATAATGAAAAGCTTAAGAGAAATTGAAGCACTGGGGGTAAACACTCGTCTCGGCGTTTTAAACATCTCATCACAAGCACCCGTGTTGTCTCTGCTCCCTCTGTACCTCCCCCTCCCCCCACCACCCCCTCCCTCCCTCCCTCCCTCCCTCCCTCCCCCCGAATAATCAAGATGTTAAGGCACATTAAAAAATATAATGGCGCATATGGCAGGACTATCAATACTGCCTCTAAATTAATTACATTTGGGTTGTGGCGCATCATTTATTTTGGGGCATTAGGGCCTCGGCGGAGCCATTGGGCTTTATTGCGATCTCACTCGCTGATGAGTGTGAGTATGTAAAATTGAGTCTCCAATATCATTACACTTAATGAGTTGAAACTTTCAGAAACAGAGAGGGGTGAGCGAGAGAGGAGCACAGAGACAGAGAGAGAGAGAGAGAGAGAGAGGAGAAGGGAGAGAGCCTTGTGTATTGTGCTGGGGAAGTTAATACAATATGAGAGTGGGTGTGTAAGTGTTTGAGAGCGCATACAGAATGTTTGTGTCGGGGCACAAATGTGGGTGTTTGAATGTGGTTTAATGCATCCACATGGGATGCCTGCGCGTGTGTGTGTGTGTGTGAGTGAGTGAGTGAGTGTGTGTGCGAGTGAGTGAGTGAGTGTGTGTGCATCCATTTTGCAGGCGAGCGCACACAAACCCGCTAGTCGAGTCTGTGTCTAAATCATACTTTCGTTTTGCTATATGTGTATATATATACGTGTTCGGTGTGTGTGTGTGTGTGTGTGTGTGTGTGTGTGTGTGTGTGTGTGTGTGTGTGATCCAGAAGGCCAGAGGTGTTGCCGGTCTCGCTGTGACTGCGCTGGTGGGTTTGTTCAGTAATTGGCGTAGACAAAGAGCCCGTCACACTGCTGTTACGGCTGGTTAAGTCTGGAGGTTCCGCATCTTTAGTAACAATGACTTTACATGGATGACTGAACCTCTCTCCACCTCCCTCAGCAAGCGTGTGTGTGTGTGTGTGTGTGGTGTGTGTCTGTGTGTGTGTGTGTGTGTGTGTGAGTGTGTGTGTGTGTGTGTAACCAAACGCGTTGAAGCATCCATCTCCCTTTCTTAGCAAAAACACTCATGAGCTAGTTAGCGTGCTTGTAAATTGACAGCTTGTGTGTGTGTGTGTGTGTGTGTGTGTGTGTGTGTGTGTGTGTGTGTGTGTGTGTGTGTGTGTGTGTGTGTGTGTGTGTGTGTGAACTCCTTCAGGTTGGTCGTTGCTGAGGGGCAAACGAGACACAAGTGGGAGAACGGGGAGGCAGAGAAGCGAGGAGGAGGAGGAGGATGAGGCAGGAGGAGGAAGGAGGAGAGACAAATAAAGAGATGTGTGGATAGAGGCCATCTTGGAAGAAAAGAAAACAAGACAGACGTACAGTAGACAGACAGACAGAGGGACTGACAAAAGAGGGGCAGCTCACACACACAGTATAGAGCACACACACACAAAGACACAACGCAAACCATTTGCAACCCCCCCCCTCCACCAAAACATATTCTCTTATCCTCTCCTGCTCTGGTCTCTCCTTCCGTTTTTTCCCCCCTCCTCCCCCCATACTTTCTCTTCCTCTCTCTCTCTCTCCAGCATACAGTTGCCCGGAGGCGATAGCAGCAAATCAAACTGTTTATCCATCCCTCATCAGTGCTCTGCCCCACGGGGGGGGGGGGGGGGGGGGGAGAGGGGGCTTCTGCCCCCTCAAAACAATGAAAGTATACGGCCTGCGTGTTGAGCCAACAACCGCACGTTTTAATTACATCAATAACAAGGAGAAAATAAATCACGTTTTTTTTAACAATTTTTAAAAACAACATCGCAACGATGAGCGAAGCGAGACGGACGGGGCCGGAGGTTGAAGACTGATTTACTTTATACTTCACCACACAGCAATGTTGTTGCACGCCACCAATAGCCAGTGGTGGTACATTTACTCAAGTACTGTACTTCAGTAAAATGTTTAGGTATTTATACTTTACTTGAGCATTTCCAATTTTACTTTTACTTGTACTACACTACATCTCAGAGCGATTTTTTTTTACTTTTACTCCACTACAATTATTTGAAAATATTGAGTTACTAGTTACTTTGTAGAAATTGATTATTATTACAAAACATACTTTAACCACTTCAGCCCTATATACATTTCGGCCATTTGAAAATAGCCGATCTACAAGCTGAGCTTGTAGATCTGCTATTTTATAAGATGTTCATACATTTGAGAACTTGAAAAGGGACATTCTGCATAATGAGTACTTTTACTTTTGGTACTTTAAGTACATTTTGATGTACCGCCAATAGCCGATATAGAAGCTCGCTGTGAGCCTCTGTATCGGCTCATTTCGGTGCGTGACACGGCCGTGCGACGGGAGCCTATATTAGGCATGATGACAATTATGCGGTGGAGAGGAGCTGAGCTTGACAGCGTACACACAGGCGGTCACGTTACCCCAATATTGTCAGGATATATGTTCAGGATTCAAATTCATGACACTTTTGCGTGACGTTGTAGTATGGTCAAGTAGGGAATACATTTACGAAAAAACTAAACAAGTTAAAATATGGAGATATGAGGTTTCTGCCCGACAGCAACGATACGCATGTATTTCTGCGTAGCGTAGAAACACGTGCACGTCTGTCCGCAGGGCAGCCAAGTGGTTATTGGAGGTATATTTCTCGGCGTGTTAGTGGCCCCAGTTCATTGTGGGATAATTCCTTGACAGACTTTTATTAAAGGGTGTAATAAACGAGGCCGGGTTGTCGGGGAGAGGAGAGGCCTTTCACTTCATTTAGACTTGGTTGGGTTCTTTTTGGCTGCAGGGTCGGAGAGGAGAGGAGGAGGAGGAGGAAGAGGTGTGGCGAGGAGCGATGGCAGAGGGATAAAGGGGCGGAGAGCTGCAGTGAAATCACATCGAGATTATGAATGTAATTGCAGCTCTGGGAGACCCAGGGGCCATGTACTGTAGCTGTGATGGAGCTGGGCTATGTTTCATGTTCACACAGAGAGAGAGAGAGAGAGAGAGAGAGA